>NW_023270389.1:22640771-22667637 GCF_011800145.1 Mirounga leonina
TTCTTCTTCTTCTTCTTCTTCTTCTTCTTCTTCTTCTTCTTCTTCTTTCTTCTCCTCCTCCTCCTCCTCCTCCTCCTCCTCCTCCTCCTCCTCCTCCTCCTCCTTCTCCTTCTTCTTTCCTTCTTGCCTCCCTTTGTTGTAGCATGGCCAGGAGTCCTCAGCAGTATTGGGATGGGTTGGGGGAAGGAGATGCTGCCAGCAGGGATTAGTCTTTCTGAGTACTGAACAGGGTGGATGTGGGCAGAAAACTGTGTCTGGGAGCTAGGTGGGAAAGGGTATCTCAAACAATGAATATCCAGCACATTAGTAATTAAAGAATTCCATTTTTAGAAATTTTCTTTTCTTAAATTGTCTATTAGATATTTATTATAAAATTAAAATAAGTAACATTTAGCAACATTCTAAATCCATTAGAGCATAACGCCCAAAATGTGGAACTCTGTATAAATATACTGTAAAATCATTAAATGACAACTTTGGATGTACTAGTTTCACTGATTTTTCTTGGACACACTTTTGATGATAAGCAGCAGGATCTCATCTATTTACAGCATTACTGATAGCAGCAAGATTGGCCTCATTGATATTCTTAGATTGATTATGAATCTATGCATTAAAAGAATTTTTAAATAATTTTCAAGTTAATGCCAGGCATTTGGAGCCATCTCTTTATAAATTATGATGTTATTTTATTCCCTAATGGATATAATTTCTAAATTAAAATGACTTATCATTTTCTCCATTACTAATAATACTCTTGTTTAACTTTATCTTTATAGTATTAGTTTCACTTTGTATCCATCTGTAATTACATTTCCTTTTTAAAAAAATTTTATCAAAGGTCTTAGAAATATGAATTATGTCTTTTTCTTAGGGATTCTCTTTTAGGAGTTATTTTAATTGATTGGTACCATTTTCCCAAATGAGGTGATTTATCATCCAAAATGTAGTAATCTATTTGGTTCAATATACACTTTTAATTATGGTTCATCTTTGGATTTCTTCCATTACAATCTAGAAAAGTAGAGGGTTATCTATTACTTGACTGTCATAAAAATGTATTTGCATATATTACAATGGGTAAATTGAAGCATTAATCAAAACCATGATAGACTTTTTGTATTCAAAATTGGCTATAGAAGTAGCATAATAGCATTTTTTTTTGCCTTAAAATGAATATACCCTTATAGTACACATAATATTGGTTCAATGAAAACAGTGATTTTAATGAACAGTATAAAACTTAATTATTTCTGTGGATCTTCAAAAGAAAACAAATTATTACTTTGTAAGTCCTTAATGCTCTTTTATTTATTTTTTTTAAAGATTTCATTTATTTATTTGAGAGAGAGAATGAGAGAGAGAGAGCACATGAGAGGGGGGAGGGTCAGAGGGAGAAGCAGACTCCCCACCGAGCAGGGAGCCCGATGCGGGACTCGATCCCGGGACTCCAGGATCATGACCTGAGCCGAAGGCAGTCACTTAACCAACTGAGCCACCCAGGCGCCCCGTTATTGCTCTTTTAATTAGATAAAAAATAGCTTAGGTTGAAAAAAATATTAGTCAAAATGCTTACATTATAACATAGCAACAATAATACTAACAAATATTGACAATCATAAGAATTACCGGACAACACTGGATATTGAAATTATTACCAAAGATATTTAAATAAAAATGAAAAGGAAATCACATGGAAGCAAGAAAAAATTACTAAGGTGATTTAAGAATGAAGACCCTGGAGGAGGAGCAAGATGGCAGAGGAGTAGGAGACCTAAATTTCGTCTGGTCCCAGGAATTCAGCTAGATAGGGATCAAACCATTCTGAATACCTACAAACTCAACAAGATTGAAGAAAAGAATAGCACCTACTCTCTGAACAGAAAAGCGACCACTTTCTGGAAGGTAGGACATGCGGAGAAGTGAATCCGAGGCAATATTGGGGAAGATAGGCCGTGGGGGGGGGTAGCTTCTGTCAGCTGCTATGGGCAAGTGATAGAGCAGCAGAGCACAAAATTGGAACTTTTAGAAGTCTGCTCCACTGAGGGATGTCGCTCCAATGGTTAAGCAGGGGGTGGAACCCTCCCTGAGACAGTGTGGTTTCAGGACCCTCGGGGTCACAGAGAGACTGGGGGTGCCCAATTTTGGCAGAGCTCCCAGGTATCAGAGTGGGGAAGCTGGCTGCAAAGACGGAGCTGAGGAATAGGCTCTCAGCTCAGGGTTGTCATAAACTGTGATCCATGGCACAGTTGGGTCACTGGTCTTTAAGCAGGGACCCAACAAGTGGTAGATCTGGGGAGACTCCCCTTCCTCCCCTGGGAGGAGCAGTGTGGGAGCGCACCACAGGAATCTGCTGAGTTTGAGACTCCACACGGGGTCGTATGCCAGAGATAGAAATGCTCAGTCACAGGCCAGGTGAGCACGGAGTGCATCCGGAGACCGGGGAGATGGGAGTGATTGCTTTTCTCAGAGGGCTCACTGAGGAATGGAGCCACGAGCTTTCAGTTCCTCCAGGGCAGGGATTGAGCGGCCGCCATTTTCATTCTTGTCCTCCAAAGATTTACAGAAAGTGTTCAGGGAACAAAAGCTACCAAGAGCAAACCTGAGCAGATTACTTAGCCTGGCCCCTGACAAGGGCAGTGTAATTCTGCCTCAGGCAAAAACACTTGAGGATCACTGCAACAGGCCCCTCCCCCAGAAGATCAGCAAGAACAACCAGCCAAGACCAAGTTTACCAATCAATGAGAATAGCAGAAGTCCAGCACTAGTGGAATACAGCACATAGAATTCATGGCTTTTTTCCCCATGATTCTTTAGTCTTTCAAATTTAATTTTTTTAATATTCTTTTTTTTTTCTTTTACTAATTTTTTTTTAATTTTTCTTTTTTCCTTTTTCAACCAACATCTTATCAATTCCTTTTTTAAAATCCTTTTCAATTTTCATTTTTAGAGTCATATTCTATCCCTTCATTGTATTTAACCTTATATTTTGTGTATATATAAGTTTTTCTCTCTTTAAAATTCTGGGATACAGTTTCTTCTAACAGACCAAATATACCCTAAATCTCTAGTGTATGGCTTTGTTCTAGTTTCCTGTCTGATCACATTCTCTCCCTTTTTTGTTTTGTTCTGTTTTGTTTTCTAATTTTTCTTCTTTCTTTTTTCAACCAACTTCTTATCAATTCCTTTTATAAAATATAATTTTCATCTTTACAGTCATATTTCATCCCTTCATCATATTTACCCTTATTATTGTGCATATATAAGTTTTTCTTTCTTTAAAATTTTGGGAGGCAATTTCTTCTAACAGACCAAAATACACCCAAAATCTAGTGTGTGGCTCTGATCTATTCACCACCCTGATAATGTTCCTTTTTTCTTTTCTTTCTTTCCCTTTCTTTTCCCCCAGGTTTCAGGTCTCTTCTGATTTGCTTAGGGGTCATTGTTACCCTTTTAGCATTTTGTTCTCTCATTCATCTACTCTCCTCTGAACAAATGACAAAATGGAAAAAAACTCACCTCAAAAAAATGAACAAGAGGCAGTACTAATTGCCAGGGACTTAATCAATATGGATATTAGTAAGATATCAGAACTAGAGTACAGAACGATAATTATAAAGATACTAGCGGGCTTGAAAAAAGCATGGAAGATACTAGAGAATCCCTTTCTGGAAAAATTAAAGAACTAAAGTCTAAACAAGCTGAAATCAAAAAGGGTATTAATGAGGTGCAATCAAAAATGGAGGCTCTAACTGCTAGGATAAATGAGGCAGAAGAGAGAATTAGTGATATAGAAGACCAAATGATGGAGAATAAAGAAGCTGAGAAAAAGAGAAATAAACAATTACTGGATCATGAGGGGAGAATTCGAGAGATAAGTGATACCATAAGACAAAACAATATTAGAATAATTGGGATCGGAGAAGAAGAAGAAAGAGAGAGAAGGGCAGAAGGTATATTGGAGCAAATTATAGTGGAGAATTT
This sequence comes from Mirounga leonina, assembly GCF_011800145.1. NCBI lineage: Eukaryota > Metazoa > Chordata > Mammalia > Carnivora > Phocidae > Mirounga > Mirounga leonina. Next base: position 22,644,756 of record NW_023270389.1, read on the forward strand.
CCCCAATTTGGGGAAGGAAACAGGTATCCAAGTCCAGGAGGCACAGAGAACCCCTTTCAAAATCAATAAAAATAGGTCAACACCCTGACATCTAATAGTAAAACTTACAAGTGTCAGAGACAAAGAGAGAATCCTGAAAGCAGCTCGGGACAAGAGATCTGTAACCTACAATGGTAGAGACATTAGACTGGCAGCAGACCTATCCACAGAGACCTGGCAGGCCAGAAAGGACTGGTATGATATATTCAGAGCACTAAATGAGAAAAATATGCAGCCAAGAATACTATATCCAGCTAGGCTGTCACTGAAAATAGAAAGAGAGATAAAAACTTTCCAGGTCAAACAAAAACTACAAGAATTTGCAAACACCAAACCATCCCTACAAGAAATATTGAAAGGGGTCCTCTAAGCAAAGAGAGAGCTTAAAAGTAACATAGACCAGAAAGGAATAGAGGCAATATATAGTAACAGTCACCTGACCGGCAATACAATGGCATTAAATTCATCTCTTTCAATAGTTACCCTGAATGTAAATGGGCTAAATGCCCCAATCAAAAGACACAAGGTATCAGATTAGATAAAAAAAAAAAAAAAGACCCATCGATATAACGTCTGCAAGAGACTCATTTTAGACACAAAGACACCCCCAGATTGAAAGTGAGGGGGTGGAAAAACATTTACCATGCTAATGGACACCAAAAGAAATCTGGGGTGGCAATCCTTATACCAGACAGATTAGATTTTAAACCAAAGACTATAATAAGAGATGAGGAAGGACACTATATCCTACTTAAAGGGTCTATCCAACAAGAAGATCTAACAATTGTAAATATCTATGCCCCTAACATGGGAGCAACCAATTATATAAGCCAATTAATAAAAAATTCAAAGAAACACATCAACAATACAATAATAGTGGGGAACTTTAACACCCCCCTCACTGAAATGGACAGATCATCTAAGCAAAAGGTCAACAAAGAAATAAAGGCTTTAAATGACACACTGGACCAAATAGACTTCACAGATATATTCAGAACATTCCATCCCAAAGCAACAGAAGACACTCTTCTCTAGTGCCCATGGAACATTCTCCAGAATAGATCACATCCTAGGTCACAAATCAGGTCTCAACTGGTACCAAAAGCCTGGGATCATTCTATTTATATTTTTGGACTACAACGCTTTGAAACTAGAACTCAATCAGAAGAGGAAATTTGGAAAGAACTCAAATACATAGAGGCTAAAGAGCATCCTACTAAAGAATGAATGGGTCAACCAGGAAATTAAAGAAGAATTTAAAAATCCATGGAAACAAATGAAAATGAAAACACAACTGTTCAAAATCTTTGGGATGCAGCAAAGGCAGTCCTAAGAGGAAAGTATAGAGCAATACAAGCCTTTCTCAAGAAACAAGAAAGTCTCAAATACACAACCTAACCCTACACCTAAAGGAGCAGGAGAAAGAACAGCAAATAAAGCCTAAACCGAGCAGGAGAAGTGAAATAATAAAGATCAGAACAGAAATCAATGATATAGAAACCAAAAGAACAGTAGAACATATCAACAAAACTAGGAGCTGGTTCTTTGAAAGAATTAATAAGATTGATAAACCCCTGGCCAGACTTATCAAAAAGAAAAGAGAAATGACCCAAATAAATAAAATCGTGAATGAAAGAGGAGAGATCACACCAACACCAAATACAATTATAAGAACATATTATGAGCAATTATATGCCAGCAAATTAGACAATCTGGAAGAAATGGATGCATTCCTATTGAAGTATAAACTACCAAAACTGAACCAGGAAGAAATAGAAAACCTGAACAGACCCATAACCAGTAAGGAAATTGAAGCAGTAATCAAAAATCTCCCAACAGGGGCGCCTGGGTGGCTCAGTCATTAAGCATCTGCCTTCAGCTCGGGTTGTGATCCAGGGTCCTGGGATCAAGCCCCACATCCAGCTCCCTGCACAGCAGGAAGCCTGCTTCTCCCTCTCCCAATGCTCCTGCTTGGGTTTCCTTTCTCACCATGTCTTTCTCTGTCAAATAAATAAATAAAATCTTAAAAAAAAAAAATCTCCCAACAAACAAGAGCCCAGGGCCAGATGGCTTCCCAGGGAAATTCTAAAACATTTAAAGAATTAATACCTATTCTTCTGAAACTGTTCCAAAAAATAGAAATGGAAGGAATACTTCCAAACTCATTTTAGGAGGCCAGCATTACTTTGATCCCAAAACCAGACAAAGACCCCATCAAAAAGGAGAATTACAGACCAATATCTCTGATGAACATGGATTAAAAATTCTCACCAATATACTAGCCAATAGGATCCAATAGTACATTAAAAGGATTATTCACCACAATCAAGTGGGATTTATTCCTGGGCTGCAAGGTTGGCTCAACATCCACAAATCAATCAATGTGGTACAATACATTAATAAAAGAAAGAAAAAGAACCATATGATCCTTTCAATAGATGCAGAAAAAGCATTTAACAAATACAGCATCCTTTCTTGATTAAAACTCTTCAGAGTATAGAGATAAAGGGTACAAACCTCAATATCATAAAAGCCATCTATGAAAAACCCACAGCGAATATCATTCTCAATGGGGAAAACCTGAGAGCTTTTCCCCTAAGGTCAGGAACATGGCAGGGATGTCCACTATCACCACTGCTATTCAACATAGTACTAGAAGTCCTAGACTCAGCAATCAGACAACAAAAATATATAAAATGCATCCAATTTGGTAAAGAAGAAGTCAAACTCTCACTCCTTGCAGATGATATGATACTTTATGTGGAAAGCCCAAAAGACTCCACCCCAAAACTTCTAGAATTCATACAGGAGTTCAGTAAAGTGGCAGGATATAAAATCAATGCACAGAAATCAGTGGCATTTCTATACACCAACAAAACAGAAGAAAGTGAAATTAAGGAGTCAATTGCATTTACAACTGCACCCAAAACCATAAGATACCTATGAATAAATCTAACCGAAGAGGCAAAGGATCTGTACTCAGAAAACTATAGAATACTCATGAAAAAAATTGAGGAAGACACAAAGAAATGGAAAAATGTTCCATGCTCATGGATTGGAAGAACAAATATTGTGAAGATGTCAGTGCTACCTAGAGCAATCTACACATTTAATGCAATCCCTATCAAAATACCATCCACTTTTTTCACAGAAATGGAACAAACAATCCTAAAATTTGTATGGAACCAGGAAAGACCCCAAATAGCCAGAGGAATGTTGAAAAAGAAAAGCAAACCTGGTGACATCACAATTCCGGACTTCCAGCTCTATTACAAAGCTGTCATCATCAAGACAGTATGGTACTGGCACAAAAACAGACACATAGATCAATGGAACAGAATAGAGAGCCCAGAAATGGACCCTCAACGCTATGGTCAACTAATATTAGACAAAGCAGGGAAGAATTTCCAAAGGAATAATGACAGTCTCTTCAGCAAATGGTGTTGGGAAAATTGGACAGCCACATGCAGAAGAATGAAACTGGACCATTTCCTTACACCACACACAAAAATAGACTCCAAATGGTTGAAAGACCTCAATGTGAGACAGGAATCCATCAAAATCCTTGAGGAGAACACAGGCAGCAACGTCTTCAACCTCAGATGCAACAACTTCTTCCTAGAAACATCACCAAAGGCAAGGGAAGCAAGGGCAAAAAGGAACTACTGGGACTTCATCAAGATAAAAAGCTTTTGCACAGCAAAGGAAACAGTCAACAAAACCAAAATACAACTGACATGATGGGAGAAGATATTTGTAAATGACATATCAAATAAAGGGCTAGTATGCAAAATCTATAAAGAACTTATCAAACTCAACACCCAAAGAACAAATATTCCAATCAAGAAATGGGCAGAAGACATGAACAGATACTTCTTCAAAGAAGACAGCCAAAGGGCCAATAGACACATGAAAAAGTGCTCAACATCACTCAGCATCAGGGAAATCCAAATCAAAACCTCAATGAGATACCACCGCACACCAGTCAGAATGGCTAAAATTAACAAGTCAGGAAATGACAGATGTTGGCTAGGATGCAGAGAAAGGGGAACCCTCCTACACTGTAGGTGGGAATGCAAGCTGGAGCAGCCATTCTGGAAAACAGCATGGAGGTTCCTCAAAAAGGTGAAAATAGAGCTACCTTATGACCCACCAATTGTACTACTGGGTATTTATCCCAAAGATACAAATGTAGTGATCCAAAGGGGTACATGCACCCCAGTGTTTATAGCAGCAATGTCCACAATAGCCAAGATGTCCATCAACAGACAAATGGGTAAAGAAGACATGGTATATATATACAATGGAATATTATACAGCCATCAAAAAAAAAATCTTGCCATTTGCAACAACGTAGATAAAACTAGAGGGTATTATGCTAAGCAAAATAAGTTAGTCAGGGAAAGACAAATATCATATGATCTCACTGATATGAGGAATTTGAGAAACAAGACAGAGGATCATAGGGGAAGGGAGGAAAAAATGAAACAAGATAAAACCAGAGAGGGAGATAAAGCATAAGAGACTCTTAATATCAGGAAACAAAGTGAGGGTTGCTGGAGTGGTGGGGGGTGGGAGGGATAGGGTGGCTGGGTGATGTACATTGGGGAGGGTATGTGCTATGGTGAGCATGTGAATTTTGTAAGACTGATGAATCACAGACCTGTACCTCTGAAACAAATAATACATTGTATGTTTAAGAAAAAGAAGAAGAAGAAGATAGTAGGAAGGGAAAAATGAAGGGGGGGTAATCGGAAGGGGAAATGAACCATGAGAGACTATGGACTCTGAGAAACAAACTGAGGGTTCTAGAGGGGAGGGGGGTGGGGGAATGTGTTAGCCTGGTGCTGGATAGTAAGGAGGGCACGTTTTGCACGGAGCACTGGGTGTTATATGCAAACATGGAACACTACATCAAAAACTAATGATGTAATGTATGGTGACTAACATAATAAAATAAAATTAATTTAAAAAAAAAAGAGTATATTCAGACTAGTCAATAAAAGCTATTCACATATTTAAGTATCACCAAATTCTTAAGACGGAGCTACTATTTTCTGTAGATGAGAAAGCCGAAGCTTATAGAAGCTACTTAACTTGCTAAAGATCAATTAGTATTAAAATCATTTATTATTACCGCAGATTAAATATTCTGTTTTCTACACTACCATACAATGCCACCAATGCAATGAAAATTGACATTCACAAGATTATTTCCGAAAGCATTATACATTCCTTTGTCAATAATACATATATGTTCAGTATTCCCCAAATTGTGAGCAGCAAAACTATAATAATATAAAATTTTTTTAAATAGCCAAACCCTCTATGATAAGACAATAGTTTAAAATAAGAACCATTAAATAAGAGAAATTACTTAAAACGTGGTCCACAATGAAGAACAAACTAAAATTATTTGACTTAGAACAGATCTCAGATAAATTCACCTAGCTCTAGAGCAGATATTTCCTATAGCAATGAGAAAATGAGTCCAGAATAACAGTGAGAACTGTTTAATATTATACAACTGGTTATTACAGAGTTTTCAATACAGCACAGGTATCCCAATTTCCAGTCTAGTCCCACTATATCATATAAAGCAATGAAAATGTCAATGCCGCTTTTACTACAAAATTAGAATTTTCAACTCTATTGCACCATTATTCCTGGAAGTGAGATGGCAAAATTTACTAAAAAGTATACACACACACACACACACACAAATAAATAAAAAGTATATATACACACAAATATATAAATGTATATTTATACATGTATACATGTATGTATGTATATGAATATATGTACAAAAAATAAAATAAAAACCTTGAATCATTTTTAAAAGAAATGACAGCAAAATATTTATGTGTGTGTGTGTGTCCCAAACCATATCATGTTTTTTTTTTTAAACCAATTATATGATTCTGCCAATAATTGTGTGAGCCAGGTAAAAAAGTGATTTTTTACTTTTTTCATGATAAAATATTTTAATTGCCAATGTATTTAGTTATCAATGTATCATTGGTAGCTATTTGGTGATTAATTTTTCCCCATGAGAAAATTTAAATAACATTTATTTTATTAAAATTCTGGACTACCTCCAGATAATATACTGAATTAGAAAATCAAAGAGGCACATGGTACTAAAAGTACATTGATGATTTCTGTTTAACTTCCACAAAGAGTTCTTAGGCCTTTTCCCAGCATCTGTTATATTGCATGACTTCTATAAATTAATTTATTCAGGAAAGTCTTCACAGGGTATTTTTTAAAGCTAAATCTTAAAGCATCTATCAAAGCATGCTTAATAGCTCTGGCTTTGGAAGTCAGAAGAGTCATCAAAGCCCAATTTCAAAATGTGCTAAATATATAAGGATAATCCAATTTCTTAGACTTAGTAAGCCTCTGTTTACTCAGTTGCCAAAAGAATCTTACCTATGAGGCAGAGACTGTCAGATACTAATCAACCCTATTTCTTCCTCCTATAAATACAGCTACACTATTTTTCAAACCTTCTTGCAGTTACATTTAGCACTGAATTGAGTTCTAGTCAATGGACAATGAACTAAAGTGATGTGCAATATGTGTAAAACTTAGTCTCTCTCTCTCTCTCACACATACACATACACATACACACGCACACCAAAAACCCATAGACAATCCTTCATGCTCTTTTTCATCTATGGGCTGGATGTCAGCATCCATGGTAAACTTGAAATCCACTTATAAAGCATATATGGCAGATTCTTCATCCACATTTAACCCTGAATAACTGTGTGAACAATCACCTACATGTTCAACATATAGTCTCTGGACAGGAATTTTGAATCACTGATCTGTTTACAAGAGCAAGAAACACATTTCTATTCTGTTTGAATTGCTATTTATTTTTGGTTGTTTTTGTTATCTCTGTTGTCCTACCTTAAGAAATGCAACCGATATGTTAAGGTTATTTTGAGGATTGAAGAAGAAAATACAAAGACTTTAGCACAGTAATTACACTAGATGTCAATAAATGATAACAGGGTGAGCAAGCACACACAAGACCTGTAGGTAAATAACCAAAATATCCACATCTGGACAGAAAAATTGTTCATCTCAATGAACAAATTAGAAAAGGTACCCCTCCTCCATATTGACCTAGTCTTTAGTTAATGTACTTGGTTCAGCAAAGGGCGCTAACTTTCCCCATTACACTTCCAACTGGTGTCTGTCTGAGGCACAAAAGCTGTACAATCATTTGGAGTTACTTTTTAAAGTTTTTATTTAAATTCCAGTTAGTTAACATACAGTGTAATATTAGTTTCAGGTGTACAATATTGGAGTTATTTTTAAATAGCATTTGAGATAGGCTCGAGCATGAGAACAGTATTTGTAAAAGTGAGCTTTCTGAAAAAAATGATAAAGTATCTGAGGTATGGTGCAAATGATGAAGGAAGATACTTAAGAAATGGATCAAATTGTGCGAGGAGATGACACAGAAAGGATATAAGACACTATACTAACATCCAAGCTATTAATAGTCTTATGCTCAATGTAGCTTATAAGAGAACATGTTTGATGATTTAAGCAGGAATTGAACTACGAATAGAATGCACAAGAATCATTGTGGAGCTGATAAAAATGGATTTTCTCCACACAATGAGATCTTGTTATAAAAAGCACGTCAGGTGACACACGAATCTGTACATTTTACAAATATATCAGCTATATCTGGGGCTGGTGATTCTGGAACCACACTTGGAAAAAATCTTCTTAAAATTCTTTCCTCTGATTCTACTTATCACTAGGAAGCCATATGTTCAAGGAAGTAAATGATTTACCTAATATTTACTGCGTTTGCTATAATTTATATAAGATATCAGGGATCACAACTAGATTATGATTTTATATCCCAAGGAAATGTATGTAACAGGAGAGTCAGACAATTATAAAAATTATAAGTATGTGATCTACTAAGAAATAAAATGAAGGCACAAATTAGTGAAGTAATTTGGAGGAGGAATGATTTAACTTTGCTTGAAATGGAGGGATAGTCAGAGAAAATTTCCCAGAGAAAAAGAAACTAGAAAACTGTTAAATGATCGAAAAAAGAATCTGACATTTAGACAACAGGAGAAAAAGATTGGGGCAACAGAAAGAACTTCGGTAGAAAATGATAATGTAAAATGCTTGGTGTGTTCAGCAAGCTAAATGCAATCCAGTCCTGCTTGTGTTGCAACCACCAGGAGAGTAGTGTGGACTATAGAAAAAAATATATATATATTTTAAAAAGAACAATTTTTCTTCATTTTTTAAAGATTTTATTTTTAAGTAATCTCTAACCCAATGTGAGGCTGGAACTTACAACCCTAAGATCCAGAGTTGCATGCTCTACCAAGTGAGCCAGTCAGGCACCCCAGGAACAGATTTTCTAATTGTAATTTGATTTCTTGAGAACACAGTATTGCACTGAAGAGATAATAGTAATAATAGTACCTTAGCACTTTTGCCATGAAGGGATTCTCGTAACCAAGAGAAAAGTGTTTTTTTCCTATATTCTTCACTATTATATTGGTTGTATGGTGTCAAACACAGCAGTTTGACTTACATCATTCAAGTCTCTTAAGTCACATATGTCATATTCAGCATATAATTTTTTGCCATGTCTTAATTTCCCTATCTGTAAAATGGAGGACAGTAATAGTTTAAACTTCATAGAACTATGATGAGGTTTAAGTGGGGAAAAAAAAAAGTCATGAAATTTGATTGGCACCATGGCTGCCACCTAGTAAACACACCCTGATCATTTGTGTTTGTGATTGTTGTACAGCTGATTGAAAGCTGATACTAAGTATATGGACTCATAGAATGTTGGATCTCTGAAAGGTGAACATCATCTATTTTGGGAACAAATTATACCAATTTTCCACAATCTCTCGCATAAAGTGAAAGCAGAGGGAATACTTCTTAACTCATTCGATAAGACCTGTATTATCCTAATTACAAAAAGACAAACCATTATAAGAATGGAAAATTACAGACCAATATCTATCATGACATAGATGTACAACAAAATATTAGCAAATCAAATTCAACAATGTATAAAAAAAATTATACACCATGACCAAGTGAAATTTATTCCAGGTATGCAAGACTGGTTCAACATTCAAAAGTAATTAATATAATCCATCACATCAACAGGCTAAAGAAAAAAAATCTTATGATTATAACAATAGATGCCAAAAATGTATTTGACGTATTGGCTATAAAAACTCTCAGCAAAATAGGAATAGAAGGAAACTTCCTGAACTGGATAAAGGACTTCAACAAAAATCTACAAATAACATCATACTTAATGGTGAGGAATGACATACTTCCTTAGCAACATTAGAAACAAGGCAAGGATATTCTCTTCTGCTATTCTTATTCAACACAGAAAGGCAATTCAAGAGAGAAAGGACAGTCTTCTCAACAAATGGTGCTGTATTAACTGGCATCCATATGCAAAATAATGAAAATAAACACAGATTTACACCCTTTACAAAAATTAACTCAAAATGAATAACAGACCTTAAAGTAAAATGTAAATTTATAAAACTTCTAGAAGATAACATAGGAGAAAATTGGTGCCCTTGGCTTTTGTGATGACTTTTTAAGTATAACGCTGAAAGCACTATTAATGAAAAAAAATGTACAAGTTAGACTTTATTAAAATTAAAAACTCCTGCTCCATCAAAGACACTATTAAAAGAATAAAAAGGAAAGCCAAAACTTGGATAAAATCTGTGTAAAACAGATAATAGATAAAGTACTAGTATCCTAAATATACAAAGAACTCTTAACATTAAAAAATAAGAAAACAAACAACCTAATTAAAAAACGGGCAAATAATTGAGCAGACACCTCATCAAAGAACACACACACACACAAACATATACACACAGGATTTTTATGTCTTTTTGGAAAATGGTTCCCTTTACAATTTTGCAATGCTCCTCTTTATCCCTGACAATTTTCTTTGCTCTAAGGTCTCCTTTTTCTGAAATTAATATAGCTAATCCAGTTTCCTTTTAGTGTTTGAATGGTATCTTTCTCTCCATTCATTTACTTTTAATGTACCCATGTCTTTATATTAACCATGGATTTCTTGTAAACAACATAGTTGTGTCATGTGTTTTTTGATTTGTTTTTGTTTTTAATCTACTCTGATAGTACCTGTTTTTTAATTGATATATTTAAACCATTGATATTTAAAGTGATTTTTTATATGGTTGGAATAATATCTACTATACTTTTTACTGTTTTCCACTCATTTTTTATTTTTTGTCTTCCACTATTTTTATGCATTCTTTGTTTTTAATTAAACATTTCCCTAAGTCCATTTTTCTCCTCTCTTAGCATACTGATTATACTTTATTTCTCTTTTTAGTGGCTGCCCTTAAATTTGCAATATGCATTTACAATTGATCCAAGTCCTCCTTCAAATAACACTGCAGGACTTCACAGGTGGTGCATATAATACTCTTATAAAAGAGTATTACTAATTCTTTACTCCTGCCTCTTATTTTCATTTCACTTATTCATTAGTGATAATTACTGAATAAATTGTTGCTATTATTATTTTGAACAAAATGTTATTTGTTAGACCAAGAATAAACATGACAAAGATCTTACTTTATGCTCATTGCTTCCTTCTCTCTCTTCCTTTCTTTAGGTAGATCTGAGTTTCTGACTTATTTAACTCCGTTCTGAAAAACTTCTTTTAACACTTCTTGCAAGGCAGATCTATTGGCAGAAAATTTCCTCAAAAATTTTTTTTGGTCTAAGAAAGTCTTTATTTTTCTTTCGTTTATGGAAGAGAATATCACTGAATACAAAATTCTAGCTTGATGGTTTATTTCCTCCAACACTTTAAGTATTTCCACTGTCTTCTCTACATGGTTTCTGAAGAAAAGTTCCATATAATTCTTCTCCTTGTTCCTCTAAAGGTAAGGTGTTTTCTTTTTTTGACTTCCTTCTAGATTTTCTCCTTATCTTAGATCTTCCACAGTTTATGATATTATACACACACATACACAGGGGGAGAGAGAAAAAGAGAGAGAGAGAGAGATTTATTTTAATATTTTAAAGAATAAGAATTTCCTCATGCAATTATAGGGGCTGATAACTTTAAAATCTCTAGAGCAGGCTGGAGGCTGGAAATTCAGGCAGAAGTTGATGTTTCATTGTTTCACTTTGATATCTCATTTTCACTGCAGTCTTGAGGAGAATTTCTATTTTGTGGGACACCTCAGTCTTTGCTCTCAAAGCCTTCAACTGATTGGATGAAGCCCACTCACTATAAGCAGAATAATCTACTATATTCAAAGTCTATTGAATTAAATTTTGATTATGTCTAAAAAAAATACTTTCACAGAAATATCTATACTAGTGTTCCAGCAAACAACTGGGTTCCACAGGCTAGTCAAATTGACACATAACATTAACCATCATACCTAAATTAGATATTTTTAATATTTTTTTCTGCTCAGTATTCTCTGAGCTTCCTGGATCTATGGTTTGCTGCTTATAACTAATTTTGGAAATTTTTCATTCAATTTTCTTCTAGTCCTTTATTTTTTTTTTTCTCTGTCTAGCAGGCTCATTACATATATGTTACACCTTTTTTAAGTGTCCCACATCTTTGGGATATTTTATTCCATCTTATTATTTTTTTCTTTTCATTTCAGTTTTGGAAGTTTTTATTGATATTTCTTCAAGTTCACTTATTCTTTCTTTGGCCACATCCTACTAATGATGAGTCCATTAAAGACATTTTTCATTTATATTATGTATTTAAAAATAGCTACTTTCCCTTTCACTCTGCTATGAAGTGGAAACATACGGTATTTTTCTCAGATCTACACTGTGAGAATCTGGTAGGGCTACTGGAGGTACAACCACAAAGGTGTATGAGTGTGTGTGAACATGGTGGGGGGAAAAGACTGGCCTCCTCTAGAAATTTTTTTTTTTTAAGATTTTATTTATTTTTATTTGAGAGAGAAAGAATGAGAGAGAGGGAGTACATGAGTGGGGGGAGGGTCAGAGGGAGAAGCAGACTCCCCACTGAGCAGGGAGCCCGATGCGGGACTCGATCCCGGGACTCCAGGATCATGACCTGAGCCAAAGGCATTCGCTTAACCAACTGAGCCACCCAGGCGCCCCTAGAAATTTTTAACTCTTAAATTTGTCTACACTTAGCCATCAACAATTTCATCAAATATAGTTTAAGTTTCCTATCCTGGTGGTAGTTCTTGCAAAGGTTTTTTCTTTTGGACTTCTCCTCTGACAAGCTGTGATTTTCTGAATCCAACGGTCTGTCTCTCCAATTTTGGGGCAGTAGTTTGCTGGGTGACCTAATTTTCTACTGCATCTAAAAAAAAATTGTTGACTTTTAGTTTGTTCAGCTTTCTTCCTGTGATGGTGAAGAGTGATGGCTTCCAAGCTCCTTACATTCCACACTGGAAGTGGAAGTCTCACCTTTATTTTTAAATGAAATAAAAAAAAAAAAAGCCTAACAAACAAATCAACAAACAAGAAATTTTTTTGGTTCCTTATTTACTCCAAACACTCTATTTTCTATATATATTCTCTCCTCTCACCCATCATCCTCAGCCTGTCATCTGCTTCCATATGGCTTCAATCTTCATCCAAGAGTTAAACTGCTCTCACCAAGGTAACACTTTCCTAATTGTAAAACCTAATGGAAACTTTTTTTTAGGTCTTATATTAATTAATATTTCTATACAACTTAAAAATATGGACTATTTTCTTTTCTTTTTTTTTTTAAAGATTTTATTTATTTTTATTTGAGAGAGAGAGAATGAGAGAGAGGGAGTACATGAGAGGTGGGAGGGTCAGAGGGAGAAGCAGACTCCCTGCCAAGCAGGGAGCCCGATGCAGGACTCGATCCAGGGACTCCAGGATCATGACCTGAGCCGAAGGCAGTCGCTTAACCAACTGAGCCACCCAGGTGCCCATATGGACTATTTTCTTACAGTGAACTTCTCTTGTTTTCCAGAATACTATTTATTTTTCTTTTTCTCTGGTTACTTCTCTTGATCCCTTTTATTGAGTTTTGGTTTTAGTTTGCTTTTTCTCCCTAATTTGTCACCAGTCCTGAGGATTTTAAGACTTTTTCTCTTTTTATTTTGTACATTTCCTGTAGGTGACCTCACCACTTCCTAAAAAATTATTTACTATAACAGCTTCCCCCAAATACATATCAGTTCTTCCACATTATTTTTTACTTCAAATAATGACATCCCCAGTCACCAATTGCCCTGGTTGAGAATCAGAAATTCATTCATTCCTTTCAAAGGGATATATATATATATATATATGTTATTTATTTATATCATATAATTTATATGATATATATATATATTTTTTTATATATATATATAATATAAATATAATATTTATATTATATAATATATAATACACATATATTATATTTATTTATATCATAAAAATTCAGCCCCCCTAGCATGTTACAATGCATAAAATATGCAAGAATGCTATAATATATTCAAGTTTTTGATCATTAAATTCACATAAGTACTTCAGATGCTCTAAATAATGTGCATCCATAGGCACAAATTTCATTTCTTCCCTACATTTATCGTTATGAACTTACTGTTAATAATTTACTTAATGCAAAGGATAGAAAAACAAAAAATAAAATTCAAAGAAAACAAATAACAGAACCACATAATAAAGCTTTTAATGTTAAGCGAAATCCCTATTATAATAAATCAAAAATCATGCACATGTTCCTCTTGATATAGACTTTTTTAAAGAAGAAAAGCCCAATTTTTGCTTGGCAGATACAATTCAAATATTAAAACCTGGTCTAGTTTTCTGTAGAGAAAAACTTTGTATAAATGTGAGAGATGTTTTTGCACACCATACAAAGTGGGACCCAACTGTAGCACAAAATGCAGTAGATTTAAAAAACTTTTATCATAAAAATCTGTATTCTTTGTTTCCAAAAAAGGTAATAGTCCTTTGCTATAGGTTATCTTTGAATTCCTAATAGCTTGAAATAATCCAAGACAGAGAGACTAACAATAAAAAGTCATCACTAAAATAATGTATTTCATTGTGAATATATAATAAATATATTATTATAAATACAAATTATAAAAGTAATCGTATTAGTTACCTTAGTGTATCCTCCTTGTAAGACTGATGATTTGGTCTTCCCTTATACCAGCATCTCTACCTGAATGTTTTTCTTTTCCTCATTCTAACTCAAGAACAAAATTTGAAGGTCTATGAGAGATTGTTTGCTTCTAAAGAGTTTCTCAACAGTATAGCTCTCATGAATCAGATTCTCTAAACTGATGATGCCATATTTTCCCAGGAAGCATGCAAACACTTTAAAAGTATATTATGGCATTGGTATTACCTTGAAGACACTTTGGGCAGAAACATAGTTAGGTTTTGGTGGTGAGTGAGGATAGAGGATATTGAAATGTTTCCTGCAGTAAATGCAGAATCCATTTTTAGAAGTTCACTGACAGTAGAGTGGATAATAGTTTCAGGAAGAGGAAATTGAAATTGGGACCCTAGGAAGAGACTGTTGAAATCACAGCAGTGGAAATGGGAAAAGTTATTTAGAAATATTCTTAGGGGATAGCAGTGTGGAGATTTTACAAAGTAAAATCTGGAGGTGCAAGAAAGAGAGGAATCAAGAATGATTCACAGCCTCTTTTCCAGCTGGAAGCAGAGTGAGTTAGAGAGCTAAAAGAAGATTATAGCTGTGCCAGATACTCTGAAGTTAGAAGCAACTTAATTTTGTAGAACTAAAGGACATGCTCATAAGAAGTTTACTCAGAAGACAATAATTTAAAAAAAAGGAGGCAGATTTACATGACAAGGAAAAGATAAGCAATATTCTAAGGAATATAGGTAGATGTTCTGAAATGAATCAGATGGCTAGAATGACTGTATAGGAATCTAGGAACTTTGGTGTACATGTGGAACCCACACCAACATTGTCATCAGGATGAGGGTATGCTAGTGTGAGCTGAAAGGTCTAAAAATGGCTGCAGCACTTTAGTTTTGCCAAACATTCAATGATACTTTGTTTAGCTCAACAAAGCTTCAGTTAACATGCTGGGCTTTGTGAAATCGTAAGTTGCATGGAGTCCCATGCTTTCAGAATGGGAAAGAGAGGTCAGAGGGACTCTGAGTGAGATGAAATGCTGGATGCCAAAAATGTGGCAAGAGCCATATGTGGGTCATATTGAGCAAAGTCCTTCAATCAGGGCCACACCAGATCTTCAGCAAATTCCTATCTACAGTGTGAGCCTACTATTTGGCCAAGAAAGGGCAGAGCTTCATTCCTCAATGGGTTGAGAAGTAGACTCAGAAGAGACTCACAGAGAGCAATTTTTCCTACTATGGGAAGAGTAAAGGCCTTATTCAAGTTGTGAAATCAGTGATTGGAGCAAATTTACCTGAATATAAGGGAGCACAAAATTTCTAAATGATGTGTTACAAGTTGAGTTATTTTTCAGATCCTTTGATATAAGGTGCTTATCATATAAAGTCATTATCACATAAGTGAATCAACAGTGCAATTCCCCCATGATTTCCAAACCACTAGACTCAGTCTAACAACAGCATAAGAATTCGGAAGCAGATGTTCAGCAAGAAAGTCCATTGTATACAGTTTAATGCATCTCTACTAGAGAGCAATTCTTTGTAAACTGTCTCCCAAAATTGCACTGTAGACATAATTACAGAACCAAGAAATTATAGCTCTTTCTGGAAGGGAAAAGAGGTAATAATATAATTAACTAGTTAATTCAAAATAGATTATTGAGCACTTAGCATGTGCCAACCACTCTCCTAGGTGCTAGGAATACATTGTTGAGTGAAACTGGCAAAAATCCCTATCTGTCCACATGGAGCTTATATTCTAGTGGGAGTAAATAAAAAGTAAAATTCTTAAGTAAGTAAATTATATAATAAACTGTGATAAGCACCTTGGAAAAAATAAAGTAGAGATGAAGAATACTAGGTAAAATTTATAGAGTTATATAAAGTAGAACACATTGAGGTAATAGTTGAATGATGAAGAGAAACAGGTGAGAGAAATAGCCATATGAATATATGGAGGAAAACTGCTCGAATTCAAGGGTTCAGCCAGTGAAAAATTCATGTGGTACAAGGGTGTTGCAGTGTTTAAGGAACCTCAAAGAGGCTGGGTTAACTGGAGTACAATAAAAAAACTACAGACTTAACATGGGGATAGATTATGTAGAGCCCAGTGGGTCATTATAAAACTTTTGGCTTCTACTCTGAGAAAAATAAGGATTTGCTGGAGGAATCTGAGAAGAGACTGGTATGATCTAAATTAGTTATTAATAGTATCACTCTGAGTGATGTGTTGAAAATAGTCTCTATTGAAACAGAAGTGGAAGAAATGTAAACAGTAGGAGGTTATTGAAATAATATAGAGCAGAGGTGATGGCAACTCAGACCACAGTATTAGCTATGCAGATAATGGGAAGAAATCAGATTCTAGCACTGTTTTGAAGATAGAGCCAGCAGGATTTTCTGATGGATTAATTAGAATTATGGGAGGGCGCCTGGGTGGTTTAGTCGTTAAGCGTCTGCCTTTGGCTCAGGTCATGGTCCCAGGGTCCTGGGATAGAGCCCCGCATCAGGCTCCCTGCTCTGTGGGAAGCCTGCTTCTCCCTCTCCCACTCCCCCTGCTTGTGTTCCCTCTCTTGCTGTGTCTCTCTCTGTCAAATAAATAAATAAAATCTTAAAAATAAAAGAATTATGGGAGAAAGAGAAATCAGTTATGACTGATAGTACTTGGCTTATAAGGATAGAATTATCAATAACTGAGATGCTGAAGGCTGTGAGCAAGGGATTTGGAGAGACATGGGAAGGAAAATGAGATATTCAATTTGACATGTTAAGTCTGAAGTGTCTACTAGACATTTGAGTGGAAATATCAGGTTTGAACATGCCTGGAGAAATGTCGGCTGAAGCCAATTGTAAAGCCTGTCCACCCAAGAATCTGAATGAGATCCACCAACACAGTGATTGCAGATAAAGTAGAAAAGTATAGAAGTCAAGCACTCTACTGTTTAGAAGTCTGGGAGAAGAAGAGGAATGAGCAAAGAAAATGTAGATTTTTTTCCCTAGGTTTCCAAAAAGCGTCACTTACATACCATGTGTTATTGATGGCTTAAGTAAGGATAAGACTGAGAGTTCACTGTTCATAACTTTACAGCCATATGGTCATAGTGACCATAGAAAGACAATTTTCAGAGGAGTGTTTAGAAAAACCTCAAGAGAAGATCCTAAAAAGAATGGGAGAAGAAAATTTGGAGACAGAGAGAGTAGACAACTCTTCAGGAGCTTTGCTGTAAAGGGAGCAAACAAATGAATCAAGAACTTGAGGGTAAATGTAAGTTAAAATTTTTTTCTTGTAATAAAAAGGAAAGTATATCACTTGTGTGCTGATTCACATGGTCAAGTAGAGAAGGAAAAAATTATGGAGAAAAAAGGGAGACCTACTTTAGTAACATCTTTGACTTGGTATAATAAGGCTGAGATTCATTCACAGGTAAAGGGATAACTGCACAGAAGCAGGACAATTCAACTACAGTTATAAGGAAAGGTAGATGGGTTATTTGGTAAGGTGGCTAATGGAAGTGCTTTTATAATAGCTTCAGTTTTCTCCTTGAGGTAGGAAGCAAGGCTACCTGTTAGAATAATGATTGGGGAGTGATGTCAAATGTTTTAGAAGAGAAGAGTCAACTAAGAGAGAGGAAGAGTGAATGGATTAGAGAAATAGGCCATGATTGCCTTGCAATGTCAGTAGTCCTGAGGTTAGAATTTGTCTTTGCTGCAGCAAGAACAATATTGATGATTTTACCAGTGATTGGTATTGAGATCAAAAAAATGAATTTATAGGCTCAGATAGTAAGTGGGTGAGTCAGAATTCAGTCTCATGTAATAGTGTTTGGGCTCTTCAGAGTTGAATTCTATAGAAGAAAATATTAACCTCCAGAATGTACGGTCTAAACAAGGCAAGAGCATAGTGCAGAACAAATCTGACTTCTTGAGTATAAAAGTGCACTAGTACTGATTTCCCTTCTGCAGAAGGCAGAGGCTCTGGGGAGAGATTCTAAGAAGTTCAGCCTCTCACCAAAAGATGTCACTACCCAGCCAATAGAAGTCTTAGACACTTGACGGGCCCTATCTGGGAGGATAAATGAATTATAACAGACTATTTAAACTCAGAATTCATTATGCCTGCCAAAATAATGATACTGTTTTTTGTATTTGACCCTCCACATTTCATAACTCGGATATTCCTAAATGCTTTTTTTGTGATGCAGAACAAGCACTTGTTGATTGTGCTAACATATGAGACCAAATGATAGGAATTAGTGCTCCAGAAGAAGGACTAGAGCATTTCAATTTATGAAAAGCATGAGGTCAATCCAAGAGACAATTCCCAAAAATGAATTTAGGAAATTGAATTAGGAAAATGAATTTCCTAATTCTTGAAAAAAGATCTCTTGTAGAGATAACCAAATTCACCCACTTATAAAAGTGGAGGTTCCATGTAGATTTAATAATATCTCAAAGAAGCAGGAAAGATTCAAATTGGGGGTTATACTCAGTTCTGTGAATTATTCAAACATCTTTTTTTTTTCTTTTATCCTTCTGTGCACTTTTGGACATGTCTTATTCATGATCATCTAAATTAAGGAATAACAAGGGAAAGAGAAAAAGTAAGATTCAAGTAAGTCAGTTCTGTTATTGCTAATAGCTCCAATAATAACTTTCTGATTTAGAAGTTTCCTGGATAATAATTATTACCCCAGGGTACTGAATAATTTTTAGTTACCTAAGAACAGAAATGCAGTAAAGTGCCTAACATAATTTGGTATATAATATAAACTTTTAGAATTCATATTTGTGATTATCTAACCTTGGCTGCAAAAAGGTTGTCAAAGCAAATATCAACTTTTGTACGAAGAGTTTCCTAGGGCAGAACCGTGCTAGGTGGCACCCACCAAGTATCTAGAAGAAAGAGAAGCTTTGGCAAAGTAATGTTCAGAGTTGTATCTGAGTATGTTGTAAGTTTAACTTGAACAATGTACCAGAGATGATTTTGTCCTGATCAAGAATATCAGAATGTAGGGCGCCTGGGTGGCTCAGTTGGTTAAGCGACTGCCTTCAGCTCAGGTCATGGTCCTGGAGTCCCGGGATCGAGTCCCGCATGGGGCTCCCTGCTCAGCAGGGAGTCTGCTTCTCCCTCTGACCCTCCCCCCTCTCATGCTCTCTCTATCTCATTCTGTCTCTCAAATAAATAAAATCTTTAAAAAAAAAAAGAATATCAGGATGTAAAACTATTAGCATTAGAGATATTGCCAAATTCTGAATTGCAAAGTAATTTAATAATGAAATACCATTCTCTTTTACTGAAAATATATATTATGGATAAAGAAACTATGAGTTCTGTGCTTATGGACAGAGAGGTATAGAGGGGAAGTGTGAGGAAAAATATATAAAAAAAACTAAGATGTATTCAGTGGGCGGGATTACTGTGATGTATTCTTTTCCTTTTTGATGATGTTTTAAGGCTTAATTCATTATCCTTGCCTTCAAGAGAGAAAAAGCAAAGCAAATGAAAATATGTAACAGTAACAATTGTTGGACTAAACTGGCTGTTAACATTTTATTTATTCCATTTTAGTTGTTCCATTTTGATGATTTCCATCTGTGAAACAACCAAATTAATCAGCCTCAGTCTATCTTGGGTATGTGGAACAATTGGTACAGATTCTATATTTTGCATTTTGAGTTCTTAACAAAATATGGGCCCATTTTCTTTTATACTTTCCAAGGCCACTGTGTAAGTTAAAAGCACATAATCTGGTTAAACCATGAAGATTGTTTACAAAGGATAAAATAAAGCCATCTGTAACATAAATTTCCCAAATCATTGAAGTAAAATAGGTGTTACTTTACGTACCAAGAAATTTATTTAATGAGTGATATATATTCTTAGGACAAACAACAGCAAAAAAGAATGTTATTGACAAATGCCTGATTTTCAATTTCTATAACATTTTAAAATCATGTGAGCCATATATTATGGAGAAAATAGTAGAAAACAGACTGGAAAAACAGTGGAATTGGTTCTTCTTCATTTAACAATATGCTCAGCATAATTTTATTATTTAAGGATTAACTAAATATTACTAAAAAATCAGTATGACTGAAGCTATTCTAATGCTTTAACAACTTGTTCATTTGAAATAGGTTAAGCCTTGCAAGGATTTGAAAAAAAAAAAAAAGTTCTTATGTGTATCTTTCACTCAGCTTCCCCCAGTAATATACCTTACATGACAATATTATACTCTCTAAACAAGGGAATAGATGTTAGTACAGTTCTATTAACGTACTTACAGATCTTATTTGTTTCAACAGTGTTTACATGCATTGATTTTCTTTTGTTTTGAGTTGGGTTTGGTTTTGGCATATGGTTCTATAAAATTTATCACATGTATAGGTTTGAGTAACCAACAGCACAGGTAAGACACAGACCTATTGTATCACCTCAAAGAAACTTCCTTGTATCACCCCTAATGGTTGTATCCTGTCCCCAGACCTAACTGCCAATATGTTTTCTATTACTATAATTTTGTCACTTTGAGAAAATTACAGAGACAGAAGCATACATGATGTAACAATTTAGGATTGACTCTTCAGCACAAGTCTCTGAAGATCCATCTTCTTTGCTGAATTAATTGTTCTTTCCTTTTTCTTGTTCAATAGCACCATAGTATCTTTATCCTCTCATCCAGTGAATGATATTTGTATTTTTTTTTTCTATTTTGGGGCTTTTACCAGTAAAACCACCATGAAAATTCATTGAAAAATTTGTGTGTGAACATAAATTTTCATTTCTTTCAAAAAAATACACAGGAGTGTGATATTAGGGTCATATCATTAAGTGTATATTAAAACTACCAAACTTGCTTCAAGAGTAGCTACACTATTTCAATATCCACCAACACTGTGCAAGAAGTCCAGTTTCTATACATCCTCACCAACAGTTGTTATTGTCACAATTTTTATTTTAACCATTCTAAGAGGTATGTAGTGATATACCATTGTGATTTTAATTTACATTTCCTGAATGGCTAATGATGAACACTGATCCATGTGTTTGCCATCTGTATATTCTTTAAACAATTCTCTGTTCGTTTTGCCATTTTCCAAGTGAATTACTTGCTTTCCTACCATTGAGTTTTGAGAGTCTTATGGGCTGAATCATGTTCTCTCAAAATTCACATACTGTGTCTCAGAATGTGACTATATTTGGAGATAAGGTCTTTACAGAGGTAATTAAATTAAAATGGTGCAATTAGAATAGGCCTTAATCTAATATGACTAGTGAACACAGCATGTATAAAGAGAAGACTGTGTGAAGACACAGAGAGAGGACAACCATCTACAAGTCAAGGTGAAAGGCCTCAGAAGAAACCAAACCTACGACAGCTTGATCTTGGTCTTCTTGGCCTCCAGATTCTGAAGAAATAAATTCTTGTTTAAGGCTCCCATTCCATGTACTTTGTTATGGCAGCCTTAGAAAAATAACAGAGAATTACTAATATACTCTGAATGCAAATCATTTGTCAGGTATGTGATTTGCAAAGAGTTTCTCCCAGTCTCTTTTAATTCACATAGCATGCTTTTTATGAAGAACAAAAGTTTTAATTTTGAATAAGTTAACTTGTATATTTAAAAACATTTTTTGATCATGCCTTTGGTGTCACAAGTAAGAACATTTCACCTTGCCGTTAAGTACCAATGGTTTTCTCTTATGTTTTCTTCTGCATTTTTATTGTTTTGCTTTATGCATTTTAGTAACCTTTGAATAACAGGTGAAATTTAGGTTGAGTTTTATTTATTCTTATTTATAAATATTCAGTACCATTTGTTGAAAAGTCCATATTTATTCCACTTAATTGCTTTTGCACATTTGCCTAAAATCAGTTGACTATTTTGTGTGTGTCATTTTCTGGCTTCTTTATTCTATTCTTTTGATCCATGTGTCTATTGCCCTGCCAATACTATACTCTTAAACTGCGGCTTAGATTAAGTCTTTTTTTTTTTTTTTAAGATTTTATTTGACAGAGAGAGACACAGTGAGAGAGGGAACACAAGCCGGGGGAGTGGGAGAGGGAGAAGCAGGCTCCCCGCAGAGCAGGGCAGGGAGCCAGATGCGGGGCTCAATCTCAGGACCCTGGGATCATGACCTGAGCTGAAGGCAGACGCTTAATGACTGAGCCACCCAGGTGCCCCTAGATTAAGTCTTAAAGTCAGGTATCATAAGTCTTCCAAATTTTTTTTTTCTTTATCAAAATCATTTTGGTTCTTTTGCTTTATTTTATAAAATCAAGAACTTAATTTACATCTAGAAAGAATTGTGTTGGGATTTTAGTAGGAATTGCTTAAATTTATAGATCAATTTGAAAAGAAATGACATTGTTACTAGTTTGAATTTGCTAATCCACAAACATGGCATGTTTCTTCACTTATTTAGTCTTCTTGGATTTCTTTCATTAGCTTTGGGTAGTTTTTGACATTTGGGTACTCTGTATGTTTTGGTATGTTTATCCCTGCATATTTTATTTTTTGGAGTAATGACAAATGATACTGTGTTTTTAAATTTAGTTTTCCTAGATGTTTACCTCTGAAACAACATATTATATGTTAAAAAGAAGAAGAAGAAGAAGAAGAAGAAGAAGAAGAAGAAGAAGAAGAA
>NW_023270389.1:22667647-22685398 GCF_011800145.1 Mirounga leonina
AAGAAGAAGAAGAAGAAGAAGAAGAAGAAGAAGAAGAAGAAGAAGAAGAAGAAGAAGAAGAAGAAGAAGAAGAAGGTAGCAGGAAGGGAAAAATGAAAGGGCAGGAAATCGGAGGGGGAGACAAACCATGAGAGACTATGAACTCTGAGAAACAAACTGAGGGTTCTAGAGGGGAGGGGTTGCGGGGATGGGTTAGCCTGGTGATGGGTATTAAAGAGGGCACATACTGCATGGAGCACTGGGTGTTATATGCAAACAATGAATCATGGAACACTACATCGAAAACTAATGATGTAATGTATGGTAATTAACATAACATAATAAAAATAAATAAATAAATAAATAAATAAATAAATAAATAAATAAATAAATAAATTTAGTTTTCCTATGTATTTTGTTAGTATATAGAAAATCATTTGCTTTTATGTGTTGACCATATATTCTGCAACCTTGCCTAACTTACTAATTTATCAAGACTCTAGAATTATTTTTTGGTTGATTCATTAATATTTTCTATGTAGATATTCACATCACCTGCAAATAGAAGCAACCTATTCTCTTACTCTGTAATCTGTTACACTTTCACTTCCTTGTTTTCTCATTGCTCTGGCAATGTGAACAGTCAGTGCTATAAATTTTTCTCTCAGCACTACTTTGGCTCTATTTAATAAATTTTGATATGTTGCATTTTCATTGCTATTCAGTACAATATATTATTTTGGTTTCCTTAAACATCCTCTTTGACTATGATTATTTAGAGGTATGTTTTTGTTTAATTAAAAAAATTTAATAGAGTTGTCTGTATCTTTCTGTTGTTGATTATTGATTGAAACTCAGTTCTTTTTTTCATATAAATATATGTTAAATTTAGTTGTCTTCTTGGTGAATTAACCAGTTTATCTTTATGTAATCACCTCATCTGTGGTAGTTGTCTTTGCTCTAAAGTTTGCTTTCTCTGGTACTAATTTAACCATTCCAGCTTTACTTTAATTATTGTTTGCATTTGTTTTGTGAGTTACATGACCACTCTCAAGTTCTTTGTTTTTTAAGTTTGTTTGTTTTTGTGAGAAAATCTCACAAAGCTCAATAGCAAGACTAGGGTTTATTACAGCAAAACAAAACAGAACACAAACAAGAGAGGAAAGATTTATATTGGTGGAAATCCAGAGAAATCAAGAATAAACTTTGAGATTTTCCCCCACTAGGTGACACAGGATGCAATTTTCACTCTAGCAGTAAACCACAGGAACATGTGTGAAATGTCCCTCTCAAGGGAAACACACTTGAGTCTCATGTCTGAGGTGCTGACAGAGAGCTGGACATGTACTTGCATGAACAACCACAGTGACTGAAACTCAGGACTCCAACAGTGACACCAGGTAAACATTAGTGTCTGGAAGATTTTAAGCTTTCTTCTTTGACTTTAGTTTTCAGAATTTTGACTATGATGTGTCTGGGTGTAAATTTCTTAGGGTTTATCCTGTACGGAGTTCACTCACCTTTTTTAATTTTTGTAGGTTTTTTCTTTCATCAAACTTAGAAAGGTTTTAGACATTAGTTCTTTAAATATATTTTCAGTCTGATATTTTTGTTTCCTCTCCTGGAACTTATCAGACATGAATGTAAGAATGTTGCATTATGATCTCATAAGTCCCTGAGTCTTGGTTAATTTTTTCAATCTATTTTCAATCTATTTTTTTTTAGATTAGATCATTTGTATTCATCTATCTTCAAGTTCCCTGCTTCTTTTCTCTGTCATATCCATTTTCTATTGAGCTCTCCCATGAAGATATTTATTTGGTTATTGTATTTTTTACTTATAATACTTCCACTTGGTTCTTCTATATATCTTTTGTTCCTTTTCTAATACTTTACATGTTTGAATATCTTTTTAGATTTTTTTATTGCTTGTTGAACTATTTTTAGTTTAAATGCTTCAAAATTTTTCTCAAATAATTTCAACATCTACAACATCTTGATGTTAATGACTATTTTCACCTCCACATTTCAGTTGAGAATCATTTCATGGTTCTTGATATGGTGAATCAGAGTTCTGTCAACAGGCTCCACAGGGGAAAGGTGCCTCCTCTTTACTGCAAAGGTGGTGATAAAAGTCAGGGATTGTTCACAGGCACTTTGAAGTAAGTGTACTACCTTGTTGCTGTTTCGATGGGAGGGGAGTTGAAAGACAGGGTTCCACTCACTGGCTCGGCCACTGCAGCACCCATTCATATAGGGGAGGGTGACATGGCATTTTTAGTGGTGTTTACCTTTAGTGTTAGTATGTATAAAGACAGGGTTCTTGTAAAGTGGCATCACCCCTTTTCTGGGTCCTTTGGCTAGAGTAAACAGGCTTCACTTGGGTCTAATTTTTTTGTTTGTGTCTGTTGGAATTTATGGGTGTGAATTTTTCTAATGCTCAGGCTGGAATATTTAGAGAGGTATGAAAAAAACTTCCAGAGACCAAACCTCTGGCTCATTCCTTGAATCTTAAGCCAGGCCTAACTTAGCCTAGTCTTCTTTCTTTTCTTGACCTCTCACATTTTCTTATGAGTGGTTTACGGGTTTTGTCTAGGGCATTTGTGTGTGTGATTAGAGGGAGGAGTAAGATAAAATGTGTTTACTCTAGCTTATCTAGAATTTGAAGTCTCTTACGCTGACTTAGGCAAGGAAATTTTGCTCAGACAGTATGTATCAAGTACCTTTGGAAAAGGTCATTTCATTTTATAATTGTTTTATTAATTCCTAATAATATTAAAACAAACTTAATTTTAGAGTCACTTTAAATATATATACTAAATATATATACTAAATATATATACTAAATACTAAATATAGTTGTTATATATATGTATGTGCATTTATATAAGTGACTTTAGAGTGTATATTAAATACAAACAAAAATATTAAACAAAAATATATGTACAAATTTTCAAGGTGACTAAATACAAAAAAAAAGAAAAAAGTACTCTTTCTCTTCATATATAAATTAGCATTTATAGATTTTCTTTTACCTTTTCCATCTGGCTCAGCCATATTTTACCCTGCTTCAGGCAATTTTCAAGGCATTACATCCTCTTATTTCTTACTACCTAAATTTGAAATAATTTTTTTTTCTTACTTAGCTTTGGAGAATTATTGTGAGACTACATGCTGAAAGCAACCCGAGTGTAAATTACTTTATATTTCCCTGTATAATGAACAAAAAAATATTGATCCCACAGGTTTACTTTTCTCATTTCTCTAAGGGATAGCACATTAATCAGCATCTATATCATCTCAGCCATGTACTTGTCAAAAGACAAGAAAATTGAAGCAATCTTACTCATTTACTTAGTATATGAGTAACCATTTTCTATGTATTGATATTGTCACCTAACTCTTCATACTTGAACTTCAAATGGTAAAGATTATATATACTTTAAAAATCGTAACCAAGCTAAAGACACTATGTTCAGTGAAATTTTTAGTATTACTTAATATGTGATCAATAATAGCTTTATTATCAAATTTGAGTTTTTAATTAAACTCTTGGGCAACACTTTGGAATCCCCAACTATTATTTTAACATAATCTATTTCTGCATCCAGAAATAGATGCTGCTCCATCATCACCTACTGTCTGCATCCAGAATACTTAAGCTGCTCCATCATCACCTAGCGTCATTGTCCAACTAATACAACAG
Organism: Mirounga leonina; assembly: GCF_011800145.1. Classification (NCBI taxonomy): domain Eukaryota; kingdom Metazoa; phylum Chordata; class Mammalia; order Carnivora; family Phocidae; genus Mirounga; species Mirounga leonina. The sequence continues at coordinate 22,671,333 of NW_023270389.1, forward strand.
GCTGATACAACACCATTTCCTAATAGAGATCAGGTAAGGAAAAATAAAGATCTTCAGTTTGTAAATAATCTTAAGATAATATGATCACTAGGCATTATACAAGTACATATTCAAGTAAGAATATTAAATTTTGTCTTTGCTTTGTTTTGTTTTTGGTATTCCTTCTGGTCAACTTTATTTTTAGCCAAGAAATAGTCTTGAGTTAATTCTATTTTTTTCTAGAAAAGCAACTTCTGGAAAAGCAGCTCTTCCAAATTTGGTTTGTACTCATAGACAAAGAGCAGACATTATATTTTCTCCAGTCTTCTGCAATATACAGTCTGCTGCAATACAAGTTAAGGGCATTCTATATTTCTAACGTAATTATCACATTTTAAAAAATTACATAATTTTCTAGTTTCCACAATAGGTTTTTGTCATTGATGTTATGCTGAATTGGCAAGACTAAGTAGTTCTATCTTGATAATATATTTTATATCTCAAAGATTAGGAAATTTTAAACTTTAAGACATCTTAACATATTTACTTATTATTTAAACTTTAAGACATATATTTATTTAAACTTTAAGACATCTTCACCAGCTCTGGTCTCTGAGGCAATGAAACAGAACATTGTAGTTGATTTCTTAAATTTAAAGTATTCTAATTTATTGTAAAAAATAATCTAGGGTACCCCTTTTCTGATTGGACCTTGATGATTATAAATGAATTATGGTTACCTGATGTCTCTTGACAGGGTTGTTTTCTGTTTTTTGTTTGTTGTTATTGTTTTGCTTTGTTTTGTGTTTTATGGGGAATATAGGCCTAATGTTATCCTTTAATGGCATTCTTCTGTCAGTAGAGACTGGTCCAGGAATAGACACATAGTCCAGCCTGGTACATGAGATGTAGGAAGCTTTTTTCAGTACCATAATAATTAATAGTACTATTGTCTGATGTTTGTGTCTCCTCCAAATTTATATATTAAAATGCTAACCCCCAAGGTGATATTATTAAGAGATGGGCCTTTGGAAGGTGATTGCATTTATAAAAGATGCTTGGGAGCTTGCTTCCTCCTTCTACCATGCAAAGACACAGAAAGAAGGTGCCACATATTAACAAAGAAGTGAGGTTTCACCACACAGTGGATATGCCAGAGTCTTGATCTTGAACTTCCCAGCCTTCAGAACTGTGAGAAATAAATTTCTGTTGTTTATAATCCACCCAGTTTATGATATTTTGTTAGAGCAGCCTGAATGGACAAAGACAAATAGTCTTAAAAACTGTGAATGAGAAAGTTTTTCCTGTCTGATCCTCATAAATATCCTCTAATTAGGGAGGGAATGAGACTTAGCCTGAAGCCAATGCTGTGGGTGGCAGAATGAAATGATAGGAAGAACTGGAATCCCTAACCATGTCGCTTAGTTGTAACATTGACCAGCTGTAGAGCCAGTCATCACTCTAGATTTTCTCTTTGATGAGACAAAATACACTCCTTTATTAAAGATATTTTTTTTGTTTCATTTAGTTAAAATAATCCTAACTGATTCAGAAGTTAACAACTTTAGAACAGATATAGCAGGAAATAACTTGAGAACACATGCTAGTATATAAAAATGTGACAGATTGAAAATATCAAATTTTCAAACTCATAGTATTGATATTTGTGAAATGCTATCTATGGGATATAGAAAGTGGAGGATACAGATGCCCAGGATAACTGTGAAAAGCTGAAGAAGATAAAATTGAGGTGAAAAGCAGAAAAAGTCAGGATTAGATGAGAACTGAAGAACTGGTAAGAGTTGAGGATTGGGTTGAGAATATACTAAATATAGAAGAGAGTAGGGTAAAATATAAAGACAGAAAAATCATCATAAGAAATTGCCCATAGCACCAAGATAATGGCTACTGATGGCATGAACATAGTTTAGAATGCATTCTATATTTTTCCCTAAATTAGATTTTACATAATCATAAATAATGTGGACATGACCCAAATATTATAATTAGATTTTGTTTCTAATCCATCTTTATATGTAATTTAAGAATTACCCTCAATCCTGATACAGAGATATAGAAATTATTTATTCATCACATGCTCTCTAATTTGAACACATAAAAGATTTTGGAATCAAAATTCAATTACTTTTGATGAAAGGGAGATCCATGTACTTTTTAATATCCAAATGTATAGCTCAGAACATAAAAATATCTACAAGATATAGAATACAAATGACTGGAAATAATTCTAAGACATTTTTAAAAGAATTACAAGTTATTGTAAGAAATGTGATAAAATTTTTCTTTTCATGATATATTTAATCTTGCTCTTCTGTTCAACCATTTAATATAATTTAATCTGAATTATCTTCAAACACTTAAATAAAAAATAGGTGAAGTTATACCAAGGATCTTAAAATAAAAATCCTAAAGGAAAAAAGGAATTTTTTTTTCTTAAATAAGTGGAAAGGAAGACAGAATAACACATATGGTTAACATATACTGATGAGCTTACACTCTATTTGTGTCATTGTCCAAAGCTGCCACTCAGTTATGGCTCCTCAGATATGTAATTGCAATAATTTTCAGGCAAAATCCTGGCTGAGAAAGTTATCTTTATGCATAACTCTAGGGAACATATTGTGTTAAAATTAAAGCAGAGAATGACCTTTATATCTCAGTTCTCACTTCTCTAATAATTACCATTCTGAGTTTTCACTTCAAGTAACAGATAAACAGGGTTAATTTAGGAAGACATAAAGAATCATTCTGAAGCCTTTTTCCCCCTGACAATAAGTAATATTGATATCCATTCAACTTTGGTTTACTGCCATCCCTGTTATTTCTCCTCATAATCATTTACAATGGCCTACTTTTGATTTTCTCTAGTGATAGTTTCTTACAAGTTTAATCCTATTTTGTGTCTCTGTGCGTTTTTCATGCTGCTCTCTGCCTGTAATGACCTTCCAATAATTCAAGATTCACCTTTCAAATAAAGTATTAAGCAGCAATGCTTTAAACACCAGGTTATGTCAAGTGCCGATCTGTGCTGCCATAGCATCTTGTACACATATCTACATTGCTCACTATATTATATTGGAAATAAATCCATTTATGTATATTATTTTCCCCTACTGCATTTGAATTTCCTTAATGAAAGAGACCCTATGTTATTAATTTCTATATCCTTCAAATTTTCGCCTTAAGAGTCTGGGGAAAAACTTGCAAGTAGTTTTTTGGCGTGTCTTGAAGATAAACTCAAAGATATGGATTAGAAAACAAAACAAACTTCACATTCCAAATTATTGCATTCCTTAGATCTTAAGTAAATATCTTGCTTTCTTATACTAGTCTCTTTATTTTAATCACCTAAGACTTTGGCATAGAGTATGAAACTAAAGTAGCATTTATGAAAATTTTGTTTTATGTTAAATAGACCCATGCTTAAGTGAAAATGGGAGATTATAAATGTTTAATGTTTAATGTTTTATTCTGTTACAATTCTTTTTCATTTCTTTTATTCATATTATTCATCTTATATCTTTCCAGAATCAATTTAAATTATACTATTTGACCTCCTATTTATTTTTCTTTGAATGATATAGTTATCTTAATGAAATATGTCTAGCTAAAATACTTTTATAGGAATATATTAGAAAGTGATGAAGACTGAAAAAATGTAATCACACACACACACACACACACACAAAAGCCACAGAAGTATTAAAGAATTTATTGGCATTTCTTTCAAATAGTAAGGAATTTTAGTATGCTAATAGCTTGCATATAATTTCAGTGAAAATGGTGGAACATTTAGCTCTAAGGAGCTGTCCCTCCATAAACATGGTAAAAGTGAGCAAAAACTGTTAGAATTAAATTTTGGAATTCTGGAAAAAAGTCAGAGGGTTATAGGGACCAACTAAACAATGAATCAAGAAGGCAACTTAAAAAGAGTTGGAGAGCTCTGAGGTATTTTTATTTGCCTTTGTTTTACCCCACTCTTAGATCAGCAGTGGTCTTGGAGATGGCAACCCATGTTCCTGGCACCCTGGTATAGAGGGAGCAAAACAGATTTTGTTCTCAAAGAATTGTGTTCATCTATTTTAATTTGTCTAGTGGCCACCCGAAGGACTGACAAAAGCACTTGCTTTGGTTTTACCTGATTCAGAACTCTTTCAGAAAAGTGACTACACAGAGGACATTCTTTGAAAATTCTGAAAGGCAATTGAAGAACTCACTCTTGCATGGAGCAAGTGACTGAAATTTGAGAAACAATAATAGACATGCCAAAACCCTGAGAAGAAAATCTGTGAAGAGTCTTTAAAGAGTTACAACATTGAAAATCTCACATGTATATTGGGGAATATAGAAAGTTATGTACATGCCCAGAGCCGAATGTGTGTTCAGAAAAGACCTGAGAAGATCTTAAGCTTTCACCTGAGACTGATCTTTAAACTCTGTACAAACAGGAAATAAAGATTAAGGCAGGGTTGTAAACAGCCTACCTAAATGTTAAAGGAGTGTTATAGCACATATCCAATGTGCAAAGACTAAAAGATCTTTTGTTTTTGGCTTCAAGAAATCAAATAAATCTGTCAACATTAGCTAACAAAAAGATAAAGGAAGAGAGACTTCAGAGACTACACACAACAGATAATACAGTCTTCGCAAATATAGTTTAGAAAAGTTCTTAAGCAAACAACCAATTAGAAGGCAAAGAAAGCAACAACAACTACAAATCCTGAGGTGGAAGAAAAATCTGACTTCTAAAATTAATATATTATAATATTCAAGATGTCCAAGTTTCAATAAAAAATTATAAAGCATGCAAAATAAAAAAGTATTCCCCACTCATAGGAAAATTAACTCAAATTGAAATAGTTTGAAAGTGAAAGGATGAGAGAAGATATTCCATGTAAATAGTAACTGGAAGAGAACTAGACTAGCTATACTAATATCATAAGAAATAGACTTCAAGTCAAAAACTGTTACAAGAGACAAAGAAGGGCATTATATATTGATAAAAATGCCAATTCATCCATCAAGGAGATATAACAATTATAAATATATGTGCACCTGCAATGTCCACAATAGCCAAACTATGGAAAGGGCCAAGATGTCCATCAACAGATGAATGGATAAAGAAGATGTGGTATATATATACAATGGAATATTGTGCAGCCATCACAAAAACCAAAACATTGCCATTTACAATGACGTGGATGGAACCAGAGGGTATTATGCTAAGTGAAATAAGTCAATCAGAGAAAGACATGTATCATATGATCTCACCGATATGAGGAATTCTTAATCTCAGGAAACAAATAGGGTTGCTGGAGTGGTGGGGGGTGGGAGGGATGGGGTGGCTGGGTGATAGACATTGGGGAGGGCATGTGCTATGGTGAGCGCTGTGAATTGTGTAAGACTGTTGAATCACAGACCTGTACTTCTGAAACAAATAATACATTATATGATAAAAAAAAAAAAGAGAGAGAGAGAAGGAAGTAGGAAGGGAAAAATGAAGGGGGGGATGTCAGAGGGGGAGACAAACCATGAGAGACTATGGATTCTGAGGGTTCTAGAGGGGAGGGGGTGGGGGGATGGGTTAGCCTGGTGATGGGTATTAAAGAGGGCACGTATTGAATGGAGCCCTGGGAGTTATATGCAAACAATGAATCATGGAACACTACAGCAAAAACTAATGATGTAAGGTATGGTGATTAACATAACATAATAAAATTAAATTAAATTAAATTAAAAAAATAAAAATAAAAAATAAATAAAAATAAAATAAATATATGTGTACCTAACAGCAAATAGATATCTAAGAATAGCAACTTTTGACTTTTGAAATTCCTTTTCTGTTGATAGTTCTTTATAATTTACCTTTTTATAATTTTACCAATGATCTTAAAATCAAAATTTTATCCTTTTTTTTCTGAGTGATAAAACTTAATGTTTTTTTCTGTTAAAATTCTTTCATTTCTTTTATTCATCTTTATCAGCTTAGCAAAATTTGGACAATAGGAAAACCATAAAGATGCAAGATGAAGAAATGTCATCAGAACTTAAATTAAGAATTATAATAGATAACACATAAAATAATGCTCTAATAATAACAGTGCTCTAATAAAAATAATGGAAAACCCTGTTTATCTCAAAATAATAAATTTACAGTGAAACTCTGTTAATTACAGTATTAATACAAGGAAAATAAGATAGCTATTTCCTCTATTCTCAACTAATTTAATCATAATAGTTATAAGAAAAAAGCTAATAACAATTCAAATAGTCAACTTATACAAATGTGGGGTCAGAAATGAGTCTCAAATGTGATGAGAATTCCTTAAAGCAAAATGTATGACAATAAAATCAAACTGGGAAGGTATTATATTTAGCACTGAAACAGTGCATGTTTGTATGTGGGGGGGGGGGTAGAGTCTTTCCTTAACACATCTTTGCAGATTTTTTTCTACTAGTAATAGGAAGTTTTCTGAATATATACAAAAGATATTTCTGAAACTCATCCTATACAATATTTTTTACAAAAAATGTAAAAAAAAACAAACAAACAAATTTACTTTATCAGCCTATTCCAATCCCATGAACTAACATTTTCAGGACTATATATCCTATTAATATTTTGGGCCTTGTAAAAAACCTAATAATTTTTAGGACAAAAATACAATAATTACATTAAAGTCATCTTCTAGAATATTGGCCATGGTATAATGTCCATACAGTACTAGTTGCAACATACACATACAACAAATAGAAGCTACCAAGACTCTGAAGGTCATTTGCCTACAAATATTAATTTAATACATCTAGGTATCAGTTTTTGGAAAGTATTTTAAATTTTTGGTATTTTTATTGTGATGAAGTAAAACACTTGTTTAATATCCATGTATAAATGAAAGTGTGAAAAAATATAGAAATAATTCAATTAAAGATTTACATTTAAATTTTATAGGGCAAAAGTATACAAGTATCAAAATATTAATTATATTAAAAAGAATAAAATTGCCAAATTATCAACTTAAAAATTTAGTCTCAAGGTATATTGGGAACAACTATACCTTTCATGAATTAGTCTGAAAAAGGAATATGTAAAGAACTAGAAAGGAAGATATGAACCCACTGGGACTCTAAAAATAACATAGTGAGCATTTTCTACTGAATACCAGCAAATTGCTCCTAAAAATTTAGATTTTGTATATAAAAATACTAACTGAAATGCTATTTCCCAGTAGGTAATTTATACATTGACAACAAATCTCCGATCTGTTTTTCAAAAATATAACTGAAATAGCAAAACACACATACATACCATACAAAACAATCTATTGTGTTAGATATTTTGATGTAAAATGCTTAAACCATAGTTCTCTGACCACCAAAGTATCAATATGTTATTAAACAATTGCTCTATATGTTTACAAAAACATTTCTCTTTCTCTTTGCTTTCTCTCTCTCTACAAGTTTATTCAGCATAGTTTTGAATTTTTGATATTCACTGTATTAACAGAAGTATGGATTAAATATGCAAGGCAATGTGGAAATGTGTTCTGAACAAGCACAGAGTTGCAGAACATCATCACACTGAGTACAGCATTGTGATGCTTCTCTTAAAGCCAACAACATCCAAGACAGACAAACTTTTCTAGATATACAGTGAATTCTTCAAATAGCTACATAAATTACTGGTTGCTACTAACTGAATTTGAAATACAATTCTAGATTTTTCCTACATATGTATTTAATATTTTATTTATATTTTAAGATAAAATATAAATATTTCCATGTAATTATTAGCCAAAAACACTGAACTGAGAGACATATAATGTATAGTTATAAAGATTCAAGCAATGGCCTACTAGATTAAATATTGGCACAGAAGAGAATCTTGGTCTATTCTTATCTTTGCTCAAGGACATGGGACTGAAATTATTCACATACAACATATTAGGAGAATAAAAGAAATAGAAACAGAAAGTTAAATCCTTGCTAGAGGACAAAAGAAGTGGACATATTTTAAGAAATGCACAGATATCAACAAAGATATATTTAATTTTACACACAAATGATATCAATACCAATAGCCACCTGCCTCTATTCAAGTTTGACATACTCTGAAGCAATATATAAAACTACTTATTTTGCGAAGTAATTATTAGGAACACTTCTAATAAATATGTTTATTTATTGTAAATCTCCCTTCTATAATTCAGACCATCTGGGTTGACATCCTATGTCACATAGTACTGAATTTACCATGCCTTTATTTAAAATAGCCTATAATTCAAATAGCACCATTTAGCTAATAAGTTGATTTTAGTATTAAATTAGCTAATGCATAAAGATGGTCTGATTTATAATCCAACAGGGTAATACATCCCAAGAAATTCTATCCTCAACCCATTTTTCCCCTTCCATTTTGGCTATATTTGGCTTGAAAGCTCATAAACAAAATTCACAATTTGTGCAACTGAAAGCAAATTTTCATTCATGCTTATTCTCGCAAACTTATTTGGAGCATTACATCTAATTCTATGTTAATGCATATACATATCTTGAGTTTCCAATTTAGAGAATGAACACTTTTTTTTGAGGTACTTTTCTATGATAAAATAAGCAAAATACATTTTCCCAAAGCCTATTTGAATTATAGCACTAATGGAATAATTTTTAAAAGTAGTATAGATTTTTTCTCTTTTAAAGAACAAATGGACTTCTGGTTTTCACTCTGTATATAAGAAGATTGGAAGTGGCCACTCCATCCCAACAACAAGTAAAAAACTAAACAGATTGAAAAATCAACAACTCTTCTTCTATCCAAGAGAAGGAAGGATGCAGGAAAAACTGCTGCCACCAAAATGGAAAAGACAGGCAAATACAGGCAGGCACAGCTTACTGGAGCAGAGACTTGGGATCAGAACCCCTGCAGGATCCAGTGCCAGGGTAGGAAACCCTACATTGCAATTGATGAATTGCTGGAGGCTCAGTGAGGACAAGTCTGAGAGTGGAAAATTCTAGGGGGACCCAGCCATGGGGGCCTCCATGATATTAGGAAATTTAACTCCAGGAGCTCAAACAGGTTCCCACAGTAAATGTCAGATAAAAATCCCCTCAGGCTTCTGGTAGAGCCTTAGGAAAAGGAACCATTTTGAACTATACTAGAGTATTCCATTCTTAGCAAGACCTGCCCTCAGAGGAAACTAGTTAATTAGAGCCTAACCTGCTGACGTATTGTCAGAGCCTAATTGATTTGGGGAAGAGAAACAACCAACTCCGCTGGCTCTAGCTTTCCATGTGGGGAAGAGAAATATCCAACTTCAGCCCACTCTACCAATCCTGACCTAGATAAGAAGGGAGGAAAAAAACAAAACAAAACTGAGAAACACTTGTGAAGTTCAAAGTCCATAGGCATAGGCTCACTAAAAAAAACTGAGATCTAATTATTGGACTATAGAATGATTCTTCTCTTCTCACACCTCATCATCACATTACTAAAATTCTAGTTACAGCAATTCCTTTTAGTCTTTACATCATGTCCAGTTAATCAAGAAAACAAATTACAAGGCATACCAAAAGGTAAAAACCACAATTAGAAGAGAAAGAGCAAGCATCAGAACCACACATGGCAGGGATGTTGACATTATCATCAGACTAGGAAATTAAGACAACTATGATTGATATGCTAAGGGCTCTAATAGATGAAGTAGGCGGCATCCAAGAACAGATGGACAATGTAAGCAGAGAGATGGAAATACTAAGAAATAATCAAAAAGAAATTCTAGATATAAACACACACACACACACACACACAGAAATAAAGAATTATTGGCTTTCTAATAGACTGGACACAGATGAGGAAAGAATCTCTGAGCTAGAGGATAGAATCTTCAATAGAATCAACAGAAACTGAAAAGCAAAGAGAACAATGACTGAAAAAAATAATGGAAAGTCCAAAACCTGTAGAGCAACTATAAAAGGTGTAACATACACATTAATACCAGAAGGAAAAGAAAGAGAAAAAGGAACAGAAAAAAATACTTGAAGCAGTAATGAGTGGAAGTGCAAAATGGTGCAGCCACTTCGGAAGATAGATGATCCAGGAATTGTGCTCATTGGTATTTATCCAAAGCAGTTGAAAACTTATGTCCACACAAAATCTGCACATGGATGTTTATAGTAGCTTTATTTATAGTTGCCCAAATCTGGAAGCAACCATGAAGTCCTTCATTAGGTGCATGGATGAATAAACCGTGGTACATCCAACAAAGCAATCTTAATCAGAGCTACAAAGAAATAAGCTGTCAAGCCATGAAAAGACATAGGTGAACCTTAAACGTATATTACTCAGTGAAAGAAGTCCATCTGAGATGGCTATACACCATATGATTCCAATTATATGACATTCTGGAAAAGGCCAAATTAGGGAGACAATAAAAAAATCAGCGGTTGCTTTAGGTAGCAGCAAATGGGAAATAGAAATGAATAGGCAGAGCACAGAGGATTTTTTAGGGCAGTGGAAATACCCTGTATGATATTATAATGATGGATATGTGTCATCATGCATTTGTCCCAACCCATAGAATGTACAAAACTAAGAGTCAATTCTAAGGTAAATTAGGGACTTTGGGTATAATGTACCATTCTGGTGACTGTTGTTGATAATGGGAAAGACTCTGCATGTGTGTGGCTTGGGGTAATATAGAAAATCTCCATACCTTCCTCCCAATTTTATTGTAAACCTAAAACTGTTTTGGAAATAAAGTCTTTTTTTTTTTAAGATTTTATTTATTTATTTGAGAGAGAGAATGAGAGAGAGAGGGCAGATGAGAGGAGGGAGGGTCAGAGGGAGAAGCAGACTCCCTGCTGAGCAGGGAGCCCAATGCAGGACTCAATCCCGGGACTCCAGGATCATGACCTGAGCTGAAGGCAGTCGCCTAACCAACTGAGCCACCCAGGCGCCCAGAAATAAAGTCTTAAGGAGCACCTGTGTGGCTCAGTCAGTTAAGCATCTGACTCCTGATTTTGGCTCAGGTCATGATCACAGGGCCATGAGATTGAGTCCCATGTCAGTCTCCACACTCAGAGTCTGCCTGAGATTCTCTCCCTTTCTCTCTGCGCATCCCCCCATTTGAGCACTCTAAATAAATAAATAAATAATAAAATATTTTTAAAAATTTTTAAATAAAGTCTTAAAAAACAACAAAAAAATTACATCTGATATTCCAGTATTGTGTAAAGTAAACTAAACCACATATTTGACTTTTATATGTTATTTTGGCATTAATTAAATTATTTTATCTCAGTAATTATAATAAAAGGTTTTATTGCTTATGTTGGGTTTATAATATAGACTTTATTAGAGTAAATGATGCTGGTTCTTAAGTGAAATATAATTAAATTTGCAATGTAACTTTCATACACACAATAATCTTTAGTATATCTGATTGCCAATTTAAAAAATGTTTTGTAAAATGATACTCAATGATGGTGTTTTAATAGTAATTTGAAACATTTTTCAAAATTACAGAATTTCATATGTCTACTGTAGTAATCAAATGAAATTACAACAAATGGAATAAGTAAGTTATGGTACCCTTTAATATTTAAAGATTTTCCTCATTTAAAATAATATTTTGGCATGTTATCAAGTGCAATTCAGTTCTTTTGATATAAAACTAATTTTGTTCAATATAAAACTGAATTTTTATGTTGAATAATAGCCTCATCCCAGAAAATATAGAAGAAAGGAAACACTAATTTGCAAACTACTAACACACTGACAAAACAATACAGGGTAATGTGAGTTGCAAAATGATGAGACTTTAAATCAATCAAAAATATAACACATATTTAAAACCAAACTTTCCAAGAATAATACCTGATGCTCTAACTTCATGGAATGCATAAAATAAAATAAGTTGTCAATCATAGAAATTTTATTATTTTTTTATACGTGAGAGAAGACAGGCACATCAGCAATATTTCAGATTTATGTAGGGCATATATGAAAAGTGAGCAATTTGGGGCTAAAATTGAACTTCCTAAGTTTTATTTTCATGTAATGTACATGATTATCTAAAGATTTGCATCAAAAGATCAAAATGATGAGGTGATTATGCAGAGATTCAAAATTTCAATCATATCATCTGTAGGTGGTCTCAATAATGAGATTGTCATTGCCTAAAGGGAATGAAAAATCGGCAAGCTGGTTTCCTGCAAAATTAGAGGAAATACTACATCTCGAGTAGTTTCTCCAATCATGAAATTAACTTTTGTTATCATTTCTCTCAAATAATTAGCTCCTTTTAAACATAAAAATAAATACTTTGAAGATAAAACTGAGATTATTTGCAATGTCACTTATGTTACATGATTAAATATATAATTATGTATCTGTAATTTTATAAATTATATACAACTCTCATCTCTCAAATTTAATCTTGATTTACAAAAGCTTAGCTAGTAGACATATTTTAAAATAGGTAGAGAAGAAATGGCAGCCAGAGTGTGCACTCTCCATTTTCCCCTATGGTGCTCAGCCAGCAGAATGACCATGATTGACTGATCATTGGAATCTGCAGGGGAAATAGATAATCTTCAGGCCAAAAGTCTTTAGGAAGATGCTTCATTACGAATTATAATTTGTTATGCTACAGTGAAGACTAAGAACTCAGCATATTGTTAATAAACTGTTATGCTTGGGTCTCTTATGGCAATGATCATCAATCAATTCACTTATGGTTAAAGTGAATGTATTTCCTGGAGAAAAGATAACTACTCAAATGGTTCAGAGTGTGGGAGATAAAGAAAAATCATTAAAAATCATAGTATTGATCAAAGGTCAATAACACCCCAGAGTACCTATTTTTTTTTTATTTGAGAGAGAGAGAGCACAAGAGAGGGGGGTGAGGGGATGAGGTGGAGGGAGAAGCAGAATCCCCGCTGAGCAGGGAGCCTGATGTGGGGCTTGATCTGGGGACTCCAGGATCATGATCTGAGCCAAAGGCAGGCGCTTAACCGACTGAGCCACTCAGGTGCCCCCCAGAGTACCTATTAAAATAAAATTCAAAAGCATTGTGAAGGACTGTTTCTAAAACTTATGTAACACAACAATTCTTTTGAATGTAAGTATGTATTCAATTGAATACACTGCTTGTTCAAATCACAAATAGCAAAATTGATGATTTGATGACAACAATGACACAAAGGGTGGGAGAAGGAATTGGAAACATATATTATAATGTATTTACATCTTATTTATTATACTAATATATATAGATGCATACTAATAATATATAGCTATAAAAATACTATAATATATACTATTAATAATATACCTATATATTAATATCTATCTATACTACACATGAAATAATATATTATTTGAAGGAGGCCTTATCTTAGTAAAAAATGAATATTGTAAATGTGAAAAGAACTGTTATGATGAAAAGGAAATAAAACGGGATCATATAAAATGCTCAATTAAAACCAGATAAGACGGGCTCCTGGGTGGCTCAGTTGGTTAAGCGACTATCTTCAGCTCAGGTCATGATCCTCGAGTCCCAGGACTGAGTCCCACATTGGGCTCTCTGCTCAGCAGAGAGTCTGCTTCTCACTCTGACTCTCCCCCCTCTTATGCTCTCTCTCATTCTCTCTCAAATAAATAAATAAGATCTTCAAAAAAAAAATAAATAAAACCAGATTATGACAGCAAAAGAAGCCTCTGTCAATAAATAGAAAACAGTTGTGAACATGGTTTATATTAATCCAACTATGCCAATAATCACTTTAAATATGAATGAACTACAGACTCCAATTAAAAGAGAGATTGTCAGAATAGATTAAAACAAAACAAAACAACAGAATATAAAGACTCAAGGGTGCCTGGTGGCTCAGTTGGTTAAGTGTCTGACTCTTGATTTCGGCTCAGGTCATGACGATTGAGCCTGGCATAGAGTTCTGTGCTGGGCTCTCTGGGCTGAGCCTACTTGGGATTCTCTCTCCCTCTCCTTCTGCCCCTGCTGCTCACACCCCCACCCCTCCATAAAAGGAAGGAAGGAAGGAAAGAA
>NW_023270389.1:22685408-22815473 GCF_011800145.1 Mirounga leonina
GAAAGAAAGAAAGAAAGAAAGAAAGAAAGAAAGAAAGAAAGAAAGAAAGAAAATGTAAAACCTCAGATTAAAAGTAAAGGGATGGACTTTTGCTTCTGGATAGATGAAGTGTCATACTTTTCCCTATTCCTCTTTCTAAATCTAGTGAAAACCCTGGGCATACATATAAAACAAATATAAGAAGTCTACAAAAGGCCTAAAGAATGACAGGGTGATGAATTCTTTGGCTTTTCCTTTCACTTCATATATTCTAAACTTGGAGTTCAAGAGCCCAGCAATCTAGGGATTCCAAAGGGCACTGGCCAAAAAAATCTCTAACAAAAGTCTGCCTTTTCTAGCTAAAGGAACAAGAAAGGAGCAGTCTAACAAGATAAAAATATTAGACAATAACTGTTCTACTTCAGTAAAATAGCAGAAAATACTGTAACCCTCACCTTCACCCATGCCAGCAGATGCTGAATGGTGAGCCTGGACTTCCACATTTATGAAGCTATAATGAGCTTCCTCAACATGGCTGCTAGAGTGTTGTCAGAAAACTCCCAGAACAGAGACTGGACTTTCATATCCAATTGCCAGTAATAAAGTTTTTCTTCCAGTGTAATGCCAATGGAGACCATGTAAGGACCTAGGAATTCTAGATCCACCTGGATATAATGTGGTTCTTTCACCTTCACTACTGAGGTAGTATCAGAGAAGTCAAAAAAAAAAAAAAAAAAAAAATCAGGACTTTCAACATTACCCAGTGGAAACCAGTGCTGTCAGTGAAGACTACATGGAGAGCCCAAATTCCCATGCCTGACCAACAGTGATGAGGAGCTCACCCCATACTAGGGTATCAGCTGAAAGCCAGTAATGAATATGAAATTCTTTCCTCATGCAGAGGCAGTGCTTCACTTAACAAAATGCTATCAAAAATCTCAGGAAACAAACTGAGGGTTGCTGGAGTGGGGGGTGGGGTGGCTGGGTAATAGACATTGGGGAGGGTATGTGCTACGGTGAGCGCTGTGAATTGTGTAAGACTGATGAATCACAGACCTGTACCTCTGAAACAAATAATACATTATATGTTAAAAAAAAAGGAAGAAGAAGATAGCAGGAGGGGAAGAATGAAGGGCGGGAAATCTGAGGGGGAGACAAACCATGAGAGACTATGGACTCTGAGAAACTAACTGAGAGTTCTAGAGGGGAGTGGGTGGGAGGATGGGTTAGCCTGGTGATGGGTATTAAAGAGGGCACGTTCTGCATGGAGCACTGGGTGTTATGCACAAACAATGAATCGTGGAACACTACATCAAAAACTAATGATGTAATGTATGGTGATTAACATAACATAATAAAAAAATAAAATAAAATAAAAAATATAAATAAATAAATAAAGGCACCTTAAACAGAAAACTCAAATAAGATCCAGAGTCTCATAACATAATAATAATGCCCATGTTTCAATCTTTTCTTACAAAGAACCAGGAAGATCTCAAACTGTATGAAAGGAACCAATCATAGATACCAACACCAAGATGTCAAAGATATTGAATAAGTTCACTAAGATTCTAAAGCAGTCATCACAAAAATGGTCAAGGAACAATTGCAAATGTGCTTGAAACAAATGATAAGTTGTTAGAAAGCTCTCACAAAAAAATTAGAAAGTCTCAAGAAGAAAAGATATACAAGAACAAAATGCAAGTTTTGGAACTGAAAAATATACTATCTGAAATAAAAATCTCAGTAAATGGGCTCAAGAGCAGAATGCAGGGACAGAAGGAAGAGTCAGTGACATGGAAGCAATGGCAATTACCCAATTTAAACAGAGAATGATAGACAACAATGGCTCAAAAAGAACAAAACATCAGTGACCTGTGGGACTATTAAAAAAAGAAAATCTAGCATTCGTATCATTGGAGTCTTATAAGAAAAGGAGAAAAGGGGAAGCTGAGAAAGTACTCCAAGAAATGATGGCAGAAATAGTCCCAATTTGGAAAAAAGGTCCCATATACCTATAAGTTTAAGAAAGTAAGTGAGTCCCAAATAGAATAAACCTACAGAAATACTTAAGACACTTCATAATTAAGCTTTTGAAAACTGAAGATAAAGAAAAAAAGTCTTAAAAGCAAAGAAAAATGACACTTCATATATATGAACAGAAATTTATGACAGTAGATTTCTCTTTTTTTAAGATTGATTTATTTATTTTAGAGAAAGAGAGTGCATGCACATGCACACATATCGGGGGGAAGGAGGGGGAGAGGCATAGGGAGAAGGAGAGGGAGAATCCCAAGCAGACTCCCTGCTGAGCACAGAGCTTAACGCAGTACTGGATCTCACAACCCTGAGATCATGACCAGAGCTGAAACACTCAACCAAATGAGCCACCCAGGCTCCCCAACAATGGATTTCTTATCAGCGACTATGGTGGCCAGATGGAAGTGGCACAATAGATTTTTAAGTGCTAAAAGAAAAACAACAACAACAACAACTATCAACAGAATCTCACACAAAGTAAAAATATCCTTCAGGAATAAAAGGGAAATCAAGACATTCTCAGATGAAGAAAAACAGAATGTGTTACCAGTGGACTTACTCTAAAAGAATAGCTAGAGGAAGTTCTCTTATGGAAAGAAAATAGTGTAAGAAAAACACTGGAATAGCAGGAAAGGAGAAAGATCATGATTAGCAAAAATATTGATAAATACAATAGACTGTTTCTCATGAGTCTTCTAAATTATTTTTGGTGGTTGAAGCAAAAATTACAGTACTGTCTAATGTGGTTCTATATGAATGCATTGGAAATATTTAAGACAATTATAAAAGAGGGAGGATAAAGACATACAGAGTGAAGTAATGCTTCGACTCTTCAAACAAACTGGTAAAATGATGATAGTAGTAGACTGTGATAAGCTATGTGTATATATAGTGTAATACCTAGAGCAATCATTAATAAAATTATACAAAGAAATTCACTCAAAAATAAATAAATCAATCAAAATGGAATCCTAAACAAGTTTTCCAGATAAGTAGGAAAAAAAAAGCATAAAAAGAAATAACAGAAGGAACCCTCTCTGTCTCTGTCTCTCTCTATATATAGATACAGATATAGATAATATATGCAGACTTAAGTCCTAATATATCAATAATTACATTAAATATTAAATGGTCTGAATGCACTGATTAGAAGACAGATATTGGTAGAGTGGATCAAAACATATGACCCAACTTATGTTCTCTATAAGAAATTCTCTTTGAATATAATTAATAGCAGGTTGAAGTAAAAGAGTGAAATGTATATTATGCAAACATTAATTGAAGGAAAATAGTAATGGCTATATTAATATCAAATATATTAGACCACAGAGCAAAGAAAATTATTGGAGGAAGTGGGGAAAGATTGTATATGATGAGTGTTGCTCCATCAGAAAAATACAGAAAACTTACAGGTTGTACATCCAACAATAGACCTAAAAATATGCGATGTAAAATTTGATAGAATTGAAAGGAAAAAAGAGAGATGCCTACATTTGTTTAAACTTAAAAATTTCAACATTCATTACAAAACAACTGATAGAACAACTAAAGAGAGATTTAGCAAGAATATAGAACTCAAGGACACCATTAATCACAAGGATGCAGTCAAAAGTCATAGGATATTCCATGAAAACAGGCAGAGGACACATTCTTTTTGGTATTCACAAAACTTATAACAAGACATACCATATCCTGGGCCATAAAACACCTTAACAAATTTACAAAAATTGAAATTATACGAAGTGTCTTCTCTACCCACAGTGAAATTAAATTAGTAATGAATAGGAAAAGATAACAAGAAAATCTCAAAACGCTTGAGAACTAAACAACAGACTACTAATTCATGTGTATATCAAAGAGAAAAATATTAAGGGAAACACAAAATACATTAAAGTGAATGACAATAAAAATACAACATATGAAAAGTTGGAGACAAGCTAAAGCAGTGTTGAGAGGGATATTATACCACTAAATGCATTCATTAAAAAGAATAGTCCAACCACATATATACAAATTTTTAATATTGAAAATTCAAAAGCCTCCGAATCCCTGCCTCCAACTTCTGCTCCAAATGAGTATCTTGTGTCCCCCATCAGCAAGGAGATGATCCCGGCCAGCAAATACAGAAATACACGTGCATTGGGTTTCTCAACCCCAACTGAGTGAAGCAGCAAGACTGCTCTATAGGCAAGAAGGAGAGAGAAAACATGAGGTATATACACTAGATCGGGATATTGAGAGCAGCTTGAAACAACTGGCCCAGTGGTGTACTGATATATTTGGCATAGAGGAAATGACCATTAGTAAGATCAGTGAGGAGGAGATCCAGAAGCCAGAGGAAAAAGTGACCCTACACAGCCACTTGGACAGGATGGCCCAGACCCAACAAACTGCCCAGACCGATATCATCCTTCAGGAACAGATTGAGCCATCCATGGGCCAAGAGCCTGTTCTAGAAGATGTCAAAAAGAAGACACCCTAACATGTCCAATGAACTTCTCCAGCAGCCACAACCTCTGTCTTTAGCCATAACATACCCAGCTCATCCCGAGCCATCACCTTGGCACTCCCAACCACCAGCATGGCTGCCTCATGTCCACACCACAGTTGTGTCTGCAGTATGGTCATGCAGTATCCATGGTCCAACTGCCCTTGGGCTCAGTGATCACCCTCACACTGCCCATCATCCATATACTCAGGATCAATGTGCCCATGCATCCCTTGGCCCCTCTTATCATGGCACCCCATCCAGCCTCCATGATTGGGCCAACAGCCTTTGCACCTGCTCCACCTGTGGCACTTGTCCCAGCCTCAATGACTCCTACCTACCTTCTACTCCATTGAAGATGAGCTTAACCTGTCTCCAAGAAGCAGAAGACAGAGGGCATCCTCATGCTGGAGGAGAAGTTCTTATGCAGAAGCAAGAGTCCACTGCCCATCAAATTCCAAGTGACCAACAGATAGGATAAGACAGAATTGAAACTAAAGGGGCAGGTGCTGTTCTTCATCCTCCTACGTACAGACCAGGTGAAGATCCATAAAGTCACAGGCATGCAGCAGGGAAACAAACTGCAATGTGAGATTATCTTCTTTGAGGATTCCAACTTTCTGGTTTACTATAACACGACCAATGGCATTGTCATCTACCTGGCCATCAAGGGGAGAAGAAGGAGAAAAACATAGAAGAGAGAAACCTGCTCCCAGCCACTGCCATTTTGCCTCTCTTTTCCCAAAACCCCTGCTGTAGATCCAGAAGACCTACCTGGGGCCTTCATATTTGCTTTTCTCTTACGAAGTTTGGAAACCCAAATTGTCCTGCAGAGTTTCATTCCCCCATCCCTTCCCACACTGGAGAGAGTGGTAGGCTTTTGAAGTCACTCCCCTTCACAGCAGTTTCTGGAATCCCTCTGTGTTAGGAGTTGAGTTGAGAGGATTCACTTTTGGGGAGAGCCCACTAGGAACTGTGAGCCCAGGGATGTCCTGCAGGATAGTGTCATGATGCCAAATGGCACTTAGCTGATCGTATATGATTGTTACAATCATTAATCATTTTGTACCTTGCCATGGGCTGTCTAAAAACCTTCTTGGACCCTTAAGTGTCCCTCAAGCCAATCCTCTAGCTTCCATTTTAAAAACCTAGAAAAAGAAGAGAAAAACAAATCCAAAACTAGCAGATGGAAGGAAATAACAAATATAAAAGCAGAAATCAATGAAATTGAAAACAAAATGATAGAGTAAGTCAGTGAAACAGAGAGCGGAAAAGATCAATGAAATTGGCAAACTTCTAATAGTACTGACAAATTAAAAAACAGAAGACAGAGTTAGCAGGAATGAAACAAGAGATATCACTATGAACCTGCAGATGCCGTAAGGGTAACAAAGGAATACTAAGAACAACTCTATATGTGCACACATTGAATAAAATTTTTTATCAAGTCTTCCAAAACACAAGCTACCATAACTCATCCAATAAAAGAGATCATTTGAATAGTTCTGTAGCTATTAAGGAAATTGAATTTGCAATTTTAAAACTGCCAAAAATAAATTTTTAGTTTCAGACTCTTTTATTGGAAAATTACACCAAATGTTTAAATATGAATTAACATTATTTATACATAATCTTTTCCAAAAAATAAAAAAGGGGTAATCATTCTCCAATTCATTTCAGGAAGTTAGTATTATCTTCATACCAAAACCAGACAAAACAGTGCATGAAGAGAAAAGTAAAGCCAAATTAGTTCATGAATTATTCATAAATATTCCTAACAAAATATTATAAAATAGAAATAAAAATATATACAATGATTCCTCAAGACCAAGCGAGGTTTACTCCAAGGGTGCAAGACTTGTTCAACATTCGAAAATCAATCAAAATAATTCACCATATTATCAGGATAAAAAAACAGTGAAGAGGGTGACAATGCAGTCATAGCCAACATATTTCAAAAAGCCTCTTTGAAAGGGATCTTTTAACGTATATTTGAAAGGAATAACAGTGTTGCCCAGTTGAAAAAATCTCCTCTTGTTCATTTTAAAATTCACTTGTTTCATTCTTGTTGAAACTCACCGAACGGATGTTTTGCAAATATTTTTGCTAGGTCTGTGTCTTTTCTTTCTCTTAACAGTCTTTCAAAAACCCAACTTAATCAAATTTTTCTTTCGTGAATTATATCATGCTTTTGAATTTGTATCTAAAATCTCATTACCAAACCCCAAATCAATTATTTTGTTGAAGCTTTAACTATTTTTTCCAACTACAAATATTTAGTTCTGTCTTACTTCAAAAAGCCTGATTTTTTTCATCAAAGTAAATGAAGAAAACAGGCAGATTCATTACTGCATAAGAAATTAAGAAACCAGGGCACCTGGGTGGCTCAGTCGGTTAAGCGGCTGCCTTCAGCTCAGGTCATGATCCCAGGGTCCTGGGATCGAGCCCCGCATCGGGCTCCCTGCTCAGCAGAGAGCCTGCTTCTCCCTTTCCCTCTGCCTGCCGCTCTGCTTACTTGTGCTATCTCTCTTGTCAAATAAATAAATTAAAAAAAAAAAATCTTAAAAAAACAAACAAACAAGAAAATGGATTATTTTTGCTAAAGTAACACATTCCTGCAGGTGTAAAAGATTATACACTCTTACAGGTCTGATTATGCTCAACTGGAAATGAATCCAGTGTCCTGATGAGAAGGTGACAGGAATATTAAGTTAACTTTTGCAAAGCCTCAGAGGAAGTTTAACCAATTTATAATAGATAAAGGGGCCCTCTAATGAACCTTCACTCCAAGATTACTGTTTCTAAATCAGTGGGTGGCCATATGTTCTTGGTTGCATCTTCAGTTAAAAGACATAAAGGTAATATCGTTTCAATAAGCTTTGCCTCCAGAACAGTGGGCACTGTAGAGAGCTAAATCTCAGAGTGAGGGCTTGTTGTCATCAACTGGAAAATTAAGAAGAGTAAATGCCAGATGGAATAGTATTAGAAACAATGCTCTTTCAAGTTATTTTTCTGTTTTTCTATTATTTAATTTAGGGTCACTTAGACCTATGTACATATTGATCTTAATCCTACTTGTTCCTACAGAGTAACAGTCAATCCTGATTATCTGCCAGTTACCAATATGAACATTCATCTACTCCCCCAAATTTACTTGTAAACCCAAATCAATACTTGCAGTACTTTCACATTGTTCTGGAACATGCACAGAGGGGCAAAAAATTTGAGTGGCTCTATGTGCACATTACTAGCTGAGAATGAACAAGATGGCGCTTTCTATTGGTGATTTCACTGTTTAAAATGCCACCCAAGCCTAGGGGTAGAGCACTGTCCAGTGTGTACAGACCCAAGAAGGCTATGACTGTGATGATGGATATATTTTGGATATCCCTTGATAAAATCCATATCCATGATATCCATGGGTAAAACTGAAGCACATAGAGTTCAAAACGCTTGCTTGAATTACACAACTATTGACTGGCGGAGATGAGATACAAACTCTCCTGCACTTTGAGCTATTGTGTTATTCGAAATGTTAAATAAAACCCAGGGGAGAGAGAAACTGCCCTCTCCAGTAATAAGTTATCCTGATAATTCTAAATAAAATGAAGGAAAGCGAAAATTAGAAAGGAAAAACACCTTATCTTTTTCCAAATCAAAGTGTATCTTCTGTCACATCATAAATTCATTTTAGGGGCAGTGCGTTGCTTTTAAAAAATAACAGTAAATTCAAACACTTTTATATTTTCAGGATTATTGAGATCATTTTTATTTATGTAGAGTTAATTTTAAATCAATTTCACTTTTAAAATCTGCAATTACAGGAAAAGTTTTGCTATTCTGTTTTATTATGTTTATTTTATTTATGTTTATATTTTATTTTATTAAATATTTGCAAGCAACTCAATTAAAAATTAGAATTGGGGAAATTATTAAGACACATCATTTAATTTCATTAATTTTACTAAGGCACTTTCAATTTAACATATTAAATAAAAATCTAACATGTTATATCTATTACTGTTAAATACTTGCTAAAATATAAAATGACTGGGGCGCCTGGGTGGCTCAGTCATTAAGCATCTGCCTTCGGCTCAGGTCATGATCCCAGGGTCCTGGGATCGAGCCCCACATCAGGCTCCCTGCTCAGCAGGAAACCTGCTTCTCCCTTTCCTACTCCCCCTGCTTGTGTCCCTGCTCTCGCTATCTCTCTCTCTGTGTCAAATAAATAAATAAAATCTTTAAAAATATAAAATAAAATATAAAATGATTTTATTAACAAAAAGCTACTCTGACATAAATAAATCAAATTTGGATCCATATCTCCATTCACTCCTAATAAAGCCCTACTGAGCAACTCTAAGAATATGTGAAATAGTTCACCAGGAGAATACAACAGCTATAAAATTATCTCATTTATTTAGAAGATATCTTTGCTTTCTTGAATGAAAATAATTTTGTGGGTATATGGCTGTGAAACAATATATTATATTCCTCCCCCAGTAGAATCACAAAAGGGAAACAAGATCCATTAAATCAATTTTAGTTTTCACTTGTGCAAAAAAAAAAGGAATCTTTCTTTTAATGAAATCATGACCTTTTATTTCCATTATTAATGGAATCTTTTTGGAATGAGTCAATTATCTTTAAAATTATATTTGATCTCTCAGCATCTTGATCTGTAGGTTAAGCAAAATATTCATAGTATATGCCCCAAACTGCATTTTATGATCTTCTAAATGATGAAAATAAGTTTAATTTGAAACATGCTAAATTACTGTTAAGAACCCTTAAATTATGAATATAAATCTTCTTTTGTATAAAAAACCACGTTATGTGAAATTACAAAAGTCTTCTAATTTTTTAGGGTAAAATTGTGTCATAAAGTTTGACTGTCTTTTGAAAAGAACTGCTAATATCCTACCAAATAGAGAAAAGCTCATATAAGTCTAAGTTTTTCCTATACTAAAAATAATATGCATATAGTATTGGTGAACCCCATCTATTCCACCACCCTACAATGCTGCTACTTTCTAAGAACAAGAGACAAGATCACATACCCTCCTCAGAAAATTAGAGGAGCCTTAAGTTATTTCTGGGGT
Source organism: Mirounga leonina (assembly GCF_011800145.1). Classification (NCBI taxonomy): domain Eukaryota; kingdom Metazoa; phylum Chordata; class Mammalia; order Carnivora; family Phocidae; genus Mirounga; species Mirounga leonina. The sequence continues at coordinate 22,695,018 of NW_023270389.1, forward strand.
GAAAAATGTTGGTGTATGTGTATGGAGGAAAGGATGTATGGAGGAAAGGGGCAAAGTAAAGAAAGTTTATCCACAGTTCAGAAAAGTAAATCTCTTCTGGAAATGACCTATATTTGTTTCCATCTATGACTGTGAAATAACACCACATTTCAAACTAGAGTGAATTAAACCTATACAACGTGAAAGATTAGATGTGAAAATTCTTAAACATATAGTCAGTTAGGTCTACAGCAATCACTCATTATCTGGGGCATTGAATATTACTTAGGGGCAATTATTTTTGTTTTGATGGTGAAAACTTGAGGTGAATCAACATACTTGAAACTTTTATTAGGGACAAGGAAATGCAAATCTGATTTTTTTTTTCCTTGTAAAATGACTGTAAGCAACCATCATTGACTGTAAGCAACCATCATTGTTAGATCAGAAGAAAGAGGTGGACGTTTTATAGTGCAATGGATCTCAGCAGGAAATACTGTCTCATAAGGTACTCTTTAAAAATTTGTAAAGACATTTCTGGGGACATCACTTGGACTTAATAGTCTGGAGACAAAGATGCTAGAAAATTTTCAAGATATGGAAACTTCCCCCAAATCAAAGATTTGTTTAAAACAAATGACATGACAAATGACACATGACATTTAAATACCTGACAAGTATTCAAGACATCTGCCAGACATATAAATAACATATAAGCCTTATATATTATATAAACCATATATTACATATGTAATATATATGTATGTAAGTCACACATGTAATGTATGACATATATAATATATAATAATCTGTGTATATTTATACCTATATCTATGTTATAGGCATTGAAGAAAGAATAAATGGGAAAGATAAATTAAAATCTAGACATTTCTACTTACACTATACAAGCATATAACCAAATATATCAAGTTGTTTGTTCACATTGTGGCCTAAAATATTTACATACATTTTTTTCTCCAAATTTTTATTTAAATTCCAGTTAGTTAACATACAGTGTAATGTAGTGTAATGTTAGTTTCAGGTGTAGAATTTAGTGCTTCATCCCTTACATGCAACACTCAGTGCTCATGACAAGTGCCCTCTTTAATGACCATCACTCATTTAACCCATTTTTTAAAAAAATTTCAAATAAAAAAATAAAAAAGAGAAAAAAAATGCTTCTCTGATACATGCAAATATGGTGGTGATCAGGCAGATCTCTGGGAATGCGCTGACTTGACTGAATACTGCTTATCTATGTTCTTGAAAAAATATTTGATTAGAGCCACACATTAATTTTTTTCACAGCATAAATATGCTTAAGCAACTTATAATTTTAAAACACAACATTTAAAGAACCAACAAATCCTTTAAATAAATAAATAACAATGAAATTCCTTCACAACGAAAAGTATATTTAGATTTATAATTTTGTTCTAAAGTTTATTCATGTGAGAATTACATAATAATAGAGGCCAGTGTCTTAGAGTCTTTCTTGGTAATGCAGTGCAATTTCCATTCTGGCAAAGAACAAAAAGATATTATATATATTTTGTCAATCTCAAAGTAGTTCTTGCAGCCTAACTGCGGACTGTCAGTAATGTAACAAGAGTGATACAGCCAGACAAATGGGCTGAAGTTCCATTGGCCATTTCCACTGGTAAATACTTGCATTACTACTTGAAATTTTTGATTTACTTCTTCCATCACAAGCATGACACAAACTGTATTTGTGGGCAACTGTTCTTATGCTTTTTTAAGTCTCATAGTAAATACTTTGGTCTGATCTCTTGTATCTTGTGACAAATGATAATGACCGAATAAAATTGAATCAGTTGGTTCTCTTCTTCTTAAACCACAGGATGCCATTATCATCACTTTATCATCAGGGAAGCATCTTATACACCTGCAATATTCCATTAGGTGCCAAGTTCTACAGAAACCATAGAGACCGTTTGACTTGAAGTGTATACATAGTGTTAATGATGTACGTCTCATCCACCCAAACACAGATCCACTCTAAATTCATCTCAGAAAGTGTAAGCAAAGAGTTCAATTAAACCTGTACTCCCAAACCATCAACCCGGTCAAACACCAGACTATAGGGCCTTGGGAATGAGAACACCAATAACACCTGTCCCAGTGACCTGAAGTCAAAACCACTAGAAATCACCAGTCCAAGGACAAGCATTAGGATCTCCATTGTCAGCAAGCACTATGTGTGCATCTGAGACTTGCTTTCAAGCTCTGGCTGACCCAATTTGAGCCTAGAGAGTTGACATTTGAGACATCATTTTGTTGTCATCATTATCTTCTAGTTAGCTGTTTTCCAACACCATCAACATTTGGAGTTCTCCATTTTGTTCTTCTACTCCTTTTCCTAAGAGGTTCTTATATCTATTATCTATCATCTATATCTATCTATCTATCTATCTATCTATCTATCTATCTATCTATCTATCTATTATCATCATCTATCATCTCTGTCATCATCTACCTATCATTTCTCCCCACCTTCTTTTTTCTTTACCAGTTCTTGCTTTTATTTGGTATCTGCTGCTTCAGTAAAGATACTTCTCTATATGATGGAATTGTTAAACTGATAGTGCCTACATCGGAATTGAATGTAAACATTGCTCAGAACATTTGGAGCTGGGTGAGCATATGTGTTTTTGCGGTGATTTGAAAGCCCCAGGCATTCCAGGGAGAAGAAGCTGGGCTCCAGAACATCTCCCACAGCCTGTCAGCAGAGGGCTTAAGAGACTTCCAGCCAGAGAAGGGTGCGTACAGTGGCAGCATCTATGGATTCAGCCACCAGCAGCTTTCTTGCTGCACAGGGAGCCAGAGCCCTGAGCACTGGGCAGTGGGTGCCTGCAAGGGCCTGAGCATTGCCAGAGCAGGCTACTCCAGCCTCGACAGATAGTTCTATTCAATACTTATAAAGTAGTGAAAGACTTATATCCCAAGATCTTGTCAAAGGGCAAAGATGATTCAACCGAAAACAGTAGTGGAGGGAAAAACATCTCTCATTATTTTGTCTTATTGAGTTTAGTTCATTTTGATGGGCTAGTTTCACTAGTGATCGTGACCATAATAATTATTATTTTGGAATTTCTACTAGATAATTTTCATTGATTTTTAAAATGACTGGGCCCAAATATTCCTATCCTAACCATTCTGTTTATTAGCTATATTACCTTGGGCATACAGCTTTAATCTTTAATTACTGTTTCCTCATCTGTAAAATGAGAATAATAGTAGTACCAATTTCATAGGATTATTGTTAAAAACAAAACAACAGGCCCCAAATTGAGTCAATTATGCTAAGCCCCATGTCACCAAACAGAAATTTGACTTAATTACATTTTAGCCTCTCCCAGAAGTGAAGTCTTAAACCAGTCAGTCAGGAGTCAGCTGATCAGCACTATTGAGATGATCTGCCTGACAGATCCCTGACATCCATTAAGGAATGTGACCCTACCACAACCAATCCACTTTTTGCTAGCTTAACTTCCTTGTTTCTGCTCCCTTCTGCCTATAAAAGTCTTCCATTTTGTACAGCTCCTGAGAGCTCCTTTCTATCTGCTGCATGGGATGCTACCTGATTTCATGAATCATTGAATAAAGCCAGTAAGATCTTTAAAATTTACTGTTGAATTTTGTTTGTTTTAATATATTTTAAAATGAAATGAAATCAGATCATATAAATTCTGAACTAGTATTAATTACTATTATTAGTCTGCAAAATGAAACAAGGAAAGATACCATTTTTACAAATAAACATATATATGAAAATAAGGTATTTTTTCTTTACAAAACTCAGTATTTGAATTCAATTTTGTTATGCCAAGTTCTTAAACGTTGAATATAGTCTTTCTTTTTAGGTCAGATGCTCAGATGTTAAATGACTAAATACTGACCAAAAGATTTCTTTCCAGTGCTATGAAGCTATCATGTCAGAAGAGACTTCCTGAAATACCCAGGAAAATAGAGAACAAATAGTGTTCAGAGCACTGATCTAAAACTAGATCCCCCCAGTGGCATATTTTTTAAAAACAAACAAATTTCCATCCACTCCCTTATTTAACACATCTAACTCCAATATGCCAATTAATTTTTTTTGTTGTTTTTATGTAAACTCTATGCCCAGAGTGGGACTTGAACTGATGACCCTGAGATCAAGAGTCTCATGCTCTACCAACCGAGCCAGCCAGGTACTCCTCCAATCAATCTTTTAAATTCTCCTGTTTCCTAAAATGGATATGATGACTTGCATCAGATGTATTACCTTGATATTAGTGTGAGTAATAATTCAGAAGTGATTGATTAAAATAAATAGGAAAATATTGCTGATGGAATTGTTATTTGACATTTCCATAGGTTCATAATTGGAGTTGTTAAAAAGTTTTAAATTTCCTGGGCACCTGGGTGGCTCAGATGGTTAAAAAGTTTTAAATTTCCTAAGCATGTTTATACAGCAAAATTTTAACTATAGGGTCAGCATGGGAGATATTGCCTCTATAGTTCAAATTGACTGAAGTCATGCCCTTAATAAATGTTCTCTTCCTACGTTTTATGGTTATCTAATTGTTTTATTAAAAAACATTTTATTAAAAACGCAATCAAATTTCAACAGAACAAGAAATTTTACCATTTTTTATTTTTTATTTTTTTAATTTTATTTTATTATGTTAGTCACCATACAATACATCATTAATTTTTGTTATTATTGTTATGTTATGTTAATCACCATACATTACATCATTAGTTTTTGATGTAGCGTTCCATGATTCATTTTTTGCATATAACACCTAGTGCTCCATGCAGAACGTGCCCTCTTTAATACCCATCACCAGGCTAGCCCATCCCCCCACCCCCCTCCCCTCTAGAACCCTCAGTTTGTTTTTCAGAGTCCATAGTCTCTCATGGTTTGTCTCCCCCTCCGATTCCCCCCCTTCATTCTTCCCCTCCTGCTATCTTCTTCTTTTTTTTTTTTTAACATATAATGTTATTTGTTTTAGAGGTACAAATCTGTGATTCAACAGTCTTACACAATTCACAGTGCTCACCACAGTACATACCCTCCCCAGTGTTTATCACCCAGTCACCCCATCCCTCCTACCCCCCACCACTCCAGCAACCCTCAGTTTGTTTCCCGAGATTAAGAATTCCTCATATCAGTAAGGTCATATGATACATGTCTTTCTCTGATTGATTATTTTTTAAAAGATTTTATTTATTTATTTGTCAGAGAGAGAGAGAGAGCACAAGTAGGGGGAGTGGCAGGCAGAGAGAGAAGCAGGCTCCCGCTAAGCAAGGAGACTGATGAGGGACTTGATCCCAGGACCCCAGATCATGACCTGAGTCAAAGGCAGATGCTTAACCAGCTGAGTCACCCAGGCATCCCAGAACAAGAAATTTTAAAGCATTCAATATATACTACATTTTAAAAGCATTACATTTTTATTACAGAATAAAAATAATTTAGTTTTCTTTTATCTAATCCTCATTAGCATCATGAAAATTAAATAGAAACAAGTATGTCTTAACAAACAAACAAACCAAAAACCTCCAAATTTCCACCAAAATATATGAAATCATATTCTGACTCAGGGTCGTTGAATTTCTAGAAGATTTTCTATGATTTTTAAATAAGTAATTAATTAATGAAATGATTAGCTAAATATTTAGTTAAAAGTTAAAATATGCCAGGAGCTATAAGAAGCAAGGGTACTAATATCAATACAAAAGGACTCTTGCCTTGAAGAGATCCTATTCTCATTGTTGAGAAAGACACTTAAAGGAATAATTATAATCCATTATGTTAAAGGATCTGATTAATTGAAAAAAAAAAAAGAGAAAAGTTCTATAGGGAGACAGAGAAGGAATTACCTGACTAATTATGGGTGTACTATGTCCTTATGATAATTAGATCTCTCCTAAGAAGATGAGAAGAGACAAAACTCCAAATGGAGAGCAGGGAATTTAAATGCACAACATGACGATTCTGCATTTGCTGGGAAAACTCATTAGAGCTTGAGGAAGCCTGTATCACAATTATAATACAGTAAAAAGTGGTGGGCATGGGGCAGGACTTCAGTTTTGGGTGTATAGAAATGTAAGACAGGCCTGAAATCTCTTCTGGCTTGCAGATGCCAGATCCCAGCAATATTTGGAGATGATCTGAAAAAAGTCATGTTGAAGTCTTTGCTTCAGACTATCCTGGAACTTATTTGGACAGATGCTCCTGTGGGGAAGGAGGATAGATGTGAATGTCTCCAAGGCAAGCTAGACTGATGCTGGACAATCATGTCAACTGATTATGACTTGTACGTTCTCATACTAGGCCAGCAAATAGTAAGAATCCCTAAAAACCTCTCACAAGGATAGCTACAGGAAGACAAAATCATTCCTCTCTAATACTTTAAGAATGGGTTAGTTTCTTATAAACATCTAATGGAATTTTCATTCCAATCAATGTGTGTACATTCAAGGGAATTTAAGGCAAGGGACACTTGTGTCTCCAACAAAGAACATATATACCTACTGAACTATGTAACCATTTACCCAGATTAGTGGTGCTCCTTATAGTTTCTTCTCTGTGGAATGCAAATTCTCCTACTCCTACTATTACTACTGTGTACTTCCCAGAGTTATTTTGACGTTTAAATATATTAATCATTAAAAGTGCTTAGAATAGTGTCTGTACAGAGTAAGCACTATATAAATGTGAGCTGATATTACCGTCATAATTTATCAATGTTATCATTATATTAAGGGAGTTTTTATTTGTGCTTATCTGCTGGTGTCATCATTTTTCATCCAAATTGTAAGGCATAAATTTGCCTTACAATTGAGGCATAAAAGTGGTTAGATCCAGATCATGAAGTACTGGGGATGTTACCTCATGTTAGTAGACACATATGTTTTATTTTTAAAAAAATGACTCCTGGGAACCTACAGATAGAATTATATGTAACATTGACAATGAGCAAATAGTCTGGTCAGAAAAAGTATAATAAAATAATAATTGAACCTACAATTAAAACTTAAAGTGATACAGTGGAATGAAAACTACAGTGATTGAGACAGAGTTATCAAATACTGGGCATAAAGGCCCAACCAAGGGGATGTGGCAGATGAAGCGACTAAGGGTACCTGGCCAGGGAGTAAGCTCTCTAAAGGATTTTCTATCTTGGGGTGCCTGGCTGGCTCAGTTGGCAGAGCATGCACCTCTTGATCTTGGGGTCATGAGATCGAACCCCATGTTGGGTATAGATATTACTTAAAAAAATAAACTTTAAAAAAAACTTCAAAAAAGAATTTTCTATATCAAGTATGCTTAAGATAAATAATATTACTTTGGACAAGGCAGTTCACTAAATGTTTTTTAACAAACTGGAAGTTTCATGAAGTCATTAATTTATATCAAATACAGGCAAAAGATCATTTGAAAAAAGGCAAATTTGAAATAGATTTTGGATAACTTGTATATGAGATGATTTGGGAAAATCTAAAATAAAATAAAATATAAAATAATAAAAAAATGACTACATAAGTTTAACAACATATTTTTGACATCTTCCTAGGTGTTAAAGTAATAAGAACGGATGATATAAATGAATACATCTCCAATACTAGATATAAAAATTCAGAATTTCCAATTTGGGGAAACAAAGTGTGCAAATCCTATCAATGCATTCTTTATATTATCCTGGAACTGATTTGTGAATTATTTAATTTGAAGCATGTCATTTAATCTCTGTGGAACTTATTTTCCCCCTTTGAAAAATAATGTCCTGTCTAACCGACACTCATGCTGTAAGGATAAAATGAGATAAATTTAGAGAAAAGTTTTAAAAATTAAAATAATATTAATAAGTAATAATGTCATAAGGTTTAATATTAGCATTTAGCAGGCCAAAATCCAATAGAATCAGTTGACTTGCAATGAGAGATCTCACATGGCAATTTTCCTTAGAAAAAGAATCTCACATGGCAACTTTTCCTGTCCAGCTTATTGAGTACTGATATATATACTACATCTATTTACTTCTTATCAATTATTTAACATGTAATTATTAAATGCATACTACATATTCGTTAAGTTCCAATGATGAAAGGCTTGAAATATGTTTCCCTGTAATGACTTAGAGTTTAGTAGTAAATGATAAGTGTGGGTTTTGATTTCATCCCTACATAAAAATATTAAGGTAACCTATGACTGTTTCGCAGAAGACCCAAGACTCTCATAGGTGAAAGTCAAATAACTTAACTACTCAGAGCAAAGTAGGACCATAATTGTCATGTTTGCATTGGTCCTCTTTGTCTCCTATGTACTGTGGAGACCAGATGAATGCCTGCACACCTACTGGGGTGCATTATAGGAGTAAATACTGAGCTTGGAAAAATCCCTGTCTTTTATAACAAGCAGCAAGTAAAACTGTTCTTTGCTCCAGAAAGGGAAAATACTTCATTTCTCAAGGTTGCTCTCTGAAAACTCCATTTCCTGGGGTTCAATATCATTAGCCATTAGGAAAATGCAAATTAAAAACACAATATGATACCACTACACACTTCTCAGAAGAGCTAATATAAAAAATAGTGACTACACCAAATGCTGGTAAGGATTCCGAGAACCTTGATCACTCATATGTTGTGGGGAAATATAAGATAGAACAGCCACTCTGGAAGATGATTTGGCAATTTCTCAAATAACAAAACATGAAACTACCATCTACCTAAAATAATGCTCCCTGTGCCTTTATCCCAGTGATAATGAAAACTTAGGTTCACAAAGAAAACTTTTGGACAGATGTTAATGTTAACTATACTCATAATAGCAAAAACCTGGAAACAACTCCACTGGGTGAATGGTTAAACAGTGGTAAATCCATTCATACCATGAAATACTAGTCAGGAATAAAAATGAAGAAACTATTGTGTATGTAACAACTTAGATGAATCTCCATGGAATTATGCTGAGTGAAAAAAAAGCTAGTCTCAAAGCGTTACATACTGCATGATTTCACCTACACAGTATTCTTGAAATTAAAAGAAAATAGAAATGGGGAATGGATTAATGGGATTAGTGGTTGCCAGAGGTGAAGGATGAGGGGAAGAGAGTATTGTGTGGCTAATAAAGGATAAAAAACAGTTCCTGTGGTGATGGAGTTGTTTTGTATCTAAATTTCGTCAAGTCAATATCCTGGTTGTAATATTATATTATAATATAAAGGGTAAACAGAATCTCTGCATTATTTCTTACAATGGTATGTGAATCTATCTATCATCTACCTATTTATCTATCATCTATCTATTTTTAATTTAATTAAAAAATACGTGTAGTTGGAAATGGTTTATTGTTATCTCTTCACGACTTATTTGAGTTCTGTGTTAATGTGGGACATATCCTTAGTCTTTTTTTTTTCTGAAATTTTTTGTCCAACTGAATGGGCTTCCTAGAAACCACATGACACTCTAGAATTTTAAATAAAGAATATGATGCTCTCATCACTAATTTTGTTTTTAAATAAAATACATGTTCTTTTTTAGTTATAATAGTCAAGATAATTGAGAAAATATTTAAGTACCAATATTCATTAGGAGCCAGCTCTTAGTAATTTTATTTTTAATAAGTTGAAGATGGAAAAATATTCCATGTTTTAAACCCTGCAAATCCCAAATTTTGAGGGGCTTGCTACACTCCTCATTTCTGCTTCCAAACTAGCAATTATTTTTTGACATGTTTCTTTTAAAATCTTTTAAAATATAGCCAATACCATCCAAAGCTATTTGTAACAAAATATTCTTTAATATAGAGGACAGACTGGAGATGGGAGAAGCATGCCATTCCTCTTAAACTTCAGCTTAGTCCTGGCACACTGTCATTACACCCGAGTTTGACTAGTCCATCCATGACACTGCCAATTGACAACAAGTATACGTTATTCTTATAGATTCACGTGCATAAATTTAATTACCACCAATGGTCATGTTGTTATGTTTCTCACCCTGTCCAAATTTATATACATTTATCATTAGCATATATATCCAAGACTCAGGAATATTTTCTCTTTGCAACGGAGTGAATGAATTGTTCAAAATTCCAAGAATCATGCATTTGATGAAAAGGTCTTTTCAACATATATCTGTCTTTTTCTATTAAGATAGCATGAATCATTATTAGTAATTACTATTCAGATATTGCATGCATGATTTCAGTCCTCTTCTGTTAAGATTCTTCTTGGATGGATTCAAATGTCTGAATAAGGCTAGATATCTTGTTTTAGCTTAGTTTAAAAAGTTACCCGTCCCTACTCAAGCTCCTCCCATATGACCTGGTTGTCACATCTTTTGTCATAGTTCCCTGACCCATCATTTGCAAACAATATAATTAAAATTGATAATACCCGTATACTTTTCCATTTTTACTTCCAGTAGTGATAAACTGATTATCTAAAAGAAATAATAAAATGCACGAAGTTTAAGAAAAAGCCAAAGGTAGATATAAGATATAAATATCATTGAATTTCTCAAGCTTTATTATTTATTTTCATATGTATAAATTATACCTGGCACTAGAAAATCCTAAATCTGGTTATAATATGCTCATCTAATCACAATTTGCAAGACATATTTCACAGATTAAAGAGTTATTGTCAGGGGCACCTGGTGGCTCAGTTAGTTGGGCATCTGCCTTCAGCTCAGGTCATGATCCCAGGGTCCTGGGATTGAGCCCTGAGTCAGGCTCCCTGCTCAGTGGAGAGTCTGCTTCTCCCTCTGCCTCTCCTCCACCCGCCCCCCCCCACCCCCCGGCTCGTGTACTCTTTCTCTCACTCAGGTCTCTCTCTCTCATAAATAAATAAAATCTTAAAAAAAAAAAAGAGTTATTGTCAAAGAATGAATGACAAGGCTATCCCCAGGTAAAGCAAAATATTCAAGGGTTCTCTCATGTTTTTTACTCATCAATCCTTACTAACAATGGAAAAAGATGGGCACAGTGCAATTTAAGGATGTGCAAATTCTTGGATTTTGAGAAATTATCTAATTATCTAATTATCTGAAGCAATATGAATGAAGGACAATGATGTCCAGCAACATTTATAAAATAATGGAATCTAGTCCAACAATGACAATATTGCAAAGCCACCAATTTTTTACCCAATCATCACAGTGATTTCTATTCAAAAGGTTTTAAAAAATATATATTTGCTGCAAAGTAGCATTTATCTCCAATATTATGTTATTTGAATCTTACATAGCACCAGATGAAATTGCTTCATTTTTAAAAATCCATATTAAGATAATCCACAAAGTGAAGTATGTCCAAATTTGTTTCATCCCAATGAGTCCAGGTATGTTTTAAATAATGTTATGTATCTAGCCTTTACATACATGATCAAAGCTTTGTATTAGTTGTAAGTTATACTATTTTTCCTTCAACCACTAAGTGGTTCCTCATAATTAAGTTCTCCATAGCCTTTCAGTGATGATTATGGGGTACTGGCAATTACATTCATGTAATTTAATTCAACTGACAAACATAATAACTTAATCCATTATTTCCTTACTATCTTATAAAAGATTTATTTTTTTAAAGATTTTATTAATTTATTTGACAGAGAGAGAGAGAACAAGTAGGCAGAGAGGCAGGCAGAGGGAGAGGGAGAAGCAGGCTCCCCGCTGAGCAGGGAGCCCGATGCGGGGCTCGATCCCAGGACCCCGGGATCATGACCTGAGCCGAAAGCAGCAGCTTAACCGACTGAGCCACCCAGGTGCTCCTCTTATAAAAGATTTAATATGATATCTGGATTCTCATGTGCAGAATGAGGTCATATATTTTTCTAATTCCTGGAAAGGAGTCCAGAGCTCAAAAATGAAATAGGAACATAAATACAAGTTTGACAATGATATACACCAGGTAGTGCTGAGTGTTATGGCAGTTAAATTTATACAATTAATTGGAAGAATGGAGGTGAGCTGACATTTCTGAGGATATATGGACATTGCAAAGTCCTAGAGAGATCTCAGTTCTTTTTAGCAATTGGTTGTGTTCGGATAGAACCAAAATACACTGTACATGTTATAACTGGATTCTTAAGAAATTTGTAATTTTTCAAAATGGAAGAATGAAGTGTATACCATCACTATTTTGTAGCATGATTTTTTCTCTCTTCAATCTATAAAAGCAAATTTAATTATCCTCCTGGTTTTACAAAAAACTATAAACATTCCTGTTTTTGCATCTTAAAAAGTTATAATTATAAAAGAATTATCTCATTCTCTAGCTTCAGTATTGCCAGAGTAGTTTGTTTAAATATCTCTGGAAAATGGCAATCTCACAATGTCCTGGCACTCAGTTTCTTTTAAGAACCATAAAATACATTTTCTAAATTCCCACTGTCTATACCTGTTTGCAAAGTAAATGGCAAAAGTTTGACTATCATTATCTTTATTTTCTAAAGGAAGTAACTACTTCCTTTTATACTAAAATTATAAATTATATACAAAATTGTAAGATTTGTAATTTGAAGTTTAAGGCTTTTAAAAAACAAAAAAACATATTTATTTTTACTTCTTCCTTAAGCCCTTAGTCTCCATTGCTAGTTCACTATTTTTCCTGCAACCCCACATAATTAATATGAAATAAGTGTATATTCAATATATGTATTTATGTGTGTGCTCCCCTCTGCTTGGCATGGCTTAGTGACAGTTTGAAGAAAAATGCAATGAATATCTGGTCCCCATGATGATTTCATTGTAATTCTAAAATGCTGCCAAGCCTTTGAATTGCAATGCAGTCATGTGTGAATAAAACAATACAACTAATTTATTACATCCAGTAAAAAAAAGTATAAAAACTAAATATGAAAATCCATGATATACTGGCAAATATGCTGTAGGCAGAGACTCTAAATTTAAAGTGAATGATATCAACAGGCTAGTGCTAAATATAGATAAAGGTAATTGAACACATATATTGAAAACTCACAAAGTAATTCAGCATTATTGTCAGAAGCTATCAAATCAAGGGCATGGAAAATAGATTGATGATATAGATTATTATTTGTAATTTGCATATGGTTTTTACTCATACTTATTGAAGATTTAGAGAAGAGGGTCTTGAATACATTATTTACTGTTTTCTTTCTTTGATTTGAAAATTTACCATGGACAGGAGTGTCACTTTGCATACACCGCAAGACATATATTACAGAAAAATAATATTACTTTTAATGTTATTTAACCTATTTTAATTCCTCTTGTCATTGTGGAAGATAAGGTTGTTTTTCCCAAGTCCTTTATATATCTTCTATCTCTGTCTCTTCATTCCTAATAATCTGTACTTCTTCTCTATGTAAAATCCCACTTTTTTTCTGTTAAAGTATTTTATTGTGTCATTTTGAACTCCTCTTTGTGATCAGTAAAATACCTACATCCTCAACATTATTAAAAAAAATTGTCCCATTGTCTTAACTGGATCCTAGCCAGTTCTGGGAAATAAAGTCTCCCCTAGAACTCTTCTAAATTCTTTTTCTCTCACATTTGGCTTATGTCAGTGTGGGAAACCATGCTTCCTGACTTGCTTCCTCTGTGGTCTGATAAAAACATACTATTCCACTACGAACTTGCAAAAGTCCCCAGACTTTTATGGCAGACTCCATATTACTAATGTCTGTGTCTTGGCTGGCACAAAATAGACTCTAAATAAATAACTGTTGAATGGTATAGAGCCATATAATTCTCTAAAACTTCTCATAATTGTCCCCAGTTTCCAAAGTAGATCCCAAATCTAGCTTTGTTACCATTTTCATGGCTTGAAGCCTTGTCAAAACCATTCTCTATTATCTAAACTATTGCAAAAAACTCTCTTTATTCCTTTCTTTGCCAACAATCTAGAGATTTACCAGCTGGAAATATATATTTTTTACAGCTTTGTTGAAGCATAATTTAAATAAAAGAAATTGTTCTTAAAGTGTACAATTTAAGTTTTGATATATGTATACACCTGTGAAACCATCACCACAGTCAAGTTAATGTACATATCCATCACTCCAAAAAAGTTCATTGTGCCCATTTTTTATCACTAAACCCTGCATTCCAGCATCTCATATCAGAATCCCCAGGCAACTACCCATCTACTTTCTGTCACTGTAGATGAGTTTGTATTTTTAGCAATATTATATAAATACAGTATTGTGTGATGGCTTTTGGATGTGTCAATTTAGCTACTGTAAACTACAGTCCTCAGAATCCCTTTCCAGTGTATTTCTGATTGTAGAAGGCTGCAAATTGTTTCTGGTGGTACTGTCCCTTCCTCTTCCCATAGCCTGGATATGCGCTCTCAAGCAGTAAGCTGCAGCAATTGTAGGGCTCATCTTTGTTTCTTATCTTTCAGGGATTACTGTCCTTCACTGCCTAATGCCTGATGTCTTAAAAACTCTTGATTCATATATTTTATCCATTTTATGATTGTTTTAGTCCAGAGGGCAACTCCAGTCCCTGTTACTTTACCATGGATAAAAAGGGCCATTGATATTTTTCTAAATGTGAATTTGCTCAAATAACCCTTCCCTTTAAATTACCAATAGTTTAACAATACATATTAATAAAGTCTTATTAGCATAAAATCTACAAACTTACTTCTCTAAATTCATCTATCATGACCTATCAACTCTGTTCTAGCCATAATGGCTTTCCTCATTGCCTTAGATCAGACAATTTTTTGCTAATCCAATGTTCTTATATTCATGTTTCCTTCTACATGGTATGCTTTTTCCTCAGATTGTCACATTGCCTCTTTTTTTTTTCTTTATCATTAAGGTGTCAGTTGTAGTCTTCTGTTCCTTGCGAGGATGAAGCAGTTCGTATCAGACGGGCAATCCCACAGAGAGATATATGAACTGTAAATGCTGGATACTATATTTGAAACTGATGTTTAAAGTCACGAGAGAGCACCAAGTCAGTGAGGACTTGGGAAGCCATGATTTTAGAAAAAAAGGAAAGCAACGATTCTCTTAGAGTTTTTTTTTCAATTCTTATCACAGTGAGTAGAAGGTGAACAAAAAGCAGAAGATTGGGGCTTGAACAAATCGTATTTAGTAAAAAAGACAAAGCATGTATAACATGGCTCTATGACGTGTATACAATATACAATCAAGAAATAAGAGGAAAACATATGCAGTCAATGTAATATATAAAATAAAGCCAATGAAGATTATAGAGATGAGTAACACAAGAAGGGAAATTAAGGATCTGCTAGATAAGTTTAATAGGTGAGAAAACCCAGAATAATGATAGAAAATATCAAAACTGAAGTACATAAAGAAATAGGAAGAAAAATACAGATGACAAGATAAGAGACTAATGGGATAGAATTTACACACACACACACACACACATAAATGATACCCTACAATAAAAAAGGGAAAGACAAAAAGAAAGTGATGATGGAATATTGTCACAGAATTTTCCAAAATCACATAAAAAAGACATGAAACCACAGATTAAACTCTGTCAACAAATATAAATACAAAGCAATATAAATACAAAGATAAGCACACCAAATGCACATTATTGTAAAACTTCTGATAACCAAAGAAAAAGAAAAAGAAAAATCTTAAAAACAGCTAGAAACAGACACTTAATCTCCAAAATCATAACAAATAGACTGGCTTCTCAAGAAATAATTAGAGTAAAAAAAAAAAGTGGAATCATATCTTTAGTATGCTGAGAAAAATTAAATGCTGATGTAGCACACTACATGCAATGAATATACCCTTGAAATACAAAGATGAAATAAATGCACTTTCAAAAATAAACAAAATTTAAGAGAATTACTTTACAGAAAAACTTGTCATAAAATAAAGAAAATACATTAGATAGAAGAATAATGTTCCCAAACAGGAACTTGATAATGGCAGATGCAGTAGGTCACCAGAAAGTGTAAATATGTGAGAAATCTAAATTACTATTGAGTTTTAAAACAACACTAAGAAATATACTGTGGGATTTAAACTATATGTGGCATTAAAATATTGTACATGCCAATGATGGCACAAGAAGTAGGCAAGAGGTAAATGGAATATCATGTTTTAAGGTTCTTGAATTATCCAGAAAATGGGAAAAGTACTTGGGGCACCTGGGTGGCTCAGTAGATTATGCTTCCAACTCTTGATTTTGGCTGAGGTCATGATCTCAGGGTCATGAGATCCAGCCCTGCACTGGACTCTGTGCTTGAGATTCTCTCTCCCCTTCTCTCTTTTCCCTCCCCCCATTCTAAATAAATAAATAAATAAATAAATAAATAAATAAATAAATAAAATCTTTTTAAAAATAGCGAAAGTACCAATGCCAGGTAAACTGTAATAGGAAAAGGTTGTTTGTTGTTGTCTTTCAGTAACCAATAAATGAATAGCAAATATATAGGTGGGAAAAAGGAATTGATTAATCAAAAAGAAAGCAAGAAAAATGAAAACGGGAACAGAAACATGAGTAAAATAGAAAATGAATATTGATATGGCAGATTTAACCCAAATATAAAAGCACTTACACAAAGATTGTAGGAATGGCTTGCAAACTAAATATAAGCTGCTTATAAGACTAATCTCTTAAATATAGTGTGTTGGAAAGTTTGAATATAAATGAGTGGGGGAAAAAAGATATTCCACACAAATCAAAAATCAGTGGTGCAAAGACATATTTCCTTCTCAGAGAGAACGTGTTATTTTATTTATTTATTTCTCTGCTCCCCAGCCCTCCTACCTCCACACACAAAAATATAATCTATCTGAGGAGATATGTACGTTTATTCCCTACTCCATCCAAAGGAACTACAAGAGTACATAGAACATAGGAAGTACACAATAAATATCTGGAAACATTTCCTTATTTATTATCTTCACATCGGTCTAGTCCCCATTTTTACCTCAAAATGATATGTCTCTATACTAATTACCTTGAAACATCTCTTTTATTATCGACCCAGCCTGGTCTTACCTATACTTTCAGATGATCTTTTGTTCTTTTATTGCACCTTTATGGCTAGACTCTTATCCTGGATATAATAAAGCTTGCCTTTCCCTTCCACTTGAGTGAATCAGTAATAATTCCTGATGATGCTACCATGTTCTACAACGAATTCAATATGATGTTTTATGACTTTAAAACTCCACTTTTCAGATAACACTGATTTCCTGTAACTGACAAAAAAATAAATAGAAAATAAAATTACAGGGCGCCTGGGTGGCTCAGTTGGTTAAGCGACTGCCTTCGGCTCAGGTCATGATCCTGGAGTCCCGGGATCAAGTTCCGCATCGGGCTCCCTGCTCTGCGGGGAGTCTGCTTCTCCCTCTGACCCTCCTCCCTCTCATGCTCTTTGTCTCTCATTCTGTCTCAAATAAATAAATAAAATCTTTAAAAAAAAAAAAGAAAAAATTACAAAACTATTATCTAAATATGGCCATAGAGATTCTATACAAGATTTGTATGTATGTGAATAGACTTTAAAACACGGAAAATTCCATATAGTCTCTATTCCTAGCAACTAAAAAATGTTTAGAAAAAATACAGTTCAACTTGATTAAGGGAAAAACGGAAGTAGATTCTCCTTCACAAAGATTAAAATTAAGCTTCAACAAAGTGCTGCATATCGTCTCCTACAGCAAGGGTATAGAGAATGACATGAAACAGGCCTAGGACTTGCCAGTTGAAGTGTTCAAACTTTAGAGATGGTTAATGCCCAGCCAAGGAAGGTCTGTTATGCCAGTGTCAAAAGCAAATTTAGAGAACAATGAAACCCTGATCATTGAGATGGGTACACTTAGGTGGATGTTTATACCAAGAGTTAGCACTCTATACTAACTTAAAGGTACAAAGAGGCACAGTTCCCCCTTAGGATCAGCCTCATCCTTCCCTGCTGCACACTAGGCATATACTAATATTAAGTGTTGGTATAACCCAGGAGGGAGTTTGCTGAGCCTCTTAAGAAAGAAAGGGGATAGAAAAAAAAAAGAAAAAAGAAAGAAAGGGGATGATGTCTCAAAGGACTTAATCAGCATGTACCAGCAGTAGCTGGGAGAGTACAAATAGAATTTAATTCTGAGAATTCTCGATCCAAGGGTCAAAACATAAGATTGAATACAGTGGAATGAGAAATTTTTGAGGATATACAGTTTAATATCCTGTCAAGGACCCCAGAGGATGGTGTGAAATGTGAAATGGCTACAAGGATAGCTCCTGGAAGCTGGAAAAAGTAATGAGCATGCTAAGTGGAGGCAAAACGCCCAATTCCCACTGCAGACAGTAGAAGAAAAAATTCAAAGGCTTGAGAAAGTGGGACTGCTGGAGTGGTTACAATATGTAAGGCAGTAAATCTCACCAGATGATTACATTCCTCAGGAAGGCCTGAAGGATTCAACATTTGCCAAGGCCATAATAAACATGCTTATAAGAGTGTCACCAATGCCATTAAAATGTTCATTAGTTGCTCTCCTTGGTAGACCAAGGTTGACTGTAGGAGAGGCAGTTAGAGAACCAGGAACAATAATAGAAATAGAGACGATAGAACCTCCAAACTGAAGAGGTCTAGGAAGCGTGCTTACCCATCTGAAGCTAGGCAGACACAATTTTGTTAATAGCAAAGGTTTGGATTAGCAGCCAAGAGGCCTGTTTAACTCACAGAAGTTTATAGAGATAGTAAACAGAACACAATCCCCATAAGTGCAAAATCTACAGGTAGTTGAAAAGAGAACTACTTAGCTTAAACTTTAGGAGAAATCGGATAGATGACCTTTCGTTGTTTTTCCCTAAAATGTTACAGTTATATGGCCAGATTCCAGACCTGGGCTCATTTTCAAACCCAGAAGCCTTTTATGAAAAAGGAGGCCAGATCTCCAGGAAGAAGGAACCTACAACACCACTGTAATAGCACATGCTAATGGTTCCTGTAGACCTCCCCTAAAAGACACTTGTGGCCATGGACTTGGATAGATAACTGCACTGGGCAAAGTAAAATACTTATATTTTAGAGAATTGTTTTTCAGAGGGTCTGAGTTGACAAGAATATCTGAAGATCTGAAGAATCACCATGATACCCTATTTGACTGGAAACACCAGAAAATAAATGTATTCCTTCACATGATTCAGCAAACAGTGGAGTTTGACATACCTAGTATGGAGTTGTTGAAATTCTCAAATCAGTCTTGTGGCTTATAGGATAAGCACTCTCAGAAAAAGTGATACTAAATGGAAGATTCTGGAACTGACACCCAAGATAATAAATCAAAAGCAATATCATATCATGGGATAAGATGGCAGACATCAGTACATCCTCTAGATTCTAAAGGATACAGAGAAGGTGGCCCTCAACATTTTTCTATTATTTTTACCATCTGGCTCCTGCAGAAACCAGAATTATCCTGAAGACTGACAACAGACTATCCCAAATTTAATCAAGTTGTAGTCTTAAGTGCAGCTGCTGTGTCATATGTCATATTTTTTTCTAGATTTGGGAAATAAATTATTTTCCATTCTTCTATGAAAAGAGATCAAAAATAACATTCAAATGAAATGGACAACTATATACATTCACAGTTTTGTTTTGGTTTTTTTTTTTTAGTTCTCTCCCTTCTAACCTCTCAGGGCTATGTTAACTCTCAGTCATAATATAGTTGGAGAGAAATGCATCTTCTGGATATCACTCTGAAACATTGATTCATATCACATTACTACAGCAAGAAGAAAGGGAATAGGAGATGTGTATATTTGGACTTTTTCTTCTAGGTGATACTGTGTCATGTAAAGATTTTAAATAAAAGAATGACTGGTCAGAGTAGCAATTTAAATAAATTACCCTGGTGGTTTCATGGAGGATAGAATTTTTACTTGGTCACAACTTGAAATAAGATAATAGACAAAAAAAAAAAAAAAGACACTGAAATAGCACCAGTGAGACATGCTGGATGTTTGTCAGAGTCCTGGCAAGGCAGAGGATCTGACACACTTAATTGAGGTGAGAATATGGAGACACACTCAACTTGGATGAGGAGAATTTAATGAAGAGGTACTTTCAAAGAAAGTGTAGGTAAGGTTATGGAACCCCATAGAATTGCAGCATTTATGGATTTCTGGACATGAGAAGCATCACCATATTTAGCCAGGGGGTGAAAGGAGGGAACAGTGTTAAAGGGGCATCCTATATGGTGGGACTATCCAGAGCAACTGCATATCTCTCAGTCCCCATGTACCAATAATGGAAATTAGGTCTGTTAGCACCATTTAAATTCACTATCTTCTTTATACAGCATTCCTGTGAGTGTTCTCAAGCAGGGAATACTGAAATGTACCACACAATGCACTTGAACATTGTTGAATCGCGTCTTAAGCTAAGTTTTCCTTGATATCATCCACAGATTATTTTTAATTGAGTGGCTACTGTGTTTAAGACACTGTAACAGGTGCTTTACACTCTTTATCTGATTCGGTCTTCATCATACTTGGTGGTACATAATGTTAACTGTAGCAGTTTCATCTGAGAAGTCTAAAGCCAAGAGAGGATAAATAACCAAAGGTCAAATGCAGAGTAAGTGTATGAGCCAGGGTTGAAACCCATTTTTGTCTGTCAACATATTTAAGTTTAAGCTTAAATAACAATGCTCTTAATGACCAGAGTATGCAATGTAATTAGAAAAACAAATTTACATTTAAGAAAAGAGCTATACAGGGCAGTATGTAATTAAGTAAATAAAACCAATCTTGCACAGAAATCAAATAATTATTTGATAGGTAACATTGACAATAGTTAGAAGTGAAAGCTGATAATAACTAACTTTGCTAGGAATAATCAATAAAGTGTTAAAGAGCAGAGATATATCTAACTGGAACTTAATAATGGGTAATTTGCATAAGAATCTTCAAAGATGTAATAGACAGCATTCTGGATCAATTGTCTTTGACGTCCTCCTTAAAACTGATTTCAACTGGGGCACAATTTCATCTCTGTGATTCCATGTTTTATAGTAACTACGTATCCCCTTATTTTCTTAACAAAATTATTCATTTTTCCTTGACAAACAAGAGACCATTTATAATCTTGCAAAATTGAGATTTTAAAGATAGATATAAAAAAGAATATTCCCTCCATTTATAGTTGTGCCTTATTTTGTGGAGCTCAGTGAAATTTAGTAAATCATAAGGAATGTGTTGGGTCAAGATAATCAGAGAGTTTTTATTAATCATGGATTGCAATAATCGTAATATACAACTTGCTATTTAAGGGAGTTTATATAAGGTAAGTGATAAGCTACAGCATGTAGTAATAAAAGGTTTGATTCTGATATTTTTATGAGTAAGAGTGTTTTCGAAGTTGAGATTACTTTCCTGTGCCTTTGTCTTCACAACTACCTGACAGCTGATTTGTGAGTCTGGGTCACAGTTGAATGGTGTGCACCCATCTAAGAAGTAACAAACATAGGGACCTGTTGGAACAGATGGAAGGAACTCATGAATGGTTCCACCTACTTAGTGGATTGGTAAATTAACTGAGGAGTTTGGGTTCTGATATTGAACTAGTTGCTTGCTAGCATCACGGCACAAGTCATCAATGACACCTGCCATCTCTAAGTATTGCAAACTCTTAGTGATGCCTGAGTTCTCAAAACTCTTCATTTTACATTTGGAAAATAAATCCCTGTAATAGTTATCAGGGTTTTGGGGTTTTTTTATATGCTTTTTGGTTTTGTTTTTTTTAATTTTCTTAATTAAATGTTCTTATACTGAAGAGAAAAAATGTTGAGCTATGGGTGGGAGTAGAGGGACTATATTATAGCTAAGGAAAATAAGGGGTTATTTATAAAGTAAATACCCAGTTTTAAGTGTTAAAATTTCACACATTTCCCATGAAAAGTTCTCATCATATAAAATTTCCTTTCATTAACATGTCAAATTTGATTGAAAATATGAACACTTACCTGACCCATATTCCTAGTTTTAAGGAGTCCACGATGTGTGAGTTGGCTTCTTTCCACCTCCTACTATATCCTTCTGTTTTTCTCAAGAAGATCAAGGATCTTTTATCTAGAACAGGACAAATTATGTTGTGAGACATCATCTTTGAGTTTTTAACAAATTTCCAGACTCTATGATTACATTCTGGTTTTCCTTCTTGATTATTTTTTTCCTAAATTAATCCTTTGAAAGTTGAATATATATTTTTAAGAGATGTATTTCCATTTTCTTGAATTATTTTTCTTATGAGCCACATTTATACTTCATATGCACTTGGAACACATATAAATTGATATAGAATATTTTCATATTTTAGCTTTCTACAGTTTCTTTGTAAAGTTATTAATGAATTAGGATGTTGATAAGTCTGAGCATTTTTATTTTTTTATTTTTTAAATTTTATTTATTTATTTGAGAGAGAGAGAATGAGAGAGAGTACATGAGAGGGGGGAGGGTCAGAGGGAGAAGCAGACTCCCTGCCAAGCAGGGAGCCCGATTTGGGACTCGATCCAGGGACTCCAGGATCATGACCTGAGCCGAAGGCAGTCGCTTAACCAACTGAGCCACCCAGGCGCCCAAGTCTGAGCATTTTTAAAATAGTTGTTCTGCCACAGCTGTTTCCTTTTTTTACCTCCCAATTAATAATATGTAAAGCTATATTGCATACTAATTAAATTCATGGATAATGCTAAATTGGGAGTAGTTGTTAACTGAAGAAAGAGCAGTAACATGAAAGTGTTATTATGATATGGAAATGTGGGAAGGAAAAAAGTTTAAAGAATGTTCAACTTGAGGAAATGTGGCTTTTTTAGGTAGAGAAAGTTACTGGACTTTTCCCTATCTTTGCCTTTATTAAACATGTTTGTAGTTCTATAAATCCTGATTAGAAACCTATCAAGTACTAAACAGGCAGTGACTGTTTACTTGAAGCTTTGGAAAACAGAAACTGTTGGTTGTCAGTACATAATACCTTATCTGCATAAGACCGTGTGGAGTAAATTACAGGTATCCTTCACTCTGCTGATTGTTTTCTTTTGGGTTGCATTTAAGGTACAATTTATTTCTAAGCACAACTCTTTCTATTTGGGACAATGTATAAGATCTTTAAGACAGGATATGAAGCTCACAGTTTTTTTTGGTAGTGTTCAGTAATTTATCAGTTGCATATAACACCCAGTGCTCATCACATCATGTGCCCTCCTTAATGTCCATCACCCAGTTACCCCATCAGCCCACCCACCTCCCTTCCAGCAACCCTCAGTTGTTTCCTATAGTTAAGAGTCTTTTATGGATTTTCTCCCCCTCTGATGACTTCCCATTCAGTTTTCCCTCCCTTCCCCTATGATCCTCTATGTTGTTTCTTATATTGCACATATGGGTGAAGCCATATGATAATTGTCTTTCTCTGATTAATTATTTTGCTCAGCATGATACCCTCCAGTTCCATCCATCTCAATGTAAATGATAATTATTCATCCTTTCTGATGGCTGAGTAGTATTTTATTGTATATATATACCACATCTTTATCCATTCATCTGTCAATGGACATCTCAGCTCTTTCCACAGTTTTGCTATTGGGGACATTACTGCTATGAACCTTTTCAATCTCAGAGCTCACACTTTTTAAACTAACTTAATTTGTCTTAACAGTAATAATATTTATTTTTGCCTGAACTTCCCTATGAAAGTTGTTTAAGGAAATAGTGGGGGGACTCATGTTTTATTTACCAATTTTCCCATGATAGTTATTTCGATCAAAAGCGTTAATAGACATCTAGATGAATAGCATAATTTCCTATGGGATAATAAAGTAAGTAATAATATCAGAACATAGTAAGTACATAGTAAGCAATTATGAGTGACAAAATGTGAATATGTACAGCACACATACAACAAATATATATAAATTGAGATGATTATGAATCAGTCTTCTTTTAAATATGAATAAAAGTAAGTTCAGGTAATGAAATGATGAGAAAGTCACGGCATTTTACACATGGAATGGGTGATTTTTTTAAAGATTTATTTATTTGAGAGAGAGAGAGAGTGAGCAGGCGGAGGGGCAGAGGGAGAAAGAGAGGGAGAGAATCTCAATCAGACACCCAGCTGAGCATGGAACCTGATGTGGGGTTCAATCCTAGGACCCTTAGATCATGACCTGAGTCAAAATCAAGAGTCAGCGACTTAACCAACTGAGCCACCCAGGTGCCCCAAGAAATAGGTGATTTTTAAAACAAAGAAATTTGAGAGCTGAAAGAGCTGTAAGGAGAATCTATTCATAGAATAATAAAATATTTTATCAGTAAATAACCTTTGAGGTTTTGGCCAAAGAGATTTGCGGCAAAGAAAGAGGTAAATCATAGTTTATGGGTAGAACTAAAGCTAGAACTTAAGTATTTTGATTTGCATTTTGATACTATTGTCACTGTGGCCATTAGGCTGCATTTCTCAGGGTCAGTATTTTCCTTATTGCTCTTTAAAACACTGGAAGAGGGATCCATCTATGAACCATAAAAATATCAACTTTGGGGCACCTGGGTGGCTCAGTCAGGCATCTTCCTTGAGCTTGGGTCATGATCCTGGAGGACTGGGCTCCCTGCTCAGCAGGGAGTCTGCTTCTCCCTCTACCCTTCACCCTGCTTGTGCTCTCTCTCACTCACTCTCTTTCTCTCTCAAATAAATAAATAAAATCTTTTAAAAATATTAACTTTTGCTCAGCAACTCCCTACAGACTATAATGAGAATTATCCAAGGGATGGAGACATGCAGGATGGTATTTCAGTTTTGAGAAACTTATAACTGCACTTTGTAGATTTAAAACATACTCAAAAAAGGACAATTATAATAAACACTGTTTAAATGCTGTTTGAATATTAAAGATAAAATATGGCATTTCAGAAGATGAAGAATTCACCGAAATAAGCCCATTGGCTAAGATTTTATTAGATGAATGGGCTTCAAAGCACAAACCCAATGAATCAACAGAAAACAAGAGAAAAGCATTATATGTGGAGGGATTCTTAATTAGAAAATGTTTGCATATTGGAAGAATGATTTGTTCAGTGTGGATAATTTTATTGAAATAGACATTGTTTTAGATATAACACAAGAACAATTCATAAGACACTTCTAATTACAGAATCATTTATTACTTTGAAAATTCAGACTAAGTAAATTTTGGAAATGTATAACACAATGTTCTAAGTATTGAAAGGAACTGGAGAGTTTCTTTGTAGGAAGAATTTGTGAGTAAATTTTATAACTTGTTCAAACATATTAGATGGACCTTTAACATTATGAATGATTTCAACAGCAATGACTTTGAAACTTGACCCATGAAAGAAAATGAGTTCTTAATTAGGTAGTGGCATTGCCACAGAAAATCATTCTTGTAGAGCGTGGTGAGTTAAGTAGATATATAACCTGAACCTTTGGTATTTGATCTGATGGATTGCTCCACCTTAAGACCAAACAGAGCTCCCTAAGAGGAGAGCTGCAAAGGAATTCCATGTTGCTTCAATAACCTGTGGCATTTAAGAGCAAGGCTCCATCAGTAGAACACACTTCGGGAGCACATATGAACTATTGCTTCTTGTCATGATGCAACTAACTCTTCTTCTTTCCTCAGTATCATCCTTGACTTGATTACCATGCTCCACTTATCTGGCTCTTTTTTACTGGCTTTTTTGGCTCTCACTATCCTGAATGAAACTCTGGTACAAGTGCTTTATGTATAACTATTAAATTTCAAAACCTGGTCCCCGTAGGCCAAGACTAAAAATTGCATTTGACATATTTATTACTTGCTTCCTTCACCTGCCTCATGTTCAAGTACAGCTAAATCTGCAACCATTATGCATTAGTCAGCCACTAAACCTGATTTAATAACGTGGAGTCCTTTCTTATTTACAACCTACCAACTTCCAGCTCCTATTAGTAAATTGTCCTGGTTTGAACTTCGACATTTAATATAGGCATTAAACTTTTGTAGGCATGAGTATGGAACAAAGAAAGTGATATTTTATAAGATTAATGTATCTAAACATGCAGAATGGTTTGGAGAAGAGTGGAAAAGGCACAAAGGAAACTATTACAACCGGGGTGACATTGCCCTGAGTTAGAGTAAATACAGTGACTGCACTAGGAAAGGAATAGATGTGGACACAGTAATTTAGAGAGAAAAATCAACAGGACCTAGTGGCTAACTAAAAGGAGAGCAAGAAAAGAAAAATGCTGCATCATTTTACACTTGATCTTAGCCAAAAGGCCGAGAAGCGATAAAATGCTACATCATTTTAGAGCCCAGTAATTAAGAGACAAGAGTATCACGAAAAGAAATTAGGAAACCCAGAGAAGAATGTGCTTATGGTAAAACATGGAGTTGATTTTTTGCTTGCTTAATTTGAGGCTAAAACATCCAGATAGAGATATTCTGCATGAAAATTCAAAATCAGAATTCTGAATAAAAGTTCAGGACTAGATATTTATATTTGGACATTATGAATTCAAGAGTGATAGATGAATACATGATGGTAGATGAGACCTAAAAGCAAAAGCAAAAGAGAGAATAATAGAAGGGGCTAAAATCTAAGGATTTCATTGACATTAGGAGTAAGAATGGTACTAGTAAAATAGAGAGAGAAAGAGGCCGAAAGCCTAAGAGGAAAACAAAAATATTGCGACCTCCAGAAGAAAGAGAGAGAGATTGAGTAAAAGAGAGGGAAAGAGGGAATGAGGGCCAAGGAAGACTTGTGTCTATCTAAACACCAAAAATAACACTATAATTTTGAGTAGAATAGTTACAGTTGACCCTTGAACCTGCAGGGATTAGGGGTGCTGACACTGTGCAGTTGAAAATCTGTGTATAACTTCTGACTCCCCCGAAGCTTAACTGCTAATAGCCTACCATTGACCAGAAGTCTTACTGATAACATAGTCAGTTCAGACATATTTTGTATGTTATGTGTATTATATACTGTATTCCTACAATAAAGTAAGCTAGAGGAAAAAAAATGTCATTAAGGGGCACCTGCGTGGCTCAGTCAGTTGAGCACCTGGCTTTGGCTCAGGTCATGATCCCAGAGTCTTGGGATCGAGCCCCACATCAGACTCCCTGCTCGTTGGGGAGTCTGCTTCTCCTTCTGTCCCTCACCCCACTTGTGCTCTCTCTCTCTCTCCCTCTCTCTCTCTCAAATAAATAAATAAAATCTTTAAAAAGAATTTTAAAAAAAGAAAATGTCATTAAGAAAATCATAAGGAAAAGAAAATACATTTACAGTACTATACTGTGTTTATTAAAAACAATCCACATGTAAGTGGACCCATGCAGACCCGTGTTGTTCAAGTGTCAACTGTATATTTATAATTAAGTCTCCATGTTTGTTGGTGATCATGCCTAGAAAAAAAAAAAAAAAAAGAACAGCTAGCATTAAAACAAAACACACACACACACACACACACACACAAAAGCCTTTACTGTAAGACATAAAATCAATCCTCAGTAGTTGCATTGGTTGGTTTTCATCTTAACATCTCTAGCTCTACTTATTTAAGAGCTCAAGGATGTCCAGTTTCTACAGTCCAAACATTAGATTTATGTTAAGAACTTTTTCTGTTAGTGCTTTTATTTTCTTTTTAAAAAGTGATTCTTAATAATAAGATTGTTAACTTAGAAATTTTGAAATTAAATGTAGTAAGTTGCTGTTTTAAAACAAGTGCATGGAAATACAAATACATTAAATAATAAAAGATATTTTCACATGGAAAGTAGCTAACCAGTTTGATATTAGGTTAAAATGAGACAGTCTCTGAAATATTTTGAAAAAGAGAAGCACTAAGTCTTTAAATAAAATATGTGTTGTCCTTACTTTGAGAAAATGTGTATTATATTTTTAAAATTATATAAGATGACTAAAAAAATACTTCTAACAAAATGAGCACATAATAGGGACAAGGTTTTATGTAGTCTAGTAAAGGTAGCTTACAAGCTGTGATTTATACCTCAAAAAGATCCACCCCCTGATTCACTCTCAAATGTACTTTGAACACCAAACACCTTAAAAACATAGATAAGATGTTTAAAAAGCAGAACAATGGAAAGGGCTAAAGTCATATCAGAATTCGCAAATTTAATTGCCTCTTAAGAAATGATCATATAATTTTTTGATAATAAAAGAAGAATCAAATTTCTGCTACAGGGCACAACATTTATTAGTCTCAAACACATATGCTAGGTGAAAGAAGCTGGACTGAAAAGGCTCCATGCTGCATGATTGCATTTAAATGACATTCTAGGGAAGAAAAATCTTTGGGTACGATAAACAGAATGGTGATTGTGAGATGATGAGTTTGGGGAAGAGAGGAGAGAATGCAAAGGAGCACAGAGCTTTTTGAGGCAATAGGCTTATTCTGTATCTAGATTTTGGTAGTGGCCACATGACTATAGACTTTGTCAGAACCCAGTGAAATCTCTCTTTAAGAAGCAGTGAAGTTTATTGAATGTAAAGTGTAGTTCCATAAAGTTGATTTTACTTTTTTAAGTTTTTATTTTAATTCCAGTTAGTTAACATACAGTGTTATATGAGTTTCAGATGTACAATATAGTGATTCAGCAACATAAAGCTAATTTTAAATAAAAAATAAAGATCATGTGCTATCAGGCACAAGTAAGAATGGCTTATCTGAGTGTTAATTGTGGGTGATATTTATTAGTGGCTATCCTTATCAGTGACCTTGTACTCATTAATTTTTTGATTATTATATAAGAAAATGCAAAGAGATAAATATATACTGTTTGTACATGAAATTTGAATGATCTTTTTAAGATTAGAAACTAGACTGCATTTTATTATCATTTTTCTTAATGGTTTATATGGTAAAAGGAGCTAATCCCTAAATTGGACCCATATTCTAAACTATTAGCTGTATTTCCTGGGTTAACACAAATGACCAAACTTAAAAGCTTAATAGAAAATTCTGTTTCCTTTACAAACTATTTTTTTCTTTTCTGAACGCACTAAAGCTTCATGAATTTAATTTTCCTGTAATGTCTTATGAGTAGAAAATGTTATTAATCTATTTTCTTTTAAAAATGAGTAATTTGATATTGAAAATAGATTTGCCATTTGTCCAGGGATTGTTACATGGTTAAACATCATTAATATTATTACAATAGCTTCATAAAGCAGATCAAGACTGGGTTTATTACCATCCACCTAATTATATCAAAGACACTTCATTTAGTGCCTTTTTCCACTGTGGGGGTTCTTTTATTATTGAGGCAGTGTAAGAAATGTTTTCTCCTAATTTATTCCACATTTTATTTTCAACATGAAGTGCTAAACCTATTGAACCATAGACCTTTGGTGAATTGATCTCTTCACTTGCAGTATTTACTGCTCTGGTAAATTAGGTGTACATAATAACCAGCTGTCGACCTCCAGATGCCACAGAGTCGCTGCATAAATTCTCATCCTTTCAGACACACACATTTCGATAACTTTATCTGAGAAGCGGTCCACTGCTGCTGTAAATAATTTCATGCCATCTTTGTTTTATTTATTTTAAAATAAGGAATATTTGTGATAAAAGGTCAACCATAGTAGCAACCAACGTCTTTTAAAAAGGACATTTTGTCCAATGGAAGTTCACATTTAAAATTTACTTCCACTGAAATTATATTTGATTTAGTAAGTGAAGACCGCCTTTCCTTGAAAAAATGATCTCTATCCTGGAGAGAGTATTGTCCATTCACTGAGTCATGGCATTGTTTATAAAGCTTTGGCAATGAAGACATGACTGGAAGAAAAAGTTGTTTTTTTTTTAAGTTGGAAAAGCCAGTCTCTGAATAATGTCGATTGGAAAAATGGATAATATAAATGACTCTAGCAAGCAAACTCAATGAGCAAGGAAATAAAATTTTCTAAAATTGAAATTTCTTTAAGATTTTAGGTACACTCAGAAGAAAAAACAATGCATTATATACATGTGCACATACATACATCAAATAGTTTGGATTGCCAATAGAGTACAAGGAATAAAATAAGAGAGTAAGTGCACAGTTTGATTGAACCAAAAACTGTCAGAAGATATACTCACTTCAAGAAAACAGCACCATTGAATCTGTTGTAGCTCAGTTGAGAAAGAACCTACATAGGCAAAACATTAACAACATGAAAGACAAAGGTCAGCAGAAAGGACTTAAGTAATTATTAAAAAGTCCAAACTTTGCATTTTGGAACTGTATCTTAATTTGAAAAATTGATGATTTGACAGTTATAAATAGATTAATCAATAAATAACAAAAGCTGACTGAGACAGTCAAGAGCTAGTAAAGTCTTTTCTCAGTCAGAATGATAAATGCAACACAAAACCTTATTGACAATCGCTCCAGGTTTTATGATTGACAATGAAGACATGATGTGAAATGCAATATTATGTAGGTAGTCTTGATGATTCTAGAAACATTTTTTTTAAGTTATTACTGTGCTAATCATTCAGTAAAAATTGATTTGTCAGCACGGCAGTGATTAGCTGTGTCATTTTAAATAAGGGCTTCCAAAATGAGAGCATTTTACAAAATTCCTAATATAAATTCTAAAGTAATAAAACTGAATAAAAAATAAAGCAATGAGGAAACAATATCTTCCATTAGAAGATATCTAATGGAAGAGTAGAGGCAGGCCCCTGACACATTAGTGCTCATAGATAAACCTTCATTTCCACCCCCACATGACGTTCCTTCATGTGCCACACAGCATCACTGTCTCTGTCCTGGAGTACAAAGAGTAACCTTACTTTATGCATGGACTGAACATTCAGCTGGGGGGCTATTCCTGTCACAAGATAAAAGTTTACAAATACAGAACAAAAACCTAGACAAATAATCATTCCTTGAATGTGCAGAGCTAATGTTTCTAGTTAAGCCAGAATTTTCTCTCCAAGGAACTGATAATTGGAAACATACAGTGACAGATATAGACTGATTGTGGCAACAATAAACTCTGATTAACTCTGTATGCAGGTTTAAACAGAGAGAGGCTAGTAGCCAATGATTAAGTTTTATGCAAATCAAGTCTGATGTTTGATTACCACCACGGCCATGTCACAAAAGTCAAACTAATCTTGCAAGGGTAGTGACCTCAAAATAAGTAGTATGGATACATAATAATTTAGCACCTCTTTTCTCATTTATACAACACCTAATTTAAAAAAAAAAAAATTACACTAACAACATATAGGATTGTATAAAAGACCTCTCTTTCAGTCCACATTTCTCAGTAGAAAGTCTCTTGAAGGTTCCGTATTTAAATACACTTTATAAACAAAATGAAAGAACCATCACATTTTTACATGCTCAGATTCTAATTAGGTACTATTGAGATTTTGGTGAAATCCTGTAAAGACAGAAAATATTTATTATCATCAAAAAAACTTCTCCCTAACTAAAAATATAATTTATAAAAGTTTCAATTTTTTAAAAAGATTTTTATTTACTTATTTAACAGAGATAGAGAGAGAGCACAAGCAGGCAGAGCGCAGACAGAGGGAGAGGGAGAAGCAGGCTCTCCGCCGAGCAGGGAGCCCGATGTGGGGCTCAATCCCAGGACCCTGGGAACATGACCTGAGCTGAAGGCAGACGCTTAACTGACTGAGCCACCCAGGCGCCCCTCAATTTTTAAAATTATAGCAATCCATATTTTCTCACTCTGATGGTATGTAAGCATGCACACATTGTAGAAATCAATAGAACACTTTTTCTATTCTATTCAGAACTTTTTGTGTTCTGACAGATAAATACTGAAACTGAGATATTTTCAGCATACCTAAGATAAAGTGATTCTGATGACAGTTATAATAATTAGATGAATCCTTTAATCATTATACCACTCATCTGAAAAATACCAAAAAAATGGGCAGATTAAAACACAGAAATTTATTTTAAGGAGGCTAGCAGTCTGAAAACAAGGCATTGTCAGGGCTAGGTGGCAAACACATCATTCCAATCTATGTGTCCATTGTCAAATGGTTGTCTTCCTAGATTCTTCACATTATATTGCCTTATAAGAACACCAGTCATATTGGATTAAGGGCCTACCCTACTCCTGCATGACCTCATCTTAACTATTTACATCTCTAAAGACCTATTTCCATATAAGTTCATGTTTTTAGATACATGGAATTAGGACTTCAACATATCTTTCAGAAGGACTCAATTCAATCCATAAAGTAGGGATGGTTGAAAGCTTGGGTTCAGTTTGGACTGTTTACACCTTTTGGTACTTCTTACATTGCAGCTGGCTCCCTCAGGAGTAAGTGTTCCAAAGGACAAGAGGTGGAAAATGACAATTTCTTAAAGTCTGGGTTTGGACTTGTACAGCTTCATTTCTTCCATGTTCTATTAATCAAAGTTGTTATTTGCTACAGCCAATTCAAAGGAAGGACAATTCTACACCACTTCTCAAGGGGAGAAGGGACAGAGATTTACAGTCATCTTTAATCTACTATAGACTCAGTTAAATTAACCTAAAACTTAATTCCAGGATCCCAGATTACAGCAGTCCTATCCTGAAAGGCTACTGCAGATTCATACTGATCAGTATTACTGGACAAGGGAACCCTAGGAAATGCTGAAGTGAACCCCATAAATTCCAGATAAGTACTTCTTACTCCATGAGCCATCAATTGAAATTATTCTTCATATTCGGATCAAGAAACCAGCCAGTGGAGTAAACCATTTACTCTATTGGATAAGATGCATAAAAAATTCAGAATGATTTTGTATAATGTTACCTTCAAAATCAAAGAAGCCACAGCTGTGTTCTGAGGTACAAGTTTTTCTTCCTTGGATACTACTAGGTCATCAAAACCTGTTGATTCTAAATTCACAGGAACGGGAAACAAAACAGCTTTAAAGGAATTATTAGATTTAATTGTGAAAGGGGATGCTGCCATTCCTCTCCTTGTTCTCATAGAAAGAGAAGAGTGCAATCATATTCATCAATAATTAAGAGAAAAAATGTTCACATCCTGTAGGAAATCACCCTGACTTCACACATGTTGTATCTCATGTGGCATGCTATTCCATTATTCCCTCAAGTCAGTTACTTTTGTAGGATATCAAACAAGCAATGTATCAGAGTGGAAGAAAATTGATACACTGGAATGGAAGTAATTTCAGATTTAGTTTATAATAATACCTAGTCATTTTCCATGGTCCTGTTTGACTTTTGCACCAGGCAAAATGTGAGGTAAAGAGGTGTAGGGTATAAATGATCAATCCTGCAACTTTAAAGTCCTTGATTTTGGCACTGATTTCTGTAGCTCCCCCAGAATTTTTTTTGGAGACACTGTATTGCTTTCTTTTTTCTTTTTTAAGCTAAAGGAATATGGATGGGAGGCAGTTCCAAGGACTTATTTATTATTTGGTCCTTCCTTCTATAATATCACTCCATGGGTCAAGCTTCATTATCAGAATTTTTCCAGTTTTTTAATTATACCTTTTCTGACCATAACTTCTGGAACTACAGAAGTATCCTAGTAATATATAAGTCATGGCCCCAATGGACCATCTGGGAAATAGGCTCAGACCAACACTTTCTAAATTATGAAACTTCATTTGTGGCTGGTGTTATAGTTTTCAGAGATTGACATCAATTTTGAGTTGTTACCTTATACTTCCACGGGAATTCAAAATATTTTCCTTTTCATAATAAATACGCACTTTGGTAAATGGCTGCACATCTTACTGTGGGAAACTTGAAGAAAGATGCACTGTGGCCACATTGCAGCATCCTTCTTCAAAGGGTGTCCTATCCCCTCAATCAAGGAAACCAGTTCTATAAGCTGGCTTCACTTTAAGAATGTGGTAAGAAAACATAAAATTCCTGTATAGTCAACTGAGTCAACTTCTTCCAATAGACCTAGAATTTTTTTTTTCTGTTTATATATGTTAAATAGCACGTTAACATACTACCAACTATTTCTTTCCTATGGACCCTATGATAAATTATACACTGCTACAGATTTCTGGGGGAGATCAAAAGTTCAAGTATTCACTTCATCCATGTGTTTTATTAGGACAATAACCAACCTCTCTCCTCTTACTCGCTCAGACCCTCAGTGATCCCAGTGACCAAACCAATCAGAAGGCATGAAAGTCTGCTCGGTGCAGAATAAAGAAACTTGTTTTTCCAGGCCACATAATACTGAAAGATGGAATACAGAAATGCAAACATTACTATCCAGCCCAGATAGTAAGACTTGTCTTTATAACTACATTTCCCACTGTAATTAAAAAAATTTTTCAGTTATCCTTTTATAATTTTTCCACTATTATGCTTTGATTATGGTGGAAAAGGTAAAAATATATCAGTTGTTTCATTTCCTATCCTGAGTTTTTCTATTCAGATAATAGATCTAAAAAGATCTGTTTGACAGGAATGGACGTGTTACACCAAAATACTAATATCATAGCTACATATTCCCCTCTGGAGGTGGTTTTGAATTGCATATGGAATAATTGAATTGGGTTATCTGGGACAATTTTTAATTTGAATTTGAGAGGGGAAAAGAGCTATGTTTCTGTGCATGTATGTGAGTATATATGCATGGCCATAGAGTGAACAGTAGTAGACATCTTTATTTTTATTGGTTTTCAAAAATTGGTTTTCAAAAATTTACTCCTACAAAATGGGGAATCCAGATCTAGTGATAATAACATGGAAAAATCTGAAGCTGTTAGTAGTATAGTTTCTACAATGCTGGGATGCTCAGTTGATGAAGTGGATAAAGCTACAATATAAATGAGGAAGAAACAGATGGGGAGAATATGCTCCTTTTTCCCCAAGTGCCTGTTTCCAGTAATCACTATGGCCAAACTAGCCCCATGCCTTCACTTGGGAGCAACAAGCATCCTAATTAAATCACCTGTTTGCCTAAGCTAGTTCAAAGTAGATATTGTCCATTTACATATGGACAGTAATAAAAAATTTGTAGAAGGTAATTTAGTCAACATTCCTAATTATAATTGTTCAATATTCTTTTTATACTTCCAGGGAACCAACAAATTTTTATATCCCTCTAACAGATCTCCGAGAGGATAAGTAACAATTAATGAGGCTTTGCTTCTGATCATTGAATAAATGTTTTTAATCTTTGACCTGTTGCATTGTGTTAACTACTATTTCTAATTAAAATTAAAGATTATTTTAAAATTAATACTACATGGCCAAAATGTATTTATAGAAAAAGTATGTTTCTTTTTTAAAACTTTTATTCAATTTATTTAAATTAAAAAAAAAGCTCATCCATTTCTCTTCCCTGCCCCCCACCTCTTGCAAGCACCCCAATCTGTTCTCTGTATCTGTAAGCTTGTTTTTTGTTGTTGTTTTTGTTGTTTTTGGTTTTTTTTAGATTCCACATATAAAACAGATCATATGCTATTTGTCTTTCTCTGACTGATTTCACTTAAAATAATGCTCTCAAGGTCCATACGTGTTATGTATCCCAAATGGCAAGATTTTATTCTTTGTTATGACTAATAATCTGTTATATATAACATGTCAATGGGAAATGTGAGAGTAAATTTTTTAGAATGTAAGATTATCATTAGGAGTCTACGGCCATACCACCCTGAACGTGCCTGATCTCGTCAGATTATCATTAGGAAATCTGTACAATGATAGGAATTAAGCAACTCTGTTAGCTATCAAGGTTTTTGATCTAAGGAACAGACATCTAGCACACATACAGTCTGGAAGACTAATATTGTACACTAAAGAAGGCTTAGACACACGAATAGACATCTAGTTGCATACTATGAGCTATAGGAAACACAAATAAGAAAAAAAGTAAGCTCATTTGTTAGAACCAAGTTGCAAGAACAAAATTGAAAGGCAAAATTTTGGTCCCTCCATCCCAAACTCTTCCTGTCTATAATTTAGTTCCCCCAACCTCAAAGACTTACTGTCTAAAGACCAGATTAGTTGCACCATATAGTAGAAGCTGAGCCTATTAAGTCAATAGGGCCTGTCTTAGGAATTAACAAAAGGATTATCAAGCAATATTTAATCCTCTATCAAATTAGAGAGCATGAACTTGTAGTGAGTTAGCTTTTAAAAAGTTGGGTTTTTTTTGTTTGTTTGTTTGGTTTTTTTTTTTGCTGTTGCTTGTTTGGGGATTGATATCTGAATTGGCAGACTAGATGTATATTTAAAGGGCTAAGGAAAGGTTTTTCTGGAAAAAAACACAGCAATGGTAGTAACAGTTTTAGGTATTTGTGATTATCACATTAAAATAGGCAAGCAATTAGGTATCAAAAGCAAAACCCCATGGACAATATTTACAATAACCACCAACAGCTACAAGACCAGCCTGTTATTGATGTTTGTAATGGAAAATGCAGAGGGAAATGATGGGACATCTGATGAAAATAGGAAAACTATAAAAGAGCTAAAAGATAACCACAGGGAAGTCCAATGGTCCAAAAGAAAAGATCAGCTGAAACCAAAGGGTGTTTTGCCCAATCCAGTAGTAGATGAGTTGAGTGGGTATACAGTGAGAACAAGTGGGCTAGAATAATCTAGCTCCCATAAACCTCCAGGGCTCATGCCTCCCATTCAGGAAAAATTTAAATGGCTAAGAATAGAATTAAAATTGAGTACTACAGGGAAAATAGAGTCAAATTAAAGAGCAATCAGATAAAAGAAGTAGAGGGAAATAGCCACGACACCTCAGAAAGCAATTCACACAATTGTTTATCACACACACTCACTCAAGCACACACATGTGCACAAAGATACATACATAAAGGACACTATGAAGTTAGAAAGGATATTATCTGTGAAAAGTTTGGGAAAATTAGATTTACATAAAAATGGGAAACATGAAATTATCAAGGTCAAATAAAAAAATTGGTAAAAAAAGAAAAAACAAGAGTAAGAAGGGAAATAACATCCCTACAGACAATGAATGCATGTCAGAAAAAGATGCTAAAATTAAAAAAAAAAAAGATCAAATCTGTAACACAGAATGGAGAGTACAAAGATATTAAGAAAATTATACAATATAAAAAATATAAATGATACCTAAACAATGTAAAAAATGATATGGCAAAAATTTGGAAAGAATTAGAGTTCAAAGAAAAACAATTATTTTAGAAATGAAGGCTAAACTAGAAGCATGTAAGTATAGTAGATAATGCATTATAAACAGCAGAGGTGTAAAGGAGGAAAGGTTTAAATATTCAAAAATAAAAAGAAGTAAAATTAATTATACAGAAAGTGGTAAGACAGAAGACAAAGAAAATTTAGCATAAATATAACAGGGTACTTAAAGAGAGGGGGAAAAAAGCAAAAGGACAGAAAAAATACTAAAACTAATTAAATAGAGCTTTCTTTAAAAAATAACTTAAAACTGTATATTGAAAAAGCAATATTTACATGAAAATATTTACCAAGAACAGCCAACACTAATAGACATTCTAGTAAGATTATTGGATTCAAGATAAGGGAAAAATATTTTGGGCATTTAGGCAAAGAGACTCAGGCCAAACTGCCAAGGCTCCTGCTGGCTAAAATTGTGACACTTTTAGATTTAATAAACAGAAGAATTGCAATACGTTCAAATTCGTGGGGGCGCCTGAGTGGCTCAGTCGTTAAGCGTCTGTCTTCGGCTCAGGTCATGATCCCAGGGTCCTGGGATCAAGCCCCGCATCGGGATCCCTGCTCGGCGGGAAGCCTGCTTCTCCCTCTCCCATTCCCCCTGCTTGTGTTCCCTCTCTCTCTGTGTCTCTCTCTCTCTGTCAAATAAATAAATAAATAAAATCTTTAAAAAATATATGTTTAAATTCATGAATTAAAAAAAAATTAGGAAAATAAACTAACCAGTAACTTTTTGAGAATGACAGAGAAACAATTCATTATCTTGAAAGCCGGATAATTCATGAGAAGAATCCACCATTTATTCTGCCATTCTGAAATGAGTTACACTGTTGCAGAGTCAAATAGTAGATGAAAAATGCATATTCTTATTAAATTCTTATAAGTAATAAATAAAATCAAACATGCAATTTGAATACCATAAGTCTTGCCTCCTCCATAAATTAATGGATCTGGACACTGAGCATCAGTAACTGGGCATGAGGAGAGAAACCTAGATATTACATGCCACCTGAGAGAAGAACACTCCAAAACCTCCAGTCTTGCCACAGCGATGCAACCTGACAACTTGTATGTTATACAGAGAACAGAAGGTTACATTGGTCTGCAAAATGGCTATAGAATATGCAAAATCATGAATGTGGGAAACTCTATGCATCAAATGTCCCAAACTCTTCTTCAGATAAAATTTAAGGAAATAACAGGTATAGGTAAGGGGAAATTTTTTTAATGGAAATCATACCATGGAAGTAAAAATAATAGTAATTACAAGAAATAAATAAAATAATAAAA
This sequence comes from Mirounga leonina, assembly GCF_011800145.1. NCBI lineage: Eukaryota > Metazoa > Chordata > Mammalia > Carnivora > Phocidae > Mirounga > Mirounga leonina. The sequence continues at coordinate 22,733,457 of NW_023270389.1, forward strand.
TTTATTATTATTTCTCTCTGAAGGATTATTCTATTTTTATGTATTTAAAATATTCCTTTCAGGGGTGCCTGGGTGGCTCAGTCGGTTAAGCATCTGCCTTCGCTTCGGGTCATGATCTCAGGGTCCTGGGATTGAACCCCACATCGGGCTCCCTGCTCAGTGGGGAGACTGCTTCTCCCTCTACCTCTGCCCCCCACTCATGCTTGCTCTCTCTCTCTAGTGCGCTCTCTCTCAAATAAATAAATAAATAAATAAATAAATAAATAAATAAATAAATAAAATCTTTAAAATAAAATATTCCTTTCAAATATTAGTTCCATCCTTCCCAGTAATTTGTTCACTGGTAATAGAAAAAAAGCACTCTCACATTTAAATAATTTTAAAAAGATTAAGATTTTTGAAATCTGTGTAACAGGAAAATTTATTGGGCAGATATCTAAATGTTATTCCTTGATGAATATTTGAGATTCGAGATTTAACAAAAATGATTGTCAGAATTGTATCCTGTTAATCAGTTACTGCACTTTTCTTTTGATATTTACCAATAGGACTATATGAATGAAATGTAAAACTCAATATGATAAAACAAGAGAATAATTTCAACCCTTCTTTATTTTTCTTAAAAAGCCATGTTGATCCTTTGTGGGGATACCTTAATATTCTAACGATTTTAAAAACTTATTGGTGGGTAAAAAGTATTTTGAGCTACTGAATCAAATTTCCATGGTAGAATATTATAGTGAGAATAGTAAATATTTCTTTTTCTGTATCCTATATTAAATTGTAATATATTACATGGAGACATGGCAAGCTTATTGTAGGTTCAAACAACAACATCAAAATTACTTGATAGATTAAAGAATAAGAAGAAAATATTTAATGCTTCTAAATTAGTAATCATGAAGGAAAATGAGAGATTAAAAAGATTTCACTATTTTTTAAATTATAGTAGTAATATTTCTATGATCACAAGTATCATTGAATATTAGCAAGTAACAACTCATCTTTAAAGAGTGCTGCAATAAGATAAAAAATATTTTAGTTGTTATAAAACTTGAAAAATTTTCTGAAAGAAGTTAAAACTGCAATTGTCTTATGTAGCATCAGACCACAGGGCTGGCTTAATTATAATTGTCTTAAAATTGAGTTTTGGAGGTAGAATTGAGATGACAATGTTGTTTTAAAGACTATATTATTCATACTCAAAGTAAAACTTACTGTTTTGCTATTGTGTTTTTTCACCAATAAAATCTAGCTCTTCACATTTATATGGATTTTCCCTCTCTTGTTGGTAAATAATATGTACATCTCTTGAGATGAATAAATATGAATTATTTTCTCTATTTTTGAAATTTTCATGAGAGTGCACACTGCACATATAAATAACTTATTCACATGTGTGTGTATAAACACACACACATATATATATATTCCATGACTACAATTTAAAGTTTTATTTTGACTCTTATTTTGTGTAATTTAAGCATGAGTTCATAAAGATGATTCACCTAAACACACAGGAATTCACTGGGATATTTGTATCACTAAGAAGGAATTAGAATTATTCTTCATGTGTATGTAATTTCCCAAGAGAGTGGGAAGTAGGGTGAATGGCATTCCATGACTTAAGAATTCTCTGGAGTGGCTGAAAAACGAGTGTAACTTTAAAGAATAGAAGAATTATTTCTGGCTCTATAAAATTACAAAGGAAAGAAAAATTACTGCCTACAGTGCTGATTTTCTCATACTGGCTCTGGAGCAAACAACCACAGGAACAAGATTGGGTAGTTTTACAATTTAATAGACCCAATTCATCAGTTAAACACCTTGACAAAAGAATAGTTGCATATTTTTTTTTTAAACTCAAAGTTATAGGCAGTGATTCTCTGCCCTTCAGAAAATTTGAGATACCAAAGAAAACAGTATCTGTCCACATTTAGAAAATACTGCTGTGTGTCTGAGTTAAACCGCAGAACAAAAATATCCCAAAAGCAGTTTGTAATACTAATACGGATACATTTTGTGAAGTTTTTAAAAAACAGTTCAAACATACAAATGATATAGGAGATAGTTTTACCTTTATCAAATAATTTGTTCATATTTTGCAAGCATACTTAAAATATAAATTAATGACATTTTTGTCCTTTGTGATTATTTTCTGCCAGATAACTTCCTTAAGTAATTGAACAAATCTGTTAGATATTTGCTTTTTCATCTGTCTTTTCTTCTCAGTTCTCTTTTAGATGCTCTTGATTCAATCACACATCGTGCCTAAACTGCTGATGATTTCACTGTAACCTTGAAATCTATACTTTCTCATTTCTAATCCGTGTGATCTATTTCACCAAAATTGTCAGTTCTGAAGAGGTTGGATATAAAATCCCCATTTACAGGTTTATAACTCTTGCCCAGGCATAATTACTCACAGTACTGCGTTTCATTCTGAAAGTACCATGATTCTCAGTTTTGTTGATTAATTATATAGTCGCCCTAACTCATAAGCAAGGATGTCACTCTGAAACCAGACTCCTGAAATTCTGCCACATTTTTTTTTCCAAGTACAAAATCATACAATGATATTCAAAACTAGAGTTTTGTTTTGTTTGTTTGTTTTTGTACCTACCATTGTTCTGTGAAAAATACCTGGATCACTAGGACTTCATACTATTTTCCATTCTCCAGTATTTGTTGTAGAGTATTCAACAAAACTAGATCTCCATTCTCCATTTTTAAAGGACTGTTTATTCACTAAACAGTCATTAAAATTTACCTCATTTATAGCTCTTGATTTTCTATATAGGAAAGAGGGGAAGCCCCTCTTTTTTTTTTAAAAAAGATTTTATTTATTTATTTGAGAGAGAGAGAATGAGAGACAGAGAGCATGAGAGGGAGGAGGGTCAGAGGGAGAAGCAGACTCCCTGCCAAGCAGGGAGCCCGATGCGGGACTTGATCCAGGGACTCCAGGATCATGACCTGAGCCGAAGGCAGTCGCTTAACCAACTGAGCCACCCAGGCGCCCACAAATATTTTTTCTTATGATATTATATATAATGGTACTATTTCCTGCTTGTTTAAAGCAGAAATACCAATATTGTCTCTCCCGGTACCAGGAGATTTTTAGGTTTTCTCATTTGCTAAAATAAGTAAGGATTATAAACAGTATAGTTTGTTTTGCCTTGTTATGTTTTACAAAAATGCTTCTATCACTTCTACCGTTCTTATCAGTTATTTCTTTTCTAGAATGCCTCAGGTCTCGGTGGAAATTGTAATTGTTCTGACTTTTCAAGAGAAAGCAAGTTTTCCTCTCCAGTTAGCACAACTTGTCAGCTCTTTTAGTTGGCTTTTTTTTTTTTTCCCTGATACTTTATTTTCCCAGATGGGTATTATATTTTTCCCCCAATCCATGTATCTTTAAAAATGTGGAACTGTCAGTCTCTTCTTCCCCATATTACTGCCAAATTCTTATTCCTTTTTCTTAGCATATGCCAGATATACCATTTTATAGCCTTTGAAAAACCTCACCTCTGTTTTTTCATCTTTAAGGAGTGGTGGGGTCAGATTATATGGTTTCTGAGGTTCTTTATGCAAGGACTTCTTTTTTTTTTTTTTAAAGAATTTATTTATTTGTTTGAGAGAGAGAGAGAGAGAGAGCACATGAGAGGGGGGAGGGTCAGAGGGAGAAGCAGGCTCCCCGCCGAGCAGAGAGCCCAATGCGGGACTCGATCCAGGGACTCCAGGATCATGACCTGAGCCGAAGGCAGTCGCTTAACCAACTGAGCCACCCAGGCGCCCTATAGCTCTTGATTTTCTAGAGTAGGTATCCAAGAGTGTGATGGCTAAGAACTCATCTGATCTGATCACTACTTTTCACCTCCATGAAGGTTTCAAATCATCCTGTACTCGGACACTTACATCTCTCAGATTTTTTTTAGAGTAGGTACATTTTTATCTTAAATTTTATGTAAAAGAAGTTTTTTTCAAATATAACAACTAGAGAGGATAATTAAAATAACCATATTCCTGTCATCCAGAATTATTTTAACAATATTTATATTTCCTTCAAATAACTGTTTAAATGGATAAAGTAAGATATTATGGATACATTTGAAGTGATCTTTGACCATTATTTCTAATTATTTCCATTTCATCCTCTCCTCAAAAAATCTTCTATCTTCTCTTCAAACAAACAAACAAAAAAAAAACCAACTAAAATAAATTTTGGGTGTATCCTCCCAATCATATTTATTTTTTTTAATTTTTTAAAATATTTTATTTATTTCTTTGACAGAGAGAGAGCACAAGCAGGGGGAGCAGCAGAGGGAGAGGGAGAAGCAGGCTCCCCGCTGAGCAGGGAGCCCGATGCGGGGCTTGATCCCAGGACCCTGGGATCATGACCTGAGCCGAAGGCAGCTGCTTAACCTACTGAGCCACCTAGGCGGCCCCCCATCATTTTTAATATTCCATATTTGTATCTATGCAGAATATGCAATATTATGTAACTGCATTTTTATGATGGTTTTCAAAATACAGTTGAGGAAATGTACCCCTTTTTACTCACAATTTAATTTTGAGCTGTAACTTTATTTAGCGTCGGGCTGGAACTTGCTAGGATTGACTTGAAAAAGCTCATTACTGCCTTTTCACATCAGTAGCTTGAAATCAGCCATAGTGGGAGTATTTACAACATGCAAATTGTCAAACAATACAAACTGGGACTTTTTTATCAGATAGATTATAAACTGACGATATTTCTAATCCACCTCACTTTCCATTTAACTGTTATATTTTATCTTTTATAAATATACCAAAATTAAATCAGTTATTGCCTTATTAATGGAACTTCATGATCTTTCCTTTTTTCCCCCTCCTTTTCTCTCTCTCTCTTTCTATTTTGCTTTTGTATGCAATGTACACCATGAACATACCCCCTGGAACTGTGTAAGGCAAGGGGAATCACTGAGTTCTAGAGTGTGCTTCCTTGGGTTTCAGTATGACTATAGATAAAGCAGTGTCAATACCCTAGCTCTCATTTCTCACATCCTTGAAAAAACATGACACTTTCATGCTTAACTGTATTCTGCTAGTCTCATGGATCAAACATTGTATTATTTTTGTTTCATTCTATTTCCCTGATAATAATAAGGTTGATTTCCTCTTCATTTACTTATTTTAAATTTGTTTTTCCTCTGTTGCATGTAAGAAGAAAATAACCTTCATAGTGTCAAAATAGTTTCATTTTCTTTAAGCATATACAAGTTAACTCTCACCCTCCAAGTCTGAATTGCTTGAAATCAAGAAATGTTTTTAGCATGATTTTGTTAAGCATGCTTTTAGTTTTGTTTGTTTTTCATTAGGAGATAGTGTTAGTTCATGAAAGTGCTATTCTTCACTACTTACACAACACCATCACGATTATTTATCCCTTCATGGTTCACTTATTCATTCAATGAATATTTAATGAGCACTTTCTACACCAGGCACCATATTAGATGCTGGGGATCTGATCGAGAACAATAACACATTTTTTTTAAAAGGAAATTTCTGAATGGAGTTTCAGATCTTGTGATGGAAGTCAATCTGTAAGTAAGATGTATAAGGAAAACACATTGTATCCTAAATAGTGGTGAGAACTTTAAGAGAAACAAAACAGGAACAAAGGATTTGGGGAGGGCTGCAATTTGAGTGGCCAGGGAATATGTCACAATGAAAGTGACAATTGAATAAAGCCTGGAAGGATGAGAGGAAGCAAATTATCTACATGGTAGTAAGAATGATCAGCAAGTTCAAAGGCACTGTGCACAAAATCTGTTTTTAGAATTTTCAGCAGTGATAGTACAATAACTCTCTTCTGAGAAAAAAGTTAAAAATATGTCCTAAAAAACAAGTGCAATTCTCCTGAGAGATCAAAAACCTCACCGTGAGAAGGAGATACATTTATTCATCATTACTATGAACATATTTGGGAAAAACAGAAATTCCTGTGTGCCATGCCTATACTCCTGCTTCATGCTGTTTTACCAATAGATTATTCCTCTAGGTGGAGGTAGCTATTGTAGTAAAATGAGTCTCAAATTAAACATGATTTTATCCATTATGGTTAAGGTCAAGTGGCGTATAAGCAATTATTCTTTATGAAAGTATTACCCTGTGCCTTTCAGCTATGCCAGTCAAACTACTAATAGGTCGCCATCAAAGGGAACATTTATATAGAGAGGGAAAAACATACACAAGAGACTAAGCTCTTCAAAATCATGTTATAATAAAGGAAGAGGAACATTTCTCTCCCCTACCCCTATGTATCTAAATGTTCCTCTAATTTCTGATTACTTATCTTTCATCTAAAAATTTTGGCTTTTCCTTCCTGTTCTCTGAGAATTGTCTGAAGGATAAGGATACCAAGGAAATAAAACTTGTCTAATCTAGGTACCTAGGAGACTCAGCGTTCAATCATCCTTGCTTCTAACTCTGCTGTGGATGTGTACTTTTATTTAGCAAAGCCCTAAGTGCATCTGGTCATTGAGAGTATGTCTGGAAAATGTGATTAGGACTAGAGTTCTTTGGGCAGTTGTTTTTTTCTTTCTACTTCCTCTTTTTCAGATGTATGACTCCATTTCTACCAAGAAAATGTGATTAAGATACTCCTATTGGTTGCTTGGAGCTATTTAACTGCCTACTGGCCTTCATCTCTGCATCACCTCTAGCTGAACAAAGTAACCACTAACAGCTAACATCAAGAGCTTTCAACTGCCTGGTGTCACACTTTCCAGCACACTGCCTTGACCCTAAATACACCATTCCTCCATACCCTGAAATGCAGTCTGTTAGACACATCTAATTTTTAAAACATGGTCCTATTTTTGCCTTCCTTAGGTCAGATATAAGATATGATACCTTCTTCCAATAAATTTTAAGGTATTTATACATCTAAAGAAGAATACTTAAAAGGAATTTTCATCACTTCCCCAAACTATTATGAATTCTCTTAAAATTTTCCCCTCATATTAAATTGCCTGCTTAATATAAGAAAATTATTAGAGAAAAAATAGTCCAAAATTAATATTTCCTTTTAAAATAGAACATTTATCATATATATTATTAATTCACTTTTTCACATGATACTAATGGTTATAAAATACTAATTCTAGTTTTATATGTGTGTGCACACACACCCATATTTGAGGGGTTTGCATTGATTCAAATTGAAAGTAACATATAATGTTTTCTTAAAAATCATTTAGAATAATAAAATAAAGGGTGCTTGGGCGGCTCAGTTAAGAGCCTGCCTTCGGCTCAGGTCATGATCCCAGGGTCCTGGGATGAGTCGCATGTCCGGAGTCTGCTTCTCCCTCTGCCCCTCCCCCCACTTGTTCTCTCAATCTCTTTCTCGCTCTCTCTCTCAAATAAATAAAATCTAAAAAGAAGAATAATGAAATAAATTATGGTAAAATATAATCCAAATAATTGTATGATGTCTTCTCAGTTTACTTTAAAATAGGTGAGGATTAATGAGAGTTATTTCTTCCATGCTCTATTGGTAGTTCGATAAAATCAACTGTGTGATGGCTTTATTTTAGAGGCAACAAGATGAATATTAAGGATTGAACCATTGGATGTAGGCCTCTATTATTTATAGGTTATTATGCAAATCACAATTCAGCTTTAGATGTTATAGAACACTGTATCAGTAAATGAGTTCCTTCCTTACTCTATATGAAAGTTCTAACCTAATTTACTTCCATTGACTACAAAAATTCATAGAAATGTCTGTAAATTCAACACAAAATTAAAGTTCAGAGTACTAAGTGCTGCTATTTGCATGCCAGGACCCATTCCCCCTTATTCTGTACTAACAAGAGCCATGGATTTGCTTATGGCTGTAATTTTTACATCTAAAAATATTCATCTTTCTATTCCCTGGCATCTATAGAAGACTCTATGATACAGTGTAGAAAGTTAGTTCACACAGAATTCCCTTGAAAGATTCTTGCCTTTTAAAAGCAAAAACTTCATAGGGGAAAGACTTTTAGCCTTTGGCCCACCTTACCCCACCTTCTTTTCCCAAGTAGATCTTAGATCTGTTACAATGCTTTATTGTATGATTATGTTGGTTATGTTGTTAAAATTTTAATTTACATGTGCTACAGGAACTTGGATGATGTTCATGAGGTTGAGATGATAAAATATAAATAAGTAGCATTTCATATTTCAAAACAGAAATATTAAACCATCAATAATAAAATACATGTTTAACAATATTTCTAGTGATGATAAGTGGCAAATATGTATGGAACAAAACAGACATGTAGCAAATACTAATTATTATATTCATTATTTGTAACAAAATTTATAAGTATGTGTTTAATGACTATGATAGTCCTTCATGTAATCAAATTTTTACATAGTAAATATGGAGCTGTACTCTGCAAACTAGTGTCCACTTGGTCTGAAGAAGAACTTTAGTGAGAGAAATATACCAGGTATATTTGTGGTTCAGCATGAAACCTACAAAATTCTGATACTAATCAGTTTTCCCAATGCTAGACACTACAAGGTAGAAATTCAACTCATTTGCAAATGTATCATTTTTGTCATTTATACTTTGTGTTTAACAATACTTTTTATTGAGATATAACATAGTAGTTTCTGGTGTATAACATAATGATTTGACATTTGTATATATTGAAGAATGATCACCACAATAATTCTAGTTAACATTCATCACCATACATACTTACATATTTTTTTCTTGTAATTAAAACTTTTGAGATCTACTCTCTTAGCAAATTCCAAATATATAATATAGTATTATTAACTATAGTCACCATGCTGTACATTATATCCGAGGACTTATTTTTTTTTAAGATTTTATTTATTTATTTGACAGACAGAGACACAGCGAGAGAGGGAACACAAGCAGGGGGAGTGGGAGAGGGAGAAGCAGGCTCCCCACTGAGCAGGGAGCCCAATGCGGGGCTCGATCCCAGGATCCTGGGATCATGACCTGAGCCGAAGGCAGACGCTTAACGATTGAGCCACCCAGGCGCCCAGGACTTATATTATAACTGGAAGTTTGCATCTTTTGACTTTCTTCACTCATATTGCCTACCTTCCTACCACTCACCTCCAGCAACCTCCAATCTGTTCTCTGTGAATTCCATTTTTCTTGGTTTGTTTGATTTCATTTGTTTCCACATATAAGTGAGATCATATGATATTTATCTTTCTGTGTCTCATTTATTTCACTTAGTGTGATGCCCTCAAGGTCCATTCACGTAGTTGCAAATTGCAGGATTCCCTTCCTTCCAGGGTGAATAATATTCCACGGTGTGTACATGTGTGTATATATCACATTTTCTTTATTAATTTATCCATTGATGAACACTTAGGCTATTTCTATGTCTTGGTTATTATAAATAAATGTTGCTATAAAAATGGGAACGCATATATCATTTTGAGTTAATGTTTTCATTTCCTTGGGGTAAATACCCAGAAGTGGAACAGCTGGATCATAAGGTAGTTCTTGTTTTAATTTTGTGAGGAAACTTTGTACTGCAACAATTTACATTTCCACCAACAGTGCACAATGTTCCCCTCAATCTACATCCTTGCCGAAATTTACCTTTTGTCATTTTGATAATAGCCATTCTAGGGGTGAAGTGATATCTCTTTGTGATTTTGATTTGCATTTCCCTAAGTAATCTTTATACTATATGAAATCCAAGCATAATATCAATGTGTTATAAAAATACTTACTTAAATCTATTACTTGAATTTTCTAGGGTTCTATAATAGTATAATATTATAAACTAATGGATTCAGTAACCATGTTTTGAAAGTTAATTCAATAATCAGCCAATGCACAATGAATAAAATTCCACATAGATTGATTTTTGTGCTAAAGTTTAAAAGTTAGTGAAACATCATTTGTTTATTCATGAAGACGATTAGTTGTAGATCGATTAAAATGTAAATACTGAATGCAATTATTCAGTTTAACATGAGATAGTAAGATTAGGCTTTTTTATTAGATTTTAAGTTCTACAGGAGAAAAATACGTAATTGGATAAGTACATTCAATACTAATAATTCAATCTTATTATCCAGCTACTTATATGAATAACATAGCCACTATAATTCAATATATATTATTAATTGAATATAATGTGAATGGAGTGCATATGAAATCATATATTTCATAATGCTTACTTTATTTTAGTTTTAAAAATAAACATAATAAAATTAAAAAATAGAAAAAAAAATAAACATGAATTATATTAGTCAATCAATAGGCCTGTTTTGAATGTATGTAGCAGTAATACTGTTGTGGTTCTGGATATAAAATAGAGCCCTTCTTCGATAGCAAATAACCTGGTTTATGAGATTAAAAACATGCACTACAGATAGTGAAAAAGCAATATGTCAGTATAAAATTTTGCAATTTTGTATGCAGTAGAATGTTGATTGCGTATTATGTATTAGAGATCTTTCTGGGTTTTGAGGTAACATCAAATAAAGGTCAGAGTCAGCCATCAAGAAACTTAGAGACTAAAAAGAGGAAGATAGTCAAGCAGATTCGGAATGCTGAGTTACAGAGAATTGGCGGAGGTAAGTGCTGGCTGGAAAGGGGCCCTGTAACTAGAGGAATTTGAGGGGGGGGAGGTTATGGAAGATTTCCCTGGGTAAGCATTAATCAGAACCAATATTTAAGCCAAAGAGGATTTCAAGGAGAACATGCAAAAAACTGCAGTTAAATACATATATAATTTCCACAGATCCTAAATACATGAATACATGGTGCTCATTCAATCATACCTTCTACACCTGGTTCTGACTTTTTATTAGATTTTAAGTTCCAGAGGAGAAAAATACATAATTGAATAAATATATTCAATACTAATAATTCAATTTTATTATCCAGCTACTTACATGAATAACATAGCCTCTATAATTACATGGCTTGGGAAAGACACTTGAACATTTGAAACTGAATTTACTCATTTAAAAAGTGATTAGATTAAGTTATGGCTTCACTCCTTTCCAGGCTTTTAGTTGTTCACTTTTCTATTAACAAGAAGAAAGAAAACGGATAGTAGGACTCATGAAATTAATTTTAGCTTTATATTGACCTCAGATAACCTGAAACAACCATAATGAAAGTTTTTTCTTCTGGCTAGTCCTTAACCAGTTCTGCATCTACCTCTTAAGCTCCAAACAAAAAGCTGTCTCTTTGTGATACCTTCCCTCATCCCAAAGGCAGATATAATGATCCTATCCTTGAGTCTGTGTAGGTTTAGCTCACACTTCTTGTAAGACATTTCTCAAATTCTCCGTGGTATGAAAGTTATTTTTGTACAGGTCTTTCCCCCCACCCCACCCAGGGGAGATTGGGCACTCCTCCTGAGTAAATTACTAAGGGCCTGATTCATCTTTACATCTTGTTGAAAAAAAAATACCCCTAAATAAGTGTGTGTAGAAGAATAAATTGCTAACCACTTATACTCACTTCATAATAACATACTTATATTTAATCTTTTAACAAGTTAATTATGAGGCATATCTGTTGATAAAATATAACTAAAATAGCAAAGACAACACTTGTTCAATTAATGATTTAATAAGATTGGCTAGTGCCATTTTGAAAAACGTTTTTATTATAGATTTTTAAAATGATCAAGATACTGGATGAAACCATGTTCAAGTAATAGTGTAATTAGCTAACTTGCATTTGATAGAACACATATTCAATATTGTTTCTCCAGTATTTCTTTAGATTAATTTTTCTCGTATTGATGCATGTTAGTAATTCAAGTCAGTTGTTTTATTATTGTGTTGCTTCCAGTAAAACTCTAGAGGTTGCATGAATATAGATTGAGTGAATATAATTTTAAACCATTATGTGTAGTCATATTAAAAAGTAGGGGATAAGAGGAAAATGTTGATAATTGTACTCCACCCATTACAAAATTTAAATTGATTTGACTTCAACGTGAGGGCTAAAAGCATATTCAGTGTATTAAAAAGCACAAATCTATAGTCTATTGTTCAGCACACTGTTACTACTAGTAGTACATCATTTTCCCTTCAGACTTTCACTGCAGAAAGTTCTAAGAAAATGATTGCAGGCGCCTGGGTGGCTCAGATGGTTAAGCGTCTGCCTTCGGCTCAGGTCATGATCCCAGGGTCCTGGGATCGAGCCCCGCATCGGGCTCCCTGCTCCTTGGGAGTCTGCTTCTCCCTCTGCCTTTCTCTCTCGCTCTGTCTCTCATGAATTAAAAAAAAGAAAAAAAAAAAAAAAAGAAAAGAAAATGATTGCAATCAATCTTTTAATAACTTAGTGTAGTTCTAAAATCTAATATCCATAGCCAAAGGAAAGATAGTCGTTCTTTGCCTCAATTTCCTTATGTAAAAAAGATAACAATTTTAACTAGATCACTAATTCAAAACCTTCTTTCTTTCTTTTTTTCCCCTCAGAGTTATACCCAAACCTTCACATCCAGAAGTGCCTATTGGTGGAGAAGAAAAGAGAGCTGAAAGAATAGTAATGTACTACCCTCCTAACCTTGTCCACATCAAACCAAGAAGCTCTCCATACTTCTATTTCATTGTAAGTCAGGATAAGATTTATTGAGTACTAGTTTCTGTGGTAAGAAAAAAAAGAAATAAAAAGAGGAAAGGAGAATGGTGATTTAAACCACTGAAAAAGAATCATATCTCAGATTTAAGATATTATTATTTAATTAATAACAAATTAGCAATTTGAGTTTTGTTGATATTTTCCAAACAAATGATTAAGTTAATAAGTTACTCATTTTATATATAATTAGGGATTCTTTATATCATAAAAGTATATTTTTTATTTAAGTACTTTGATTTTTTTGTAATAAAAATACATTTTATATTTCATTTTAAAAAAAGAGTAAACAAAAATACACTGTCTTGGGGCGCCTGGGTGGCTCAGTCGTTAAGCGTCTGCCTTCGGCTCAGGTCATGATCCCAGGGTCCTGGAATCGAGCCCCGCATCGGGCTCCCTGCTACGTGGGAAGCCTGCTTCTCCCTCTCCCATTCCCCCTGCTTGTGTTCCCTCTCTCGCTGTGTCTCTCTCTGTCAAATGAATAAATCTTTAAAAAAAAAAAAAATACACTGTCTTTGTTTTGGGTATTTTATATATTGCCCTGGGATGTTAAATACCAGAATTAGCCTGCCAATGAAACTGGGTAACATTTCACATCAATAATTTTGATCCCATCAGCTTTATCCATTGTTGCCTTTTTTTTTTTTTTTTTTTTGGCACAGAATAGGGAATTTATACTTATTCAGTATTTAACTGTGATTCTTAAAAAGTAATTTTATGCCTATAGCCTTCCCCCCCACACTCAATTTTCCAAAAAGAAACACATATATAAACACACATATCAACACTTTTATTCTTCTTCTGTATGTATGAATTTTTTTTTTTTTGATCCTTTGAAGCTATTGTTAGGCAGAAACTGGGGGAAAGTAGTGTTCTGGAGAGAAAACATGGAAAACTGGTAGCATTTTATCACTCTCCTCTTTCCTCACTTGATCTTCTTAACATAGGAATTTCTTGGATCCCTGATGTTTGAAGACAGTTGAAGAATGCTTACATAGGTTGCCAGTGTGATAACACTGTGTTTGGCTGCTTTAAGGGAAGCAAATTAGAGGACATGGATCCAATCTAAAACATTAACTGGGTCTTAGGAGTATATCTGACTTTCTGTTCTGATGATTTGACTTGTTTGATAGGTAGGGAAGGGTGGAGAAAAGCTGTCTGCCTTTAACAGGTGGGACCACGCCTACCTCACTTTGAACCTCTCAAGTATATACTTGCATCTTGAATCTGAAGACAACCATATCCTGACAGTGTCTAAGTTTACCTTCTTTCCTTTTTAATACATTATTCAACAATCAGATTTCAAATGATTTTTCACAGTTGCAATATAGTCCAATATTTATTCCTAGTTATTAATCACTCCAATGCAAACACTAGTATGCCTGAAATGTTCATTTTACCTATTGTTTCTTGTTAGGCATGCTAATAATTCCTTTATTAAAACACATGTCCCCAGACCACTAGTGATGTTGTATGAATTTTATGTATCAATTCCTCACATGAACTCCTCCTATGAGTCAGTTTTATAAAGATACCAGGATTTAAGACATTTAATCCTAAGTAGCCTTAATGTAGAGGTCTACATCAATAGAATCATTTCTCTGCAATACATGGTATCGACCCTTCCAGCATATGCAAATTTTCTATGTGCCTGAACATGGTACTTTCGGAGAATTTCTCTGAATCTTAGGGTAATTCATTGATCCTTCTCCGCACCCCAAACCATTATGTAGCCATGGTCAATAGACTTAAATAGAAGTCATGAGGTAATCTGAGATAATGAAACACTAACCATCTTGCCGTCAAAGATGACAGTGATTGCTTAAGGTTCTAGGTGTCAACGGGACTTGGAAGTTAAAATAACCTAACAAAAAAACCTAAAAAACAAACAAATAAAAAACCCGTTCTAGTCCAAAATATATTTTTTTGCATATCTCCGGACTTTTCAGAGGTATTGCAGTAACCACCATAGTCCAAGTGTTATTTTTTCCTTCTAATTTTTATGCCATTGCTATATAGAATAAAGTTATTTAACAAAGCCTCTTCTGCCTTACCCATAGAAAAAAGAGGTTATTCTCTATTAAGTATAAAATTTCTAAAAACAATTCCAAATCCATAAAATTTCTGAATGGTAGATTCAAATAATTTAGTATTTGAATGACGTGGATATATATGCTTATGTATATGAATAAACATATATATAAATATGTATGTGTATATGTTAATATATACATATATGCTAATATGTTATATCCTTATTATCTGTTATTTCATTATCTGAATCAGTATTATTACTATTATTACTTTAGCAGAGTGAATAAAAGGTGATTTATACAATTTAAGCATTTACATTTTCAAATTATTGTTAAATTCTTATGGAAGGCTAAGAAAGCAAACACCCTTCTTAATGATATCCCTCCACAATGCATTTTGCAATTTGTCTTTGAGATCACTTCTATTTCCAAATAATATCTGTGGATTTCACGAGGTACTTACAAAGAATCCACTATGACAGACTTAGATCTAAACTTACCTACTTATTGCCGTCTCCTCCCCCAGACACTCATGTTATATGTTTTATCATATTCTTGTTTTCTATTGGTAAATCTTAGAAGCTTAATTCTCTGTGTGTCTTGTCCCATCTACTTTAGACATCATATCTTTATTAATTAATATTTAAGATTAAGAAGTTGAATGCCTCTACTTCTTCACTCTCTTTTTCCCATCCTCTTCTAGATTTGAATGGGGCAGAATTTATGTATTATCTTTTGTTTTATTGTTATTTTTGAAAGATTTTATTTATTTATTCATGACAGACAGAGAGAGAGAGGCAGAGGCAGAGGGAGAAGCAGGTTCCCCGCTGAGCAGGGAGCCCGATGTGGGGCTCAATCCCAGGACCCCAGGATCATGACCTGAGCGGAAGGCAGATGCTTAACCAACTGAGCCACCCAGGTGCCCTATTATCTTTTGTTTTAATCCAATAGGACTTAACAATTAACAGAGGAATTGCCCCGAAATAGAGGAAAAACTCTGATTTGTGTTTCCCAAACTTACTCTAAAACCATAAAACTTTATTTCTGCAATCTCCTTGGTGATACAGATAAGTATATTAGAGATCAGGTGCTGAATAAAACATAATTTGGGGGTGGAGAGCAAATAAATAGAATACATTAAATTATTATTTCCCTACTTACATCAAAATTAAACTTTCCCCAGATTTGTACAATTGCTTTGTAAAAGGATGGGAAGCAAGGGAGAGGGCATCTCTGGAAATGGGTCACAAGGTTGAAGCATTTCCAGAATTTGTTGAAATCCAAACCTGAGGAGCAGTGCATTGGAACATTTAGTGAAATTTTTTACTTCAGCTTTAAATATACAGTGTTAGAAAATGTGTTTTCTGTAATCATAACTAATATATAGTGGAATATAAATCCCACTTGGGAACATAACAAATTCTAATGAACTTAGTGACAATGTTTACTTTCTGCAAGTTTAGATTAAGAAATGGAGGAAGATGTTCTTTCAACACCTATAACTTCATTTCAGTAACATCATTTCTCATATTGACCCTAAAATATTGTCTCTTTATATGCTATGGTTTTCTTTCTCTCTGTTTTTTTAGAAAATCATTTAGTCTTCGTAATCCTTACCAGGATTAGATTTTGTAAACCAATATATCAAATTTTATATTTCCCAAATATAAAATGTTGAATGGTAAATTGATCATAATATCATCACGTGTTTTCAATGTAAATGTTAAATTTATATATACTTTATGTACAAATTTGATATAAATGGGGTATTTGTTATGAATCATGTTAAGGGCAATATTGTATTATGCAATTTTAAATTATACTCCAGTAATGTGGTCTACTGGAATTATTGGAATAGGATAGTACGTCAGAGACTATTTCTTGGTATGAGAAAGAGCCTCTACTGTATTTTAAATCACTTTGGAATGGGGGAAAAAAAGCAATTCAAAGTGCATTTTCTTCTAAGACTTCCATCTCATGTTTGCATAAGAAGAAAATGAATTTTCTATTAATAACAGGATCATTGAACAGCAGTGCCTAAAGATAATAACAGCCAGCACTTCACTTCCTCCATTTTAGTAATTGTAGACAGATGGATACCAACAAACAAGCAAATGGAGCTAGCTAATTAATAAGCATATTGTTCTGAACATCAGACTGTATGTTTAATAAAGCCCATCATTCACTTATTCATATACTAAATATTTACCCCCTAATGTTGGTCAGGCAATATGCTAGGTACTAAAATGAATAAAGATGGGATAATGCAGTATGGTGGGAAGACAGATACGTATAAAATAATCACACAAATAAAGGCAAAATAGATATCTGAACAATGCTACAGACGACAGTCATAAGGTATCATGAGATTTTAATAAATGACCAAAGAGATATTACATGATGTACTTAGCCAAAGGTGTCAGAAAGAACCCTGCAAAATCTGATAGCCTAATGTATTTCATTCCTTAAATATGGTAATAGCTATGTTTATTTGCCTTTAGTTTGTTGAGTATTTCACCAAGCCAAGTTCATTTGAGAAATAAAAATTCAAAATACACCTAATGCATTGAGTATCACAATGGAGATAAAGCTTCCCCACTGGTGGAGTTCAGACACATGGCACACATGCTTGCAAACTGATTGTCATGTTGCTAGAAATCTATCTTCATGAAAAAAACTTTGATCCCCAAACAAAGCTTTTGTTATCTCAGGATAATAATGATTCTAAATGCAATGCCATTCAAATTTGTTTTCAGGCTAAATCTTTAAAGGTATATACAGGGCTGCCAGAAGGCAGAGAAGTTTGACAAACAGAAAGAAGGATTCCACTAATAACTAGGAAACACGGAAGACCAAATGACATTTTACAACCCCGTGCCATACAAATCCAGGGGAGGAAATGACACCATAATTTTTTAGTTATTAGAGAAATTTTTACCTATATTAATATACAGATATATTACAATTTTTTATTTAAATTGTTTATAAACCACCTTACTAGCTCCTAGTCCCTTCTCAAAACTTGCATCTCCTCCTGAATTTCCCGGCAAATTGAGTTGTCCCACTATTAATTACAGCAATTCAAAACTTGGGCTTCATAGTTTACTTTTCCTTCTTTTTGTTAGTCGAATATTGACCAATTCACTGATTAAGATTCTACCTCCTTACATTCCTTTAAATACCATACTATTTTGGGGGCACCTGGGTGGCTCAGTCAGTTAAGCATCTGCCTTGGCTCAGATCATGATCCCGGGGTCCTGGGATGGAGCTCCTCTATGAGCTCCCTGTGTTCCCTTCTCAGAGGGGAGTCTGCTTCTCTCTCTCCCTCTGTCCCCACCCCGTGCTCATGCTCTCTCTCTCTCTCAAAGTAAAATAAAATCTTTAAAAACAAATACATACATAATACATACATACCATACTATTTTTAAATATTCTATTTCACTTCTGGAATTTTCACCAAACTTAGTACTTCCCCAACTATCTGTGGTGAAGGATTAGTCAACCCCTCCCCAATTCAATGTGGAAAAATAATTTTGTAAAATGCAATAAATATAAACACTAGAAAAATAAAATACAAATTACAAAGACATAAAATGTAAATTCTATTTTTATGAGATGCAAGAGAGAAAATCACATCACAGTAAATATATTCAGGACAAATATGAGAAGAAAGAAGTATAAACACTTTATAAGTTGTTCATGGAAACTATGTATACAGGTTATTAATATAGATAATTGCTTTTATAGTTGATACATCTTACCTTCTTCTGTGATAAATGAATTATTAAACACCTACATGCACACATTGAACAAGCCCATCTATCACATTAAAACTCAAAATATTGATATATACTCAATGTATTGATATGCATTGTGTTTGTCCAATGTGTGCATATAATTTGACAACTGTAACTCAAAAGTATATAAAATCTTGCTCGTTGACTTATCTGTTAGGTTGAAGATAACATCACTCCTAGAAAAAAGCATATCTATACTCTAGCTATGTCTTGTTTTAGTAACACGTATTAAAACAATCAGTCTCACAGAAACATATTGATGGGTAATGAAAGTGACTTTAAAGCACCTTCAGCGAGCTCGTGCTATTCATTTTTTAACTGTAACGCAAAATGAGGCAAGTGTTGCCATATTTTCAAAATTCATCTTTAATCTTCCATCCAGTTTCAGTAATGTTTCTGTTAGGGGTATGAGAGTGTGTTGCGTGAATGACGGTCTTGGTCTTTAGATTCCCCACAAGAAAATATACGTGGGGATCTGCTCTGAAATAAAGACCACCAGAAGGAAAGTGGCAAGCACAAAGCAGTTTATTAAAACAAAAGTACACTCTCAAGGTGGGAGAACAGCAGGTTCGCGAAGTGGAACCAGCCCTAGGTGGTTTTCTGATTGGACATTATTGGGTCTCTCTGGGCTGGGAGGAGCTGTGTGGTGGTCTCTAAAGGAGGTTGCTTCCTGTCATTTGGGAATCTCCTCCCACAGGCTGGGAGGGGGAGTTTTTGACCCTACAAGGTTTGCACCCGAATCAGCCTTCCTCCATGGGGTGGGGCTGTATCTGCAACGCAAATAAATTATAATAAGCCCAGGTGTTACACTGGAGTGGAGGTAGAAGAGGAGAGCTTTGTTCTGCACCTGTGGCTCTAGATCTGTCAATCCCAAGGTCCTGGAAGTCACAAAGTCAGGATGTTGTTCCAGCCGGCTTTTAATGTGTAGCTTACTTATCACCATCCCTGCCTCCAGCTCCTGTCTCTCATTTCCCTTCAAGGACTTGGGATCTGCCCCTGGGGCATTCTGTCTAGCTTCTACCTACCATTTCCATCCAGTTGCAGTAATTTTTCTGATATAACCATAATTAAGTTTAAAGTAGCTTTCCATGAAAGAAATGAATACCAGATTTTATATACTTTTGAGTTACAGGTATCAGACTGACCTTTAACCATTACAAATTAAAGCATGATCCTACTACTATTATCTAGTAAGAATATCTTGCCACATGCAACTTCAAATTGCTACAGAAGTTTCCAAATGATTACTCCCAATTTCTATGCTTATGCCCTCGCAATAACAAACCATTTGTGGACCAGCAATAATTTATGAATCATACTTTGAATAGCACTGACCTAGAATACAACCTCAGCTTTTGTTTTTCGCTTTCTTCATTGTACTGTTTTGAGTGACTGAGTGATTATAAAACTGTAGTTAGAGTTTCCATTTCACTCCCCAACTTCAAATCCTTAAGTGGCTCTGTAGAAGGTGGCATCTCTTGCACATAGATACAAAACTGGTAAAGTTTACCTTCTGTTAAAAAAAGTTACAAATACAACACAAAGAGCATGCTTTAATATATCTCAGCACCACTCCGGTTCTTGACAGTAAACACACCTGGGAAAGTAGGTCAATTTCTTAAATAAAGACATCTTTAGACTGTGCTAGTTTTTTCCCCTGGAAGTGGGGACTGAAGCAGTCTTGCCATTAATGGTTATAAGTTCTCCATTACTATACGCCTGCTTTGATCAGCCAGATATTCTACATTCTTCCATTCTTTTCTTATTTAGTGCTAAGTTCTGTTTCATTTTAATTCTTGTGTGCATATTACTTACAGGAAATAAGGAGAGCACGGACTAAGGCTTTAGTGGTGGGATTCAATAAATGAAGTCGTTCTGCTTTCTTTGAACTAATTAGCATAAGCCATACTAAAATCCTTCCTCTTCCTGATCTGTTATGTACTGGAATTAACCAAGTTTTTAAACTAAAACCTAGAGGAAGTTTAAACTTAGGTCAAATGTGTGATGCTTCCCTGGACTAACATTATTCTTATTTTGGGGTTGAGGATAAATTATTGCAGACCTCTTACATCATTTTTGTGCTGGATAACTCCCATTTTTCCCATCAGGTCCCCTCTGTAAACCTGTTCTGGCTCCACAGAGCAGCCCACTAAGGACTGTGTAAATACATGCCTTCTGTGTTCCTTGTTATGTTTGTTCAGTGAAAGGAACCTGCAGGAGATGAGAAAGGAGAGTGAGTTTGAATTCTTTCCCTGCTTCTTATCTGCAATGTCACCATGTGCTGACTACATCGTATTGTGGCTTCTGTTAAGCAACCTTCTTACGGAACTTTCTTTTGCTCCATGTTCCAATAATTGTTTCCTACTTTTGCTCCTTCAGGCCTAAAGATGGTAAAAAAAAAAAAAAAAAAAAAAGTCCTACTGTTAATAGTCCCAGAATACCACATTTGCTCTTGAGGTTTCCCTATACTCTGCCAACAATGTGTACAAAACCCAATACTCTATGAATTCCCCAATTTGATTCTGCCATCTACACCTCAGGGGGTTACTGCCTGACAGAGAAATTAGTATGAGGGCTGATCTCAGGGCAAAAAAAATCCCAAAATTAGATTATGTACTTGGTTACATACATATTTTAAGTTCACAGAGATATATTCCTTATGAGTTATCTATAATAAACAGTGCAGTGTCGGCCTAAGTATAGAAAAATAGACCCATAGAAAAGAGAATCAGGAATGATTGACATATATACAGTAACCTGATTTATGACCAGGAGCCACTAAATTCAATGAGGAAGGAATGATGTTACAATAAATGTTTGACATGAGTCACAGACTCAAATGTGAGTGATTAAAAAATAAAGTTTGCTTATGAAGGCATTGGAAAATATAATGAGCTTTGCATAGGAAAATATTTTAAAATAGGTCATAAAGCATACTATATGTAAAACAAAAGAATAATGAGTTTGACATTGATAGAACATAGTTGCAAAGCATTAATCAGGAAAAAAAAGACTGCTATATAAATTTATAAAGGATACCCATATACATCAAAAATATAATGCCTGACTTCAATGGTAAGTTTTAGATATCAACTGGCTAGGTACCCAATTATTTAATCAAGCACAAATCTAAGTTTTGCTGCAAAAGTATTTTGTACGTATGGTTAACTCCTATAATCAGTTTAAGTAAAGATTACTTTCAATAATTTAGGTGGGCCTCATCTAATCAGTTGAAGGATTTAAGGGGAAAAAAAAATTTCTCTGAGAAAAAATTCTGCTCTGACACTACAACATCAACTTCTGCCTGAGTTTCCAGTCTGCCAATATGCCCTACAAGTTTCAGATTATCAGCCTTCATAGTCATGTGAGCCAATTTCTCTGGAGAAACAAGTGTCTCTAACCCTATCCAATACAGATTTTGTAGTAGCAATTCAGAATGCTTAACCATGGGCCACCAAGTTATCCTACAACCTGAGCCACCCAGCAGGAACTAGTATTATTTGACCCCTGAAGGCAAAGGTTCAGCATGCACAGTAGCGCTCCATCAGCCAATGGAAGTGGTTTACACAGGATCAGCTTTAAACAGACAGTGAAGGCACGAGCCAGGTACTGCAGCAAGTAGCCAAAATAGCCTTAGTCCCAACTCTTACTCACGGCTTCCTGTTTCCTCCCCTGCACCTGTGGTTGCATGGGGAGATCTTTACAGTCAATTGGTTTATAGATGCTTCTGTGTGACACTGAGCACCCAAAAGTGGATAGCTACTTTATGGGACCTCCCTGAATAACAGTGGGGAACATGTAATCAGTTAATTTTAAGTTAATTAGCTTTCATCATATGGTCGGGTCTCATCAGATTAGTTGAAGGTCTTAAAAGCATAAATGAAAACTTCCTAGAGAAAAATTCTGCTTCAAGATTGTAACACAGAAATCCTGCCTAAATTTAGAGGCTACTACACTGCCCTACAGATTTCGGACTTGCCAGTCCCCACAATCATATGAGTCAACTCCCTAACATGTATCTCCTAAATATGTGTGTGTGTGTGCGCGTGCACGCACGTACGCAGGCACAATGTTGCTCTGGAGAATCTTAACTGATATACTAACAATCTAAAAAAAAGGGGGGTGGGGAAAGGGATAAAAAATTAAACATTTAAGCATAAACAACCACTTCAGAAAAGAGGATATACAAATGGTCAATAAACACATGAAAATGTGCTTTAACTCATTAATTATCAGTAAATGCAAACTAAATGTGGTAAAATGTCTTTGTACACCAACCAGAATATCCAAATTCAAAAAGACAGTACCAACTGCCACTAAAGTTTTTGAACATCTGGAACTTGCAAACATTACTGTTGGAGGTATAAATTGGTAAAGACATTTTAGAAAACAATTTGGCAGTATCTAAACATACGTATATCCCAAGATAAGTTAATGATATTTTTTGTGTCAGGTGCAGTAGAATGAATGAGTATATTCATAAAAAGACCTGAAAGAATGTTCAGAAGCATGTTTAGTATAACCACAGACATGAAACAACCTAAATGTTCATCAACGTGATTAAATGTCCATACATCTCTGGGGCGCCTGGGTGGCTCAGTCGTTAAGCGTCTGCCTTCGGCTCAGGTCATGATCCCAGGGTCCTGGGATCGAGCCCCATATCGGGCTCCCTGGTCCGCGGGAAGCCTGCTTCTCCCTCTCTCACTCCCCCTGCTTGTATTCCCTCTCTCGCTGTCTCTCTCTCTCTGTCAAATAAATAAATTAAAATCTTAAAAAAAATGTCCATACATCTCTCCCTTTCTCTCTCTCTCTCTCTCTCTCTCTCTCTCTCGCCCCCCCACCTCGTCCCCACCCTCTGTCTCTGTATATCCCTTCCTTCAACTTTAAGACCTAAGTAGAAAACCCCTTTGCTGTTACTGAATCTGGGGTGCCAAACTATTCTTTATGGTTCCTTTATACTCTTCCCAAACCTTTGTAAATAATCCCTTAATAATCTCTCCTCAAATTAACCAATTTGAGTGTGCCTTATCTTTCCTTCCAGGACACTGACTATTATAATATCTATAGTTTCCCAAGTTTGAGAAGATGCTTTCAACAGAACATTCCTGTTATGTGTTCTTCCAGGCATAGTGTTCAATTTTTGCTATTTTGTTCAAGTGAAATAGATTTGGTAGTCCCACTCTGAATGTCACCTGATTTATACTGCACATTACTTAGTTTTAATCTCTTGTTTTTGCATTTATCAATCCATATGAGAAATTATTGATTAAAAGTTCATGAATTTTAAAAAGCTGATGAATTAATATCTGTTAAAATTGTTTTGATTCATGGATGCTTTGTTTTTGAAACATGTTATGGCTCTGAAGTTGGAAGAACAATATTGCAAATTTTAATTGAACTCTTCAGTGTGGAAGATTTCATGTTTTTCATTCTATGAGAAAAAAATGAAGAGGAAATTATTTCCCCTGAATTCAAGTGCTCCTAAACATTGTACCATTCAAAATGCTGTTTTATGTTTTATTTAAAGATTTAGCTTTATGTTTATACACTAAGAAACAGAAGCAAAATTTATAAGACAATCATTTCATTTTTCAATATAAGTACAAGGTCCATAGCAGTTAGAAAGCAAAGCAAAAAATGATCACAGCATCTAGATGTCCCCTAGACTACCAAATGTTAGATACTGAGAATGAACAGACAGTGTAGTAAGGAAGCCCATTCTAATTATGGCCTATTACAAATGTTGGCTCTTGAACAGTGTGTGTGTTTGTGTGTGGAGGGGGGTGTGTATGGTGACCCAGCAAGGTAGGATACCTGATGTCCTCGCAAGTTTCAGATTTTAACACCACTAAGTTAAAAATAGAACCACCATATGATTCAGCAAACCCACTACTATGTATCAAAAGGAAATGAAAAGTGGATCACGAAGAGGTATTTGCACGCCTATGTTCATTGCAACATTACTCACAATAGCCAAGATATGGAAACACCTAAATGGCCATCAGTGAACAAATGGATAAAAAATATGGCATATACATATAATAGAATGTAACTGGAGGGCATTATGCTGAGTGAAATAAGCCAGACACAGACAAATTCTGTTTCAACTCACATGTGGAATCTAAAATAGACTCACAGAAGCAGAGAGTAAAATGACAGTTGCCAATGGAGAGGTGAAGGGAACTGAGATGGTCAAAGGGTATAAAGTTTCAATTATGAAAGATAAATGAGTTCTGGAGAGGTAAGTACAGCATGGTAACCATAGTTAACAACACTGAATTGTATACTTGAAATTTGGTAAGAGGATAGATCTTAAAATAAATCTTTTCAACACACATGCATACACACACACATACACATTAAATGTAGAGATGATGGATATATTATTTAACCTGATTGTGGTGATCTTTTCACAATGTGTACATATAGGAAAACTTCAAAGTTGTATAGCTTAGATATATGCAATTTTTATATGTACACAGGAAAATATTATCATTACTATGACTGTCCTTTCTACCCTTCCTCACACTCATCACTTTTCTATTCTCCACTTTTCTCAAAACAATGAAAGTGTGTGTCTGTGTGCGTGCAAGCTCCCTATTACCTATCTAAGGCTTTGAGACTTCTTCAGTCAATAGAAAAATTAAGTTTTCATTGATTGTTTTAAAAATTGCTTTAGAAATGTGTTTCTTTCTAAATTCTTTAGAAAGAAAATAATCATAGAGCAGTAAACAAGTTAACATAATATAACCTTAAGGACATGCTTAATGCCACTAGAAATAACATTAAAATCACCAAGTTAGAGAAATATTATGGAAGAAATTATCTTCCATTTTCCTTAAGTTTGAGCCTATGACTTTTGTCTTCTAATTTAAAACTTGGTAATCTTTTGTCTGTGCGTCTACTCTATTGTTGCTATTAAAAACTTTAAATAAGCTCTAGAGATTTGCTATACAACATTGTACCTATAGTCAACAATAATATATTGTACACTTAAAAATTTGTTAGGAGGTTAGATCTCATGGTAGGTGCTCTTACCACAATAAAATAAAATCTTAAAAACTCAAATTACGTTTACCTCAGGCCTAGAAAATTATATTCAATTTGCTTTTGATGTTATCTAGAAAAAAATAATTTTTAACGGTTTAATGGAAGGGAGAGACTGGTAGTTGTATGTAATATTAATGTTCCTGTTCTCAATAATAGATTACAATTTTATATCATTCCAGTGATCTGCCTAACTAAAGCGCTCCATTTTCCAGCCTCTCTTTTGACCACGTGGGCGTATTCTAACCAATTAGATGAAATCAAGTAGGTTATGTGCTACTGTTCCTTAAAAATAAGTATCCTTCTTTTCTATTCCAGTTTTGCATATAAAATTCATTTACTTTTCATTTAAGCCTTAGCAAATAAATTTGGAGATTTTATGTATTTTTTCTGGTTTTTGACGTATCTCCTATTCTTACTTGTGAGAAAAGAGTCAGGCAAATAACTAATGATTGTAAGATTTAATCAATAGTTGGGCAAATATTGGATGCCAGTCATTGTACTTTATGCTTTTGAAAATAGGTTATTTATTTAAGATAGATATTATTATCCACATAATATTAATGCAAGATTACTGCATGAACTACTTTTAAAAATTAATCAAACAAAACTAAACAGCTTAAAACATTAATAAGAGACTTAGTTTCCTAGTTGAGGCAAAGGTGATTTAAAAATATGAATTTGGGGCACCTGGGTGGCTCAGTCGTTAAGCGTCTGCCTTCGGCTCAGGTCATGATCCCAGGATCCTGGGATCGAGTCCCACATCGGGCTCCCTGCTCGGCAGGAAGCCTGCTTCTCCCTCTCCCACTCCCCCTGCTTGTGTTCTTGCTCTCGCTATCTCTCTCTCTGTCAAATAAATAAATAAAAATCTATAATAATAAAAAAAATAAATAAATAAAATAAAATAAAAATATGAATTTGTAAAAATAAACATATCTTTTACTGAAAAAGGTAAATATGCTAGCCCTATTATCTAAAAATGGAAGGGCTTCTTTCAAAAAATAGTAATGTCTTTATTTGAATGCTTCAAAATAGGTTTATGCAAAATGTACCACGTATTAGTTGATATTTAAAACATGTTCTAATTTCTGTATATATTATTACCTAATTACCAATCATTTTTAATTTCAGAAATACACATTTGTTGATAACAAACCATATTCTAGATACTTGCAAGGTAATGAATACTAGTTTCATTCATATAATTTCATTGCTTATAAGGGCTTAAGATTTTTATTGTTTTGTTTTTTAAAAGTGGTAACAAAAAATAACAATGACTTGAGTTTAATTTTTAAACCTCAGTCTTTCAGACAAATACCATCCTCATACTGTATTCCTCTTATAAGACTTCTTCATCTGGATAATTTTCATCACTGCTCAGTTGATACAATCAACCTACAGTTATCTTCCTTGTAAGTACCTTATCTTCTACCAAGTTTCCGTATCTTAAGTAAGGAGTTTGTCAGTTTTCAGTATAAACCAAGCACTCCCATAAACCCCACGCTTTTGTGAGATAAACTTTGCAATATATCTTGACTCCACCCTTCCTTCATGCAATATTCTGAACTACATAGAATACTGACCTGCTATTTCCTTTCCATGTTCACTGTAACACCTTGATATGTACACAAAAGTAACTGTTTCCTAATTTATTTTCTTCTTTAGCCTCCTCTCCAACAAACCCATTCTAACATGAATATTGCATCCTGTCATTTACCCGCTTAAATAGTACCAATATCTCTGTTAAAAAAAATACCCAGTTCAAACTACTCAACTCATCAATTAACACTCTCCGAAAGTGAATCCACTCTTTTTAACCAATCTTTTACTATTCCCTAAAATAAAACCTTCTTTCCAACTCTTTCAATTTACCCCATAAAAATGACATACCTGAATCCAGGCCTTTCTTGAAAGTCTTGAATGTCTATCTTGAATATCTATCTGTGGACTTTTGCTTAACCAAATGCAACCTTCAAGTTCTTATTTAAATATTATTTTAGTTACAGCAATGCCAGTCTCTTGCTACATCTGGATAGCAACTAACTGCATAGATTTGAAGGTAGAAGTCTACTGTAGGCTTCCTCTCTTTATTCGTCATATTTTCTAACAATTTTCTAAGTTTATATAGTCTGCATTAAATCCCTTTAAACCAGAAACAACTAAAGCCTTTTATTTTCTTGCACTGAATTCTTAAGGAGACACTCTAAATAGTGTTTGATTATCATTTCCACACTTTTAAAAATTTATTATTCACATAGACTTGATTGACAAGTCAAATGTTATCTTAATTTTTTTTTTTATTTAGATAGCTGCTATTTACCTTCCTTTTCCATTTTATCTAATCTACCTTTCAATCAATTCTCCTAGCTAGTCTTCTCTTCAATTCTAATGCCATCCTGCTGAATGTCCTAGCTTCAGGCCCCACAAAAGTTAAATCCTGTTATCTAAGACATCCATAAACAGAATTAAGAAAGTCGCAGGTCCTCTCATCTGATTTGAAAAACAAACAAATGACATTCTCAGTATAATTCTAGTCCACTTTGTGTACATATGCCTGTCCACACAAGTTGTAATATACAGCAATTACAGAAAAATAAAATTAAATAAATATTTAAATTGGACAACTCAATTTCTAAATCTCATGACGTATGAAAGGAGAACTTCATGATGATATTTGTCCTAATATAAATGAATTACTAGCATGTGTTTTTGTTGAATTACAGTTTTATTTGATTTTCTAGCTAGTTTTACTACATATACTTTGCAGAGATACACTGGGACACCTACACTAACCATGATATAAAATAAAAGCATAAACTTTGTATCTCTTACAAATGAACTTATTATTTAGCATTTTTTTTTTTTTTTTGAGAGAGAGCAAGAGAGCGTGTGCATGAGTGGTGGAGAAAGGGCAGAGAGAGAGAAAGGGAGACATAGAATATTAAGCGGGCTCCATGCTCAGTGCAGTACCTGACAGAGTCATGCAGAGCCAGACACAGGGCTCAATCTCATGACCCTGAACTGAGGGAAAATCAAGAGTCAGATGCTTAACCGACTGAGCCACCCAGGCATCCCTATTATTTGATCTTAAATAAAAGATCTTATTCTCTTAACTATGGCCATAAGCAGTATTTTCTAATAAATTTGTAAAAACAAATTTTAAAGATCAATGTTACCTCATATTAATTTATAGATATACATACAAATTCATAAATATTTATAAATCTACAAAACAGAATTATACCACATGGTCAGTGTGAACTCCTGCTTTATATTCAAAAAAGTGTGATACCTAAAAAAATGTCTTTTTCATTTATGATTTGGAGAGAATAATAATAGCAATATCATGGTTGTTTGGCATGAAATGTAAACAATTGCCCTCTTACAAGAATTTTTGCATATTGAGAGTCAGGGAAAAGCAACTATCTTTGGACAGGTCACTCTGAACAAGTAATCAATGGAAAAGTATGAAGCTATCTCTTCTGACAAAACAGGAGAAGATATTATCCTTCTTGTTCCAGACGCAATAGGAGTAGCAATCGTGAGTAAAGAAGCCAAAGCAGAGAGATTAACCCAGTCAGTAAGATCTTAAAAGGCAGTAAGAAACAATAGCAAAAGGTAGTTTGTTTTTGGCTTAAGAGATATTATGCTGTGAAGTTCCTCTTAGTTTGGTTTAGTTTTCTGTAGTGTGGTGGCTGAACTATGCTATAGGAAACTGATAAATCCAATACATAACAAAATGTTTGACTCTTGGAGTGATAAATACAAAATGAATTTACAGTATTCTCTATTTATATAAGAATAAGATAAATTAACTTGAACAAGTTTTAATTATGAAAAATGTATTTTTCAGAGGATAAAATGAAGGTGAGCTAAGTAGTAACACCCTTCTACGCACTTCCGTATAGCACACTGTACAATTACTAAAATGAATCACTACAATTGTTTAATATTTAGTTAGACTGCCTCCATAGTAACAGCTTGTGTTTTTATTATTTACATTCCATAAAGGATAGGAGGTTCAGTTTTATATCTCAAGAGCAGCTGATGAGTCTTAATTTTAATCAAAGTATCTCTTACGAAAATAAAAAGATTGGAGACTACTGAGAGAACAAAGAATGGACAATGAAAGCCCCAGGCTAAAATTTGCTATTGACAGACTATATGTATTAACATACAATCTTTGGGTAGTGATTTCATTAAGAGAAGATTAAAACAAGGGCACATTTGTTATTTTTATCTAAGTCAAGATTTAATGTTTTGAATCAAAATTTGAATCCAATATTGCTTGATGTTTCATTTTTAAAAAGCTAATGTCTTTGAGCCAGGTAATGTGCTATGCATGCCCTAGTCATTATGGTGTTGAACCCTCACATCAATTCTATGAAATTGTACAACAACTATGTATACCTTTTCAATGAACATTGTGATTGCACAGAGAGATTATTTAACCTGACTAAAGTAACATTGTTGTTAAATTATAGACTCAAGATTATGAACCTAGGCAGCCTCCAGAATCTCTGTTCCTATCAAATATTCTATTATTGTTTAAAATATTCATTGATTCCCCACCACCCTTTTGAATTCAGGAGTAGTCCTATAACTTGCCTTGGTTAATGGATTTGGTAAAAATGACATGTGCCACTTCTAATGAAATGTTTTAAGAGCTAGACCAAGATAGTCATTCATCTTCCCCCTTCCATGAAACTAGTGAGGATAAAGGCCATTCAGTCAGCCTGATCCCAACATGAAGACAGTGTGGAGCAGAATTAGTGCCAGCCTGAGATGAACCCATAGGATAAAAATATTCATAGCTTTAAGTAACTAAGAATTTGTATTATTGATAATTGTGGTATAACATAGCTTATCTCAACTGATACAGCTCATAACCACTATATTTGGTTTTCTAACACAGTATGCATATACCTAGTGCCAAATCACATTCAATATTTTACTAGCTTATATGTATATCAGATAAAGATGATGCTTGGTTACTTTCTTTATCTGAGAAAATAGTATAAATTGTAAGTCAATATTAACTAAGATATATGTCCTTCCGCTTGATCTACTGATCAAAATTAGAGAAAGTCAAATAAATAAGCTAAGCCAAAAAAAAAAAAAAAGAGAGAGAGAGAGAGAATTTAATGTTACATAATAACACAAAGAATGTTTAAATAACTCAGAGCAATCAGATCAGATTTTACAGCTAAGTCTCAGAAACAAATGGCTTATTCTTGGCTCTCATTATATTATCAACTTGGTTCTCTCTTATCTGGACATATATTAACTGTATGCATTAGGCTTTTATCATCAGAGAGAGACTGACTTGCTTTATCAATTTTATTATGAAAAACTCAAAAATGTTCCTGCTTGATTCAGATGCACAACTCTGGACCACCCCACTGTGCTATCCAGAATGGGGTAATTAAGCAACTCATTTTAATAAAAGTCTTCCTGCCCAACACACATACGGAACAACCCACTATACTCAGATAGGTGGGTCAACATAAAAACACTACAGCCCTCACAGTAGTCACATTAATAGTTGTAGAGTTCTAGTTCCCAAGTGAGGAGAAGCAGGATCCTTAAGCAAGTAATCTGCCAAGGTATAAATTCATCAAAGAAGAATTTTGCAATGATTATCAATAATTTAGAAGTTTTTCACGTTATAGTAAAGAATGGTCATTTAAAAGAATAATTTGTCATTAATTGGAACTCTATGATTTTATTTTCTGAATAGGCAGTTATGGCAGTTTAATTAGTGTTCTATTAAGTTGTAATTCTCCACTTCCTTCTTCCTGAAAAAAGCATTGTATTTCTGAGTTGTAATTTTTGTACTTATCAATATCTTTCCAGATCCTACTTGCAACTAGAGGTGATCTTGCGGCACAGTTCTGGCCAAATTATGTAAGTGTAAGTAACTAGGAGGGAATTAAGTAAGTATGTAAGTGTAAGTAACTCAGAAGAAAATATCTTAAATAGTATATTTTTGGCGCAAACTCCTTAGGATTTTGGCAATCTCATTTTATTTTTATTTTCTTGGAATATACATGCAAAACCTGGAGAAGCTGGGGGCCTCTTTATGCTTTGAGAATGAGCATTTTGCAGAATTCTAGTGGACACCTAGACTATTAGTGACAAATCTTAACTGAAGCACCAGTCCTAATCTGCCTATTCACCCACTTGGAGACTTCTAATGGCACGAGTCACATAAATGCCAGTATATTTAAGTCACTCTTAATTGGATTATCTTTAACTTATAACCAAATGTAAATCCTAGCCAAAGAGTAGTTTACAAAGATATTCTTTATAAATTATAACTGTGGTGATGGATCTTGCTTTTATATCTCAAAAGATCTTATTTAAAATAGTTTGTTGTGGGGCACCTGGGTGGCTCAGTTGGTTAAGCGACTGCCTTCGGCTCAGGTCATGATCCTGGAGTCCCTGGATCAAGTCCCGCATCAGGCTCCCTGCTCAGCGAGGAGCCTGCTTCTCCCTCTAACCCTCCCCCCGTCATGTACTCTCTCTCTCTCTCTCTCATTCTCACTCTCTCAAATAAATAAATAAATCTTTAAAAAAAAATAGTTTGTTGTTTTATGTAAGTGAAAATGCCACATTAAACTGAAAATGTGTTATTTTTCCCAACACAATCTAAAGTGAAGTCCAGTTATTACCTCTAGAGATAATTATCTATTTTTCTCTGAGTTCATATTTTCCAGATGACATTTATTTCTTCGTTAGTGTCATCATAATGCCAATTTAAACTTTCCACAGTCTTTAGACTAAGTGTTATGTTTAACAATTCCAATACATACAACACAGAAAGGAATTACAGGACAGTCATAACAGACATCTCCATTTAAGGGAAAAAGGGCAAGCTTTTCACAAAGATGGTACTAAATGTGAAAAAGGAAGCTTTGGCCCTCCTGAAGCTGAAGCCAAAGCAAAGACTTTGAAGACCAGTAAAGTAAGCATTTAGAGCCAGAAGAAGAAGGAAAAGGAGGGAAAGAAGGAGAAGGAGGAGAAGAAAGGGGAAGAGGAAGAGGAGGAGGAGGAGGAAGAAGAAAAAGGAGAGGAAGAAGGAGAGGAAGAAGAAGAGGAAGAAGAAAAAGAAAGAGGAGGAGGAGGAGGAAAAGGGGGAGAAGAAGGAGGAGAAGGAGGGGGGAGGGTCAGGAGATGGGGGAGGGAGGAAAAGAAGATTCACACATCATCCACCTTCTAGAACCCCAAGACACTACTACTTTGAAGGCAACCCAAATATCCTAGGATGAGCACGCCCCAGGAAAAACAAGCTTGACCACAATGCCATTGTCAAGTTCTTTCTCACCACTGAGTCACTCTGAAGAAGATAGAAGACAGCACACTCTGTTGTCCACACACTGTGGATGTCAACACCAACAAGCACTAATTCCAGCAAGCTGTGAAGAAACTCTATGACATTGATGTGGCCAAAGTCAACACCCTGATCAGTCTGATGGCTTGAGGAGGGTATATGCTCCACTAGCTCCTGAAAATGATGTTTTGGGTGTTACCAACAAAATTGGGACCATCTAAACTGAGCCTAGCTGGCTAATTCAAAATATAAACGTTTTCATCATTAAAAAAAAAAAAAAAGAAGGAACAGAGAGTGATCAAGACTTCATAGCATATACCACATTGTGCTAGAATAAAATATCAAGGTCTTCCAGCTATGAAGTAAAGTGAGTGCCTTCACCAATAATCTATCCACTCTTTATAATTCTCTCTGAGTGAGTACTTTCTGCCATGTCCCTGCCCCATGTTTTCTAAAAGGAGTATACAGGAAGACTTTACTTCAGCTCTATGGTATTAAGAGTGAGCCTTCCGCCCCCACCCCACCCCCAGTAATAAGAACTGGGTTGTATTCAGAGAGGGAGAAATTGTAGATTCCTGTTTACCAATCTTCTTTGTCAATAATTTTTAAAAATCTTACTAGCTACACTGAATTAATTTCAAATAATTCAGAACTAGTAACTTCAATGATAATAGTTATCTAATCATATTTTGAATGTGGCCTTTTTTCCCTTTATGTTATCAACAGACATGCCTTTCCACAGTGGATAAAGTTTGTTTCCCTAACCCAGTCTGAGAACAAAACCTGTAACATTTTAAAATGAGGTCTATGTTCTAGTAGAATGAACAAAGTACCAATTTAACATACAAGAATAAGGGAGTTCTCATTGTCTTCTGCCCACTTTGATGCAGTCTATTCTTGACTTTATGGTTTGCCATTTATGGTGGCCCATTCTGAAATCCAATTTCTATATTATTAAGGACTTGGGCATCTTGCATGTTATTACAATTGAAGGTAGTTTTGTCAATAATAGAATATAGATCTATGTAACAGAATGTGACGAGAATGTCTATTCAGGTATGGCTAGATCTAGGAGCTCAAGTAATTTCATTAGAGCTCTACTTCCTTATTTTGTGGTTGTCCTTGTCATTTCTTGCATTGGATGTGATTATAGATTCTCTCCAATTGTAGCAAAAGATGCCATCAGCTTTACATTCCTCTACATGTAGAACTTTTAACCTAAAATAGAAATTGGGGCACCTGAGTGGCTCAGTTGGTTAAATGTCTGATTCTCCATTTCTGCTCAGGTCATGGTCTTGCAGTTGTGAAATCAAGCCCCACACTGGGCTCCACTCAGTGCAGGATCTGCTTCAGATTCTTTCTCACTCTCTCTCTGCCTCTGCTCCTCCCTGCTCACACGAGCATGCACATGCCTGCACTCTCACTCTCTCTCAAATAATAAATAAAATCTTTAAAAAAAAAAAGAAATTATCTTTCACAATGTCTATAAATTAATTCCAAGGAAGATTTGGGTGATCTTTGCTTGTGTTCCATGTTTACTCCTATAGAAAGGATTGGAAGCAACATAATTTATGACCTGTCCAAGCTACAGATTTTGCCTATAGAGGAAATTTGGAAAAGATAAGGGACACCTTTCTTTCTTTCTTTCCTTTCTTTCTTTCCTTTCTTTCTTTCTTCTTTCATATTTCAGCTTTATTTAGGTATAAAATTGGCATATAAAATTGTAAAATATTTAAAGTGTACATTGTGGTAATATGATATACATCGTGGTATACACTGTGAAAAAGATTCCCTCTATCTTGTTAATTAACACATCTACTACCTCACATATTTATCTTTTTTGGGGTGTGTGTATGAGGACATTTAAGTAACAAGAAATAAATCAAACAATCACTGCAACAGGGAGAATACCAAAGGCTTCAGTCTATAAAACTAGGGACCAAGGTCTGAATGTCAAGGACAGTGGAAACAGCCTTAAAGAGACTGAGCATGATTAGAACCTTAAAAAAGCAAAGATCCTGCTGTCTATTTGTAGAGAGCATAGTCACCTGAATGAGTTTGTTGACAAGAGCTCTTCATCTAGCACACTGAGTATGTCACACTGAGTATGGCCTCTATTTTTTTCAAATTTGAAGACAGCTGTTAATAGTATCTTTGTTCCATGTTGTTTTTTTCTTGCTATTTTAACCATTTTTCTTTGGTTTTGACTTTTACCAATTTTGCTATGATACAAGTATATATGTATTATAATTTCCCACAGTGGCTTTAACAAATTACCACAAACCTAGTGGCTGAAAACAACACAAATTTATTATCTTATAGTTCTTGAAGTCATAAGTCTGAAATGAGTCTTATGGGACTGAAATCAAGGTGTTGATGAGGCTGTATTCCTTCTGGAGGATCTAGGGGAAAGACTGTTTCCTTGCTTACCAATTTATAGAGACCATCTGCATTCCTTGGGCTTCTGGTTCTTTCTTCTATTTTCAAAGGGACTCATTCCAGATCTACTTTTTTTTTTTTTTTTTTGAAGATTTTACTTATTTATTTGACAGAGAGAGACACAGTGAAAGAGGGAACACAAGCAGGGGGAGTGGGAGAGGGAGAAGCAGGCTTCCCATGGAGCAGGGAGCCCGATGCGGGGCTCGATCCCAGGACCCTGGGATCATGACCTGAGCCGAAGGCAGACGCTTAACAACTGAGCCACCCAGGCGCCCCTCATGTCTCCTTTTTCTCATTCTGGCCTTCGTATCTCCCTCTTATAATTCCCTTATGATATATTCAACCCTTCTGGGTAATGCAGGATAATTTTCACATCTCAAAAATTATTAATGCAAGCACTTCCACAAAGTCCCTTTTGTCAAATAAGGTGACATAGTCATAGATTCTGGAGATTAGGACATGAAAATCTTTAGGAAGTATTAGTCAACCTACCAGACCTTCCATATAGATGTTTAATTCAGTGTTTTAAACAAATCTGGGAATTTTTAGCCATTATTATTTTGAGCAATGTTTCTGTGTCTTTTTCTCCTCTCTTTTGCCACTACAATTTCACAAGTGTTGGAATACTTGATATGTTTTAACAGATTTGTGAGATTTTGTTCATTTTCTTTCCATCTTTATTCATTTGTTCTCCAGGTTGGATACCTGATCAAAGGAAAAGTGCACTGTGGCTTTCTTCTGCAATCTCAGATATCCTGTTGATTTTACCTGGTGAAATTTTCATTTCCATCATCATGCTTTTCATCTCTAGAATTTCCATTTGGTTGTTTCTCATAGTCTTCATTTTACGTTAACGTTCTCTATTTGTTGACTTGATAATAGAATAATTTCTTCTCCTTCTTTGGAAAGCTAAATAATATTTTCCTTGAGGATTCTTCTCCACTAAATCAACAGTCTGATCCCACTCAGAAGCAGTCTCTGCTCACTGCTTTTATTCCTGAGTATGGTTTTCAATTCCTGTGTCTGTGTGTGCCTATTTTTTTTTAGTTAAACCTGGCATTACAAATAAATTGTTGTTTGGCTTCGACTATAATTTGTTCTTCTGAGGGTTATTAGTATTTATCTCAGTAGGCAATTGTTCTGTCCTTATTGCAATCTATAGCCATTGATACCTCTTCTCAGATTTTGTTTCTGTGGCTCCCTAGTCTCTCCTATATCTGCATAGTTTAGAAGTCACCCAAAATCCATTAAGGAGTAGTATTTAAGTCTCACGAATTTCCACTTCATGCTGCATAATGTGTTGCTTGAGAAACGCATTAAAAAAGTACATCAAATCTGCAAACTCCCCAGTTTTTCAGTTTTCATTAGCATCCTCTGGGGTCCCTCGTCCACGTTTCTAATTTAGCCGTCATGGAAGACCGTGAGAAGGGCTGTCCCTGTTGCTGCTGCCCCTGCATTTGCCATTTTTAACCTCAGTCTATCTATAGATCTCTCTCTTCCCAAATCTCTCCATTAAAGATTTCTCTTCTCTGTTACCTACTCTGGATCAAGACATCCACTCCTAGAAGTTTGGGAATAGGCTAAAACTGTAAGCCCTCAAACACAATCATTGTTATTGGAAGCAGTAGCTCCTCATGAGGAAACACCTCTCAAGATGTTGTCTACCTTGGTCATTTTCTAGTGTCCTCTAATAGCTGCTTTTGATAATTTGAGATAGTGAGAGAGAGCACCAGCGGGGAGGAGAGGGAGAAGCAGGCTCCCAGCTGAGCAGAGAGCCCGATGCGGGACTCGATCCCAGGACCCTGGGACCATGACCCAAGCTGAAGGCAGACGCTTAACTGACTGAGCCATCCAGGGGCCCGATAATTCATCCAGCTTTATACTTAGGTACTAGCTCCTGGAATCACCCACCATTATGGGAATTCATGTCATCTTTGCTGGAGGTATTGTCTGAGTTACAGGGTTTGTTTGTTTGTTTGTTTCTTTATTAACTATATTAATGTCAGACATGCATTTTGGCAAATTTAGTAATATTGTAAGAAAACATAATTGTAGCTTAAATAGGTTGTCATTTGTTTTTAAAGAGGAAATATAGGACTTAGTTAATGTTGGAAAAACTTGAGCTTATTAAAGAATACACGGTGATTATGCTTTTATATGAAGTCCTTTATATAACTTCTTACTTCTGAATAGGTAATCCCTTTTATCTTCCTGCTTATCCTTATCAACCTGGGAACTAGGATTCTGAACTATTGATATGCCTTAACATGAGGTAAAACAACCAAATATTAACTGATCAAAAATTTTTCATCTGAGAGGGAATATTCCTTCATGACACCAGGGATAAAATGTTAACAGTCATACAACCTGCAATTATCAGGACCATAGTTTGAAGACACAAAAATATGTAGGGAAAATCAGGACTGGAGGATAATCATAGTAATTTGTGTTATATGTTCACAATTATTTGCTTTCCTCTTATTCTTTGTCATTCTTCTTTGCAGGCATAATACACTTTCCCAGACCATTGAATTGGAACTCTGGGACATTTGACATGCTTTAATTAATGAGGTATAAAAGGATGTGACATTTGTTTTATCTGAGCAAAAGGCTTTAAAGTACTTTTGTTAAATTTCATACTCCTACCTTTCATCATAAAAATATGACCCCCATGGTCACTACTCCTTTAAACTGAGTTCCACAAAAGGAGATATACACAGGTGAGTCCCGCCAAGCCCAGAGAAACCAAGAGAGACCGGAAGAAAAGTTGTAGTTGACCCATATCTCTTACGTAATATGGGCAAAGAAAAAATTTGCAGTTGTAATCCACTGAGCTATTGGTGATTTCTGTGACTACAGCAGAAAAATGAGTAAAACAGCAATCTCCTGTATCTCCTTAAATATTTAAAATAGAGTACATACCGTTTCCTACCTTAAAATGTAAATAATAATATTATGAAATTAAATGTATAAGTAAGAATTTGGAGTAGTGGAATGTTTTTTGTTTGCTTGGTGTTTTTTTTTGTTTGTTTTTGAGTAATGGAATGTTTGAATATGGATAAATCATCACTAAAATTGAGGTAAAATTATTAAAGATTTCTATCTTATTATTGGCTTATAATTATCTTACATAATTTGGAGAAGAAGTATAATGGTGTTATCTAGATATTTATTAAATTTTTATTGCAGCTAATGATATAGCATATTTATATACTCTCACTGGGTATTTGTATAATAAATCTAATAAATCTATGATAATTATCAATCCCCTGCTCTTAGTAACAATAACTTATACTCAAGGTGTTTCTTAGATAGTGGAATAGAACAAATAGTAAATTAGAAATAAGAATCAGGGGGCGGGGGGCACCTGGTGTCTCAGCTGGTTGAGTGTCTGCCTTCAGCTCAGGTCATGATCCTGGAGTCCAGGAATTGAGCCCCATGGGGGGCTTCCTGCTCAGCAAAGAGTCTCAGCGGGGAGTCTGCTTCTCCCTCTGCCCATCCTCCTCCTTGTGCTCTCTGTTACACTCACTCTCTCAAATAAATAAAATCTTAAAAAAAAGAAGAATCAGGAGGGAAATGACATCTAAACTGAATTGTTTAGAATAATTCAAGCTAATCATTACTCAAGCAATATTTTTTCAACACCTTTTTTTGTTGTAGTTCTTTGTTTATGATACTGAGAAGTTCTGTGGCAGGCACAAATGATTGCATTATTTAAGGACAGAAACAAAAAGTGTACACTACACAAAATAGATTCTCAGACAAAATTCAGGACAAATAATTTCTAATCATGGCTCTGTCACTGACAAGTTCACCTATCTGATTATGGACATGTCTATTTCCCCCAAAATATTTTCTTTCAAAAAATCACAAATCAACAGAAATGGTAAAATGTAAATAATCACAACAAAAAATTATATATACCCTTCAACTTCATTCCATAACTGTTAAACATTAGTTGATTCACACAATTAAAATTTATAACAAAATTTGAATCACTGAGAAAAGTGGTTACTATATATCATATAAAATACAAAAAGTATGTTTTTTTGGCATTTGTATAATAAAAAAGCCAAACTCATCTGATTCTCC
Organism: Mirounga leonina; assembly: GCF_011800145.1. Classification (NCBI taxonomy): domain Eukaryota; kingdom Metazoa; phylum Chordata; class Mammalia; order Carnivora; family Phocidae; genus Mirounga; species Mirounga leonina. The sequence continues at coordinate 22,772,829 of NW_023270389.1, forward strand.
CTGGATATTTTCCACACTAATGGAGGAAAAAAATCTTATGATCTATTTGTATGCAGTTCCACAGAAGATTTAATGTCAAATTCTCAAACAGTGTGTACTTGAGGTGTTTTTCAGAGAGTCTCATTCTTTGAGGGACTGTATCTGAGATAATTTTACTTATGCTGTAATATCTCTACAAATGAAGAGAAAGCAAGTAGCAACAAGTATCACATTTCCCTCTGTGGGGTGGCAAATACAATAGTAAGAAAATAAATTGCCTTAGCTGTGCTATCTTTTGATGTACTGCTTAGCAGTAGGTGGTCCTCCTCTGATCATTGGTTGACTGCCTTTAGGAATAGTTCATGGCAGTTCAGAGAGACACTCCTAGGAATTTTATAATTGGAGCAAAATACAAGGACTCGACAAAGAGTGATACCCTGAGGAAAATCTGAGAAGACCAGAATAGTCAGAGACTATTTATTACAGGCCAAAAAAACAAAACCAAAAAACCTGAGAACAACTTAAAGTGATCATCTTCTAATATATTTTTCCCTTGTACATGATATCATTGTGGGTAAATAAACTTAGATAGCAGTTTTTTGTGTTCAAGTTATTATGACCATTATATAACTCAATTATTATATATGGAAAGCTACAAAAAAGTTTATTCATGGTTTCCGCATACCCATTAGGTAGTGCTGAATAATATCATAATCTTTCTTTACTTTTACTCCAGGAGAATTAATCAGAAAATGATAAACACATATGTATATATTATATGTATATAATACGTGTGTGTGTGTGTGTGTATTCATTAAACTGGAAATATGGATGGAGATGTAAACATACACACACATACATTTGTAAATTATATTGTACCTCAAGTAAAAATAATCTCAAATTTTCACATTTTAAGAGAAAAGATTTTTGAATTGCTGATAATATAGTAAATATTAATAAATACCATAGATATTATAGACAAAAAACATCCATATTAACTGATTGTTTTGCTCCTGGCTTTGTCTGAGAGGAAGCTCAGACCCATGATTATAACCTTATCCAACAATTGAAAAGTGAATTATGGTGTGTTCCTCGTGTGGCCTTGTTTGGTGTAGGATTTAAATAGATAAATTTATTTATTTTTAAAATTTCCATAACTGTATTTCCCTTCTTATATAGCATGTCCAAGCGTGACATTGGTTTATTTTATCTCATTTTAGAAAAAAATACATAGTAGTACCTTTGGGACATAGGGGTAGACATAGAGTTATTAAACTTGACACCAAGAGTATAATCTATAAAAAGAAAAACTGATATATTGTACTACCAAACATTTGCTCTGTGAAAGGACAGGATAAGAGAATGGAAAGGAAAACAACACTCTGTAAAAAAAATATGTACAAACTGCATGTCCAACAAAAGATTAGTGTCAAGAGTAAAAAGAAGTTTAAATGTAGTTACTGAAATACATAAAACAACAAGGGAATAAGAGCAAAAACATTTATTTACTGATGAAAATAGAATATATTGTACAAATACCATATAGTTGCCTAGGGAATATGATATTGAAGTGTTTATAGTGAGAGGAAGTTAATAAGACTTAATTGTCTACAGAAAAGAATTGGGAACCAAGCCTTGAAAGAGGTTATTTATATAAATTTAAAAAAGAGAATTATAAAAAAATAAAAAATGAAAAATCCTGTCGCACAGCAATGGAGTACTACTACGCACTAAGCACTAAAAGGTACAAACCAGGACCATATACAACAACCTGGATGAAACTCCAGAGAATTTTGCTGAGTAAGAAATTCAATCCTCAAAAGTCACATCCTGTATTATTCCTTAAATAGCATTTTGAAATGACAAAATTACAGAAACAAACATACTAGTGGTTGGCAGAGTTTAAGGAGGGGATGGAGGTCAGGTAAGAAGTTGGAAAATATGAAAAGGCAATATGAAGGATCCTTGTGGTGATGGAAATGTTCTGTATTTTTACCAGATCAATGTCAATATCTTGGTTGTGATATTGTTGTATAGTTTTGGGGATTCTGAATTCATTCCAGGAAACTGAATAGAGTATATAGGATCTCTGTATTATTTTTTACAATTATCTATAAATCGACAATTATCTCAAAGTTTTTTAAAAAGTAATTAATGTTTATGAGCAAATCAAATTGAAAATCATTAAATTCTTACTTTAGCATTGCGCAGAGCATAACAGTTCCTAGCAATTATGAGTCCATGCATCATCTATATACTATATCACACGTTATATACCCTGCATGAAGTAATATTGAGTTGTTCTCATTTATATGAACACTGAATTTGCATCAGTGAATATTTTCTCTATCCCCTGCCTAAACATGTTCTATTACTTTGGAAATGATGGGATAAAGGGCTTGAAAAGGATATAACACAATATGAGGGAACAGCCGTACAGCATATTTGATTACCTTGTTTTAAATTTATATCTCTACCTCTTTTACTGATGGAAAACAAAGAAACTAGATGGCCACAGCAATGGTAGAATTAAGAATAAAATTGCAGGTGTCACTCTTTCTCTAAATTTAACGAATGTGTAATAAAGCACAGTATTTAGTGCAAATAAAGTAAAAGCATCTCCAAATGTGAGCTGGACAAAACAACATTCATTATTTTAAATATTAATTTGTGATCTATAAATGGAAACATTTGGATGTATGTATCTTTGGAAAATAACTTTCATGACTCAACTTATAGTTGAGACCATGAATTACTACTAAAAAATGTCAAATATTTATATCTATAAACCATTCGTGTCATATCTTAAAAAAATAAAATACACAATATTGATTTGAGGCTTAAACCAATCTTTGGATAGTCGTTCACAAGTGGTTGTTTCAGGTGGGGAAATGATTTTATATTCTCTCATACTGCACCATTTTCATGTTTTTTGAGTTTTAAGATGATAATTTTGCTTTAAAAATATGCCTAGAAGAATACTTATAATCTACATACTTAACACTTTGATTCTCAGTTTAAAAACCAAGTGGGGGCGGGGGGGGAGTAGAATCTCCTTTTTTCATACAGAAAATGCGATCTTATCTACAAAAAAGTATAAAACAAGGTCATCTTGGGACTTTAGGTTTCCGGTCCTACCTGTAAGGAGGTAGTAGTAAGTCACCACTCCATAACTAACAAGTAAAACGTCCAATGAACACTGAAGAAAATCAGTTTTTTCTAGGATCCATACGTAAGGGCGGTGAGAACACAAAACAAGGGGCAGCGTCCAAGACTGGAGAGACCGACAGAAAAATGCAGGGAGCTGCTTACCAGAGCAGAGACCCGGGAGCAGCAAGCACCTCCGGAGCCCAAACCAGGAAAACCCGTGCTGTAACTGAGAAGTTTGGAGGCTCAGTGTGGACGACTCTCTCTGAGTTAAAAAACCTCCAGCGACCCGGCCATTGGAGGCCTTGCAGATCTGTGAGATTTATGTACAGGAGATCCACTTGGTTCCCACAGTAAAAATCCAGGGAAGTTCCCTCAAGATGACCAGCAGGAGGGAAAAGCGACCATTTTGGAAATACATCAAAGCGCTTTGTTCTTAAAAAGGCCTGCCTCCAGGGGCATCTAGTTATCCTGAGCCTAATTGACTTCAGGAAAGGGAGGTACCCAACTGCAGCCCGCTCAAGCCTTTCACAGGGGAGAAGGAAAATGCCCAATTCTCTTCGGCTCTAGACATCCCCTCCCACCTAACGGAACAGAAGAATAAAACCGAGAAACACTTGTGAAATTCAGAATCTGGAGATAGAGATTCACTAAAAGCCTGAAATTTAATCATAGGACTATTGAAAGCTTCCCTTCTCCCCATACCTCACCACTACATTACTTGAGGACCTGTCTTCAGCGGTTCCTTTTACATGATGGTCTGCTATCAAGGGAAAATGACAAGAGGTACCAAAAGGCAAAAACACAATATGAAGGGACAGAACAAGCATCAGAACCAGACATGGCAGGGATGTTGGAATTATCAGACCAAAACTTTAAAACAACTGTTATTAATATCTACAGGAGTCTAATGGATAAAATAGACCGCATGCAAGAACAGATGGTAATGTAAGCAGAGAGATGGAAATCCTAAGAAGAAATGAGAATCTCTGTACTTTTTTATCAAAAAAGTGATCCAAAATCTTAAATTATGTATATAAAAAAAAGAAACAATCTTCTATTTTCTCTCTAAAGACAGTTACCTGCTAAATGTGGGGTGGGTGGGGGAAGAGGTAATCTCCAAGTTCCCTTCTAATGTGAATGTTTTAAGATTCTTTCAGAAGCCTGGCATACATATAAGAAAATGATTAGCTTTACATTTTAAGAATTAAGTGTTTTAAAAAATGAAAGCCTTTTGGGATGCTATGACGTTGATTACTTATAATTCATAAAGCTACAATGTATCCATATAATATTTAGTATTTAATTTTCCCCTAGTGAATATCCATCTAAATTTGTATTACATATAAATATGATACAATTTAATAATTACTATCCCCAGAATTGTGATGTCATATATACCACATAAATGTATTTTTCTGGTACTGTTAATATTTAATTTAGAAAAAATTTGAATTTGAAAATAATTTAATGTATCAATTTAAGACAAAATATTATTCCTAATAGATAATAAACACTGGGTTAAGTATTTTGAATGTCATATATTTTTAAAGATTTTATTTATTTGAGAGAGAGAGAGAGCACGAGGAGGGGGAAGGCGCAGAGGGAGAAGCAGACTCCCCGCTGAGGGGGGAGCCCAATATGGGGCTCGATCACAGGACTCCAGGATCATGACCTGAAACGAAGGCAGGCACTTACCTGACAGAACCACCCAGGTGCCCGTGGAATATCATATTAATATTACCTGTTTTCTGATACCATTAAACAGACAATTAATGAAGGAAATAGACACATTGAAAACAACTATTATAAAATCAGATGTGAATAATATAATAAAAAAAGACATCTGATTCTACTTCTGTTAGTCATAGGAAAAGACATTTTTTTTAATTGTTTACCAAGGATGAGTAGAATTTCAGCCAAAAACCAGGAGGAGACAATTTAGGCAAAGAAAATATTTAAGCAGAGACATTTAAGGAGCATTACATGTGTAAGAAATAATCTAAGTTCTTCATATGACCAGAGAATATGTTCTGTCAATTTAATAATGGAACTAAAACAGTTGTCTACATTTTGTATTCTGAGATGTCCAAAATGGGTTGCATGTCCATAAGAGAGTGTTCTAGAAGATCCATTATGGCTGGGGAGAAAACTTGTATTTATTTTTATTCACAAATAAAACAAATATTACTGATAAGTAATATATAATTTTAAAACATGTCAAGTTGTCTTGTGTAAATACAGTATTCCGAAGGAGACTGGGTATTCCACAGTATCCAGAGGATTGGAAAGTTAAGCCTCTCTTCATTTGTTAACTTCTCACACATTTCTTCAGTCTACCTGTACTGAATTAAGTGGATTTATATTTTAAATAATTTTTAGCAAAAGTAAATCTCACTTCATTTTGGAGAAAATTTCAAAGCTTTCTTTAAAGAAATTACAGAAATCCTAGGAAATTGTTTACAGATTAGAATGCTTGTTTTAATTGAAATATTGATTTTTCTCATATTAATATATATATATATATATTGCCAATGATTTTCAATAAGATAAATTATATTGGGTTGTTTTGTCATAAACAAATTTTAATTATAATAAAATCAAAGACTAAGACTAGCCAAATTGATAATTTAAAAGAACAAAGGTAGGCGGAGGGATGTGCCTTATCAGATTTGAAATATAGAATGAAATCATGCTTATTAATATAGTTATATATTTGTGTAAATATTAAAAAAATAATTAACAAGACAGAATATGGAACAGAGATTTGGATCTACACTTATGTGCAAAGTTGTTTTATGATAAAGATTCCATTGCCAATAAATGTGGAAAAGATGAACATTTCAATAAAGTTGCTTGAACAACAGATAAAGAAAAATATATTTTTCCATATAAAGAAATAGTGAACCTTGATAATAGATAAAGAAAAAGTGAACCTTGATCATATAGAATCCATAAAACATAATTTTAGGAGAGAATATAGGAAAATATGAATTCACGATAGGAGAATATTTCTTAAATGACACATAAAACATGGATATAATAAAGAAATATTTGACTATAAAGTACACTATAAATAATAGTTCACAATGATCAGACATGTAGAAGTAGGCAACAAATTTGGAGAAACCATTTGGAGGACCAATGAAAAGCAAAAAGTTAAATATAAACTATATATATATATATACATATATACATATATATACACACACATTTGTTCTTATATATATCTATTCCTCTGAATTAGTAAGAAAATATAAATAATCTACTAGAAAATAAGAGAAAAATAACAGGAATTTTATATTATTTATTTATTTATTTATTTATTTTGGTAATGATACAAATTTTTTTTTTAATGAAACCAAAAGCACTAATTCAGGAAAACATCTTATTAATCATTAAGGAAATGCAAAAAAAAATCATTATGATGTGTTAATTACTATCTAACAAAAATATCAATATCTGATAATATGAAGTAGAACAAAGAGAACTCTCATGTTCTGCTGGTGGTAATATAAACAAGTAGAGCCCATTTGGACACAGTCTTATTATTAAAACATTCATACACATGAATATTAATCTGTTGGTCCACATTTGTACAGCCTAGTAAGTTGTTGATTGCTGGCTTCCATTTGATAAAACACTGCCCATGACATTAGGGTGGGCAAATTTTTTTTTTTTTAAGATTTTATTTATTTATTTGAGAGAGAGAATGAGAGACAGAGAGCATGAGAGGGAGGAAGGTCAGAGGGAGAAGCAGACTCCCTGCCGAGCAGGGAGCCTGATGCGGGACTCGATGCGGGACTCGATCCCAGGACTCCAGGATCATGACCTGAGCCGAAGGCAGTCGCTTAACCAACTGAGCCACCCAGGCGCCCCTAAGGTAGGCAAATATTTTTAATACTATCCCTGCCCAAACTAAATTTACAATACTGAAAGTCTGTTCTCAGGTGAATATTTGATGAAGTCTTGCACTTGTCTAAGACTGTGGGCTGTTATAACAAAAATACCATAGTCTGGACAGCTAATAAACAATAGAAATTCCTTTCTCACAGTTCTGGAGACTTGAAGTCCAATATCAGGGTGCCAGCATAGTCAGGTATTTTTGCTTTTGGGTTCATAGAAAACACCTCTAGTTGTAACTTCACATGGTGGAAGTTAAATTCTTTCAGGACTCTTGTATAAGGGCACCAATCCCATTCATGAAGACACCCCTGTCATGACCCAATCACATCCCAAAGATTCTACTTCCTAATACCATTGTCTTAGAGGTTAGGATTTCAACATATGAAGTTTGAGGAGACACAAATATTCAGACTATAGCAAGTACACATGTCCAAAAATATAGCATAGTTTTTTTCTTTAATAGAAAATATTTGAGACCAAAAAAAAGGATTATCTAGAAAAGGATAGAAAATTAAATTATTATATATTTCTATATTGTAATACTGTATAAAAGAAACAAGTCACAGAAAACATAAAAATAGTATGATATTTATATAAATGATTATAGCACAGAACATAGCTTGATTCATTTATCACTTTGTTATGAGTGATAGTGTCATCCATAATGTGATCCTTTTCCCTCAACTGTAAACAACTTTTGTTAAAGATCCAAATCAAACAACGTACAAGCTTATTTCAATATGCATTCCTGGAAAACTCAGTGGATATTAAAGCTGTGCAAAAAAAAAAAAAAGAAAGAAAAAGAAAGTGTTTTCATGAGTTAAATGAAGTTAGGATTTAGGATCTGATCATTATAAACATTTTTTTACCTACATGGACCCTATATTTATATGACTCTGCTGAGCATGTCAGGAACGTTAGAATTCCTGGCCCCGACAAATACATTGTCAATAATCATTTCCTAATCATGGTAACCACAAAAGTTCACCTAAATCTTCCAACATGATCTCAAGTGGTGTTAACATCCTCATGGAAAGCCTCTGCTCTAGTTACCAAATAAAATCTAGGTGATACAGGTTTTTTAATGAGCAGAATATGGCAACTAGTGAGGTGGCTACAGAGAAATATCAATAGACAAGAAAAGACCTAAGGACATTCTAAACATTAGAGATCTTTCCTCGGGGAATTTTTATTTTGGGGTTGTCATGGAAATAATACTGAAGAAGATATTTTAAGGTTTGCAAGGAATATGTGTAAATTTGCCTCTCTCAGACTAATTATTGCGGGGCATTGCTTGATATCCATAGTCTGGTAGCTGAACTTTAGGCAATAACATATTCTGAGATTCAGCCAGATCATGTCTGTCTACCCTATACTATCCTGAGCCCTTATGTTGCCAGGGTTAATGGCAGGATGAGTGCTACTTCTGGAAACACCTGGGTTTTCTACCCTCTGGGATCCAGTAACACGGATCTAATGATTTCTAGGAAATGTCATCTACTTTACATAACAATGTCAAAAACTAAAAAGAAGATATAGGCATGAAAATTATAAAAATGAAGACTGAAACATGAAAAAAAACAAAACAAAACTGCTGCACCCTAGGGATGGCAGTATGGTAAGCTGGCAGAGACCTAAGTCTCTGGCGACTTATGTTCTACCAGCCCTGGATAAGTGACTTCTGAATTTTGAAAATTTGAAAAGTCTTAAACCTCCTCACTTTAAACTTCTACTATTTGACTTCTTATTTTTTCACTCATAGCCAAACCTAATCCTAATTAATACAGAATTTCATACCTGGACATAGGTTATTATAAATGACTGTATTACATACAAAATGCTGCACTTAACTAAAAATCCATGGCATTCACTTAGTAGGTAAGTAACAAGGACATTAATATTGTAAACTGATGAAATGATAATTTTTATTGCATTGTTGAAAAATATTTGATCAAAATTTTGGTTGTTTGTACCATGGTTCTATGGTCTGAATGTTGGTTGCTTCTACTCTATTTTTGTAAAATCCTAGAAGAGTCAGTTTGTGAACAGAGATGAAAGGAACATAACTGCACAGGGTGATCTCTGGTCTGATATGAATGTTGGTGTTTTAAAACCATCTATATTCCAAATAGAAACAATAATAATCAGTAGCTCATAGTGGCATCATTAACAAAATGGTGCCCTAGAAATTTTTTGAGCACCTTCCTTGCGAGTTCTGTACTAGACAGCAGGGGCCAGCATAGCACGAAGATCATTTTAAGAGTGCTTTTTGCTTTAGAAGGCCTCAAAAGAGCTACCAGCGGGTGGTGGTGGTAGTAGGCATAACATGAGATCAATAAGTAAAAGACCAGGTCTTCAGTCTTTATGTCTGTACAGTTATTTGTCTTGGTTGCTTATTTATACAACTGACTAGAAGCAAAGAAATTGAAGCCTGTTAATTTTGTGGGAATTTACTGCCACAGAGACAATAAATTTAACCTGAAATATTCTGTGATTGTTCAATCCCTGAAGAAACTCTTGAAACCTAAAAAATGTATCAGCAGGATCTAAGCTGTAAAGGCTTTGTAGCTACAGTCAGGCATACTGCTCAATGCCCACCTCAAATACAGCCATGGACTTACAGAGCCGTAGAGACCTTCCCATAAAGCAGAGTCATGGTCGCTGGAAAATATCTGTGAAAGGATTTCTTCCCAGAAAAGAAGCAGGCTGTCCAGATGGGCTAAACAAGGAATTTCTCTGCTGACATAGAAAGGGACCTTTACTATTTTAGCTCAATGGGATGTGGTAAGTTGTACGAACCACTAACTGCTCTGTGTTTCTTATATTCCTCTCTTCCAGACAGATCTTTGCAAGTAGTTATTCTTTTACTCTGTGTTAGGGACAAATAATATGTCCTTTATTATACAGATCACAAGACAATAGGGTGTTATACCTTATGACAGAGAAAGCTAAATATAATCCTGAGATCATGAAATTTAAGCCAAATGTGGTAATCCAATGGGTGTCTTCCTCGGGAAAGTGAGAGCTGGGATTTATGGGTATCTAAATGGGCTGTGACAGCTAACTGTTCCACAGTCTCTGCTCTCTTCTAAAATCCCAGGATTCTATCTGAGCATGTGGCTGCCCCAAATAAAAGTCCACTCCTTAGCTTTCTTAGCAGCTGGATATAGTCACGTGACAAAGTTTTGGCCAAGAAGAATGAGTGTGAGTAACTTTTAGGAAGCATTTATTAAAAGGAAGGGAAATGCCCTACTCTTCTCTTTCTGGAATGTGGGCATGAAGCCTGGAGCTGCCATAGTCATTTGAAGCAGAAGAATAACTGCCATAGCTTAATTATGACAGAGCAGAAAGGTAGACAATTCTTGGTTCTTTGATGTCCTTTGTAACAGCCATAACAGGCCACAGAAAAGTAATCTTTGGACATGAGAAAATAAAAATTTTAAAAAGAAAAAAGATTGTGTTCTGCAATTTCCAACCAAACAGTGGACTATATTTCTTTTGGTTTCTCATGATTCAAAAAGGCTCTTAAAAAAAAAAAAAGAAAAAAACCTCAGAAATATCAGCAGGAGACAGCTGCTTAAGCAATTTGACATTGGTCAGTATTTATAAATTTCAGTGCCATTTGCTTAGAGCATTTATTCAGGATCAAAAAATGAGGTGTGACAGAACCCTGTGGCTATTATTGATAAACAGGTTTGAAAGCTCATGTTTTTATTTTGTTGTGCTAAATTACCAAAAACAGTGACTATCACTAAGGTAATGTGTCATCCAAAATGGAAGCATAGTACTGAGCTTAAGAGGATTTGTGTGTGTATTTATATTTTTCCTTACTTAAAAAAAAAGTGTATGGTGTCTTGTCTATTAATTTTATATGATGAGTTCCCAAAACAGTCAGACTAGAAATATATACTAAGCAATGGTGTTTTCATTAAAATATTTATCTACGTTCATGGTTAAATAAATAAAGCATAGAATGGTCTTTACATTCCCTCCCTACTGTGCCTTTCAACTCTACCATATTTCTTCTTTTAGCCTGTCTGTTTATTTATTTTTTACTTTTTATTTTTTTAGTCACAGATTCTAACTCTAGCTTCAGGATAATAATGAAAATATGGCTCTATGAATAGTTCAAAAGGAACTGCCAATAGCAGTTATTATATTTAAAACCACTATATGCAGTAAAATATGAAGTTTCATAAAAAACTCAAATGCTTCTCGACTTTTGATTTAGATAGCTCAAATTCAAATACAATGGGGCAGAGCAGTTTAATGAGCAGCCTTTGGAACAAATATACTATATAATTCACTCTTTGGCTCACTGAGAAAATTCGTACTGCTGGTATTAAAAGTTCTTCTGGTTTCCAAATTAAATTATTTTTGAAAGTTCAAGCAAGTCTTTTCACAACTTAGAAGGTTTAAAATAATGGTGAGAGGATGTAGAGTGGGACAAGAAAAATATAGCTATACCATAAACTGGTCTTATTTCATTTATATCTTCATATACATATTCCTAGTCAATTAAAAAAAAGGTCCTTCCCTGGAAATTTTTGGTAGCCAAAAATGGATGTGATTTGTGATTTTTGATATTTTCCTTGATGTCATTGATAAGGATTACAGTCATAGAGTATGGAAGAAATTATGAAGCCATAATTTTTAATTCAGATACACTTAATATTAAAACTGAAGCTAAAAGTCACAGAATTTTCAGTAGCAAATTCCTTGAGAGAATGGGGATCTTAATGTTTTTAATACAAGTGATTTGATACATTTAAATAAGGGTAAAAGCTACAGAATAATTCACCTTAGAGACATTCAGATATAACCATAAGCCACGGAGGGACAAAAATTCTTCCTTGTTAGATTAATCATACTGATCTTGTATCTTTACACAACAATATTCAGCCTTGGCTAATTTTGTTGGTAATAAATTCTTCTCCAAGTCTCCATGTTGATTTTGTAGTTGCTTTTGTTGTTGTTATGCAACATTTGTTTTTGAAACCATGATGCTTATTATGTATATATATTTCTTGAAAGAACTTATATTTATTGGGGTGCCTGGGTGGCTCAGTCGTTAAGCGTCTGCCTTCGGCTCAGGTCATGATCCCAGGGTCCTGGGATCAAGCCCCACATTGAGCTCCCTGCTCCTTGGGAGCCTGCTTCTTCCTCTCCCACTCCCCCTGCTTGTGTTCCCTCTCTTGCTGTGTCTCTCTCTGTCAAATAAATAAATAAAATCTTAAAAAAAAAACCTTATATTTATTAATTGTTTTAAGTAGGAAATTTAATTTGAATTTACTTATTAACCTTGTAATTTTTAACCCCTGATAACTCTCAGATCTTATAATAACTAAATTAACCAATAAAACATTGTGCATATTATCTTGGTGTTGGTAGAAATGCCTACTGCTCTTCCATCTAGTATCAATTGCAGTGAACATCTTTTAAAATTATGGTTATAGAAAATACATTTAAAAAATACCATACAGACCTTCCATTTTTGCATGATAAATAGAGGCACGGAATTCCCTGGAATTGCAGGCTCTCCTTGAAGGCATAGAGTAGTATCTCTTAAACTTTAGATTAACCTAGGGAGCAAAGCAAAATGATTGCAGGCAGCAACCATACTAACTGATTGAAATCTTTATTCCATGGGCTTGAAATCTGTATTTGTACAAACTCTCAGGTTCATCATCAGGTCCACTGAATTTGAAGAATAATCTTTAAAATGCAAATCATCTTTTGTTGTTGCTTCCCCCCCCCCATCATTTTATTCTCTGTGGGCCAATACCACTCAAGCACTGTAATCTCCAGGAGAAGGCAGATCTCTCCATGCACTTTGCTACTCATAGGCCATGTGTGTATGCCCCTGTGTTTGTTTTTCCTATTCTTTATTCCCTCCCCTCTACCTAATTATGCATTTATTAACAAACACCCCCAGAATTGGATCTAACTTGATTGTGGCTGGGGGAAATCTCACGCTGACTTTAAAGGCAAGAGTAGACTCTCAAAGGAAAGGTTTATTTGAAAGGGAAGCTCTATAGTATATATAGTATTTCATATCTTACTTGTCTATTCCTAGTCTGATACTTGTATATGAAATCATCAAATTTATTTTTATAATATAAATTGACACAAGTTGGCATGAAACTCTTAAACCCATGTCTTTTAACATGAATTCTTCAATACCGATATTTCGTGTTTTATCTGATTGTTCTTTAACTTTAGGCCTTTGAATTAATCTTAAATCTCATGTTGACATTCTTATTTTTTTAAATTCAACTTTAATCCCTATCAGAAGATGACCAACACTTTTATAATAAATGCCATTTTAATTTTTAAAGATATTTTTTCTAGTTTTTTCTATAATTTTGTCAACTTCGAATTCTCCATTTATAGTTTAAAAATCAATTTCCCATTTCTTATTTTTTTCCTTTTATTTGTACTGATTTTTTTGTTCGTATTTTGCATTTTGGTCTTTGTTTTTAACAAAAGATGACAAAACACAAAACCAGAGTAGCGATGGCAAAAGAAGTGACTGACCTCATGAATTAGAAAGTCTTTATTCCCTCAGGTTCCTCTTTTGCTTTTTCTTAGTGGTTTTGCAAGAAAATAATCAGTTTTTTTAAAAAATCACTATGACTCTAGAAACTCACCATTCATCTCAGTCAACTGTATTTCTTCTTGGAATTGAACATACTGTTTATTAATAAAGTGATTTTTTTCAGATATTTCAGCCTGTCTAATCATTACAAATAGAACATCAGAGTCAAACTCCATCCCCTTCAATAAGTACAGTGAAGATTACAAAAACTGACAAAATATCTCCAAAAAGGTCTTACATGCGAAGTATTTTAAAAACAAGGTCTATCAAACATGTTATCGGGGATATTGCTGATGTTATTTAAATTATTAGACATCTTGAGAGGGAAGAGAGACAATCACAATAATTTTGGTGGTTCATTTATTTGTCCCTCTTTAGTAGCTTAGCAGAGAAATGGTTCGGCAGGTTTGAGTTAAATCAAGAGGAGATCAAGCTGATTCCAGGTGCTGAGCTCAGGAGAATGCCCATTATTCATGAGGTTACTCCTCGGAACAAAGACTTCCATTGTTATGACTCCTCCCACCAGTATATACATATAGATTATTGTGGAGCAGAGTCTCTCTTAGTTGGGATACTTGTCATGGTCCCTATATATCATCTGTAGGGTAATGAAAATTTGGGAGTTTGTGTGCTCTACTGATTTATGGCTAGTAACATTTTCTGCAATAAAACCCATTTTATACGTGTATCGTATAGCATTAGTGGGTATATGTATGCTCTGACCCATATATAAAAAAAATAAAATAAAAAGATGAACTTTTCTGAGACAGATCTGCTAAACTCACCTCTCAAAGCACAGGTTATTACCCTCCCTAATGAGACCAGTCAGGATCCGAAATCCACAAGACATCGATTGTGAATCATTTTGATAAAATATGAGGTGGTAAAGCAGGTTTGGAGACTGAGGGTCTAACATGCCATCAAGTGGCAACCCCTCGGCAAGGACCCCAGGCCCTCATATGTTAAAGAAGCAACTGGATCTGCCTCATCAAGGAGATTGAAAACCTGACAGCCTGAGGTAGAATGCCATATGTTACTCAGAATGCAATGGTGTATCTGCTATTGCTCCTGACCCTATCAGATTTTCCCAGTAAAACCCATATGTGGAATATGTGCCACACGATAATTCACCATGGTGTGCTTGACAAGATATCTAAAAATTTATATACCAACATGTTAGTTCAATCAGAGTTTATAGCTGCCAAAAACGGAAATGACTGTCTGACAATAGAAAGCTAATACAATAAATAATTATGCCTGCATTCATTAAAATCCTATGAGGCTATTAAAATAATGTTGATGACACACGCTGTATTTTAAGTATAATCAAATTCTACAGATAAAAGTATTAGATGGAAAACTAATATGTGTTTTATGAGTCTGTATAGGGAGAGTGATTATACAAAGTTATGTACCAAAATATTAACACTTGGCTATGGGCAGATTTCCATTTTATCTGCATTTTCTAACACTTTGCAAGTGCTAGAATGCTAGCAGAAATTGGTAGCATTCATCCTTAATAATAAATTCACTAATATTTGTTTTTTAGGGCATTCGCCTTCCTGGTTTGCCTAAGACCATTCCAATTTTAGCACTGAACGTCCCAAGAAACCTCATCAGTGCCAAGCAAACCAGGTGGCTCATTACCCTATATACATAGGACAGTTAATAGGCATTCCAAGTACTAGAAGTCACTTAATAAATATTTGTTGAGTGACTTATTGCTAAATTAATACATTAGTCATCTCTGGAAACTAAAGTAACAAGATTGGAAATAGATCCAATAAACTCTAAGATCAGAAATTACTGCAATATGCGACCCAGACTGCTATGTCCTCACAAAACCTCTTTCCTCTTTCTTTTCCCAGACACATAACCACATTATGTTTGCAAGCCTACTTTATTGAGCTTGGGGTGATAAAATATGAATATAAGTGATGTGCTCCATGCTAGGGCCTGGTGCATAAAAACCTTTGGTAAATTCTGCCATGTTTAATTGCCCTATCTTTTGACCAGATGCAGAGTATCTAGCCCTAGCAGGGGGCTCTGAAATTCCAGGTGACAGCAAAGCCCAAGTTGGAGGGACTATGCATCCCTGAGTAACTGTGTAAAATTCCACAAGCAAATCAAGAACAACAGATTAGACTTTGTATGAGGGAAAAATGAACTTTAATTAATATTAGTCACTGACATTTAGGGCTTGGTTAGGTCAGAAACTAAAGTTATATATGTACTTATAGAATCATTGGAACTTGCCGTCTTAAGAAAAATTAGTGTTCCTAATTATAACAGATAATTTATTTTTAATTGAAATATTTATGATTAGGTGATCTATGAGAATAGTTTACAAGTAGTAAGAATCAATATTTCCCTTTTCTGCTTTTGCTTTTCACAAAGTGTAAAAATAATTGGTCCAATATTCTTATTTCTATGAGTCTATGAAATTGACCTTTGTAAACATGTTCTTATTTAACAGTGAGGAAATTAATTCAGCTTTATCTTCAGAGATGCTCTGTCTACAGGATACGAGTAGAACTGTTTACACCTGATCTGTCCAATTAGATCAAAGTAGACAGACTGGACAATTTGCACAATTTTTATCCAATAACAAACAAAAATTCATGGACTCTCAGCTCTTGAAATGTTTACAACATGGCTCATTTGAAAAGAGCAGGAATAGTATTAAGGTCATGACAAATTAAATGAGACAATTTTAAATGTTTTAAGTGACCCACCTTGCTATTCGTATATCCTAATATAGGGGCTGAATGACTCCTCTTTTTCTGTGTTGTTTGAATTTAATTTTAAGATTTGATTTCCATAAAGCCTAGCCATTTTGCCCTTTGTCAAGCTCTCTAGCCAAAAGGTTGTCTGCTTCATTTCCATTAATAAAAAGAACGTGTTTTTAAAGTTTAACTAGATTATCTTCAAGGCAAAAAATGAATATAACTGTGAACTGTGTTTTCAAGTAGCTAGATTTCCAACTCAGAATGATTGATTGCTCAACAAATAAAAGTATTTTTATATTATTTCCATTTTTATTAATTTTTCATTGTTTTTAATTATTGAAATTAAGGAAAATGTATAAGTAGTGAGTTTCAAATTTGGGTTCCAATCAAATAATTTAATCAATCAAAATCTAACATAATGATAACATGAGTAATCTTAAAAGTATAGTTATTTTTATTGTTATTGTTATATAAATATACATATTTTACATTTGCCGGTAGGAACAACTGAATTGAGTTGTATTCTGGAAGGATAAGAAAAGCTTAAAAATTCAAGGCCAGGACTTTCACGCAGGATAATTTCATAAAATGTATGTGTTCTTAACCATTTCCTCATTACAAATAGATTTAATCTTATACCACTTCCCTATTTATAAGTACATATTGTAAATATTTATTTTTAAATGATTCACAAGTATATCATCTGTATTGGCTGTCCTGGTGTTTACAATACACTTTAACTTACCATACTTCATGTGGGACCTCAGCTGAGGTAAATAATCTTTATACTTGGATATGAGCATTTCTATCAGGGGTCAGGGTCAGAATTGAATCAATACAACCAGAGGTTGAGCTGGGTTTATACTGTGTTGTTTCTATCATTACCTTCGGCACAGCACATGTTCCAATGTCCTCTAATGGCTAGATGTCCTTCCTTGTGTTTGGGGTGGGGGCTGGGGTCCTGACTGTTTTCTCTCCATTTTGCTGCTTCCCCACTCAGCTTTCAGCTGCTCCTGCTCACCTGTACCACCGATGGGATTTCTCTTCATTCAGTTGGCCCTCCAGGGGTAGATAACTTTTTACTACTTGATGCAAAGCTTGTGGTAAGGGCAGGGGCATTCCCTGTTGTCATGGTACAGCTACAATCTTAAGTTGAGTTCAGATTCCTTCCTAACATTTTTCCCCTTCCCCTCCCTCCAGCCCATGGTAGTCAAACACTTTATTGTGTTTCTGTTTGAAAGCAAGAGATTCCTCTTCCTCCTACAGGAATAGGAGAACCCCGCTTGGTTTAGGTATAGGATGTTTCACCTAAGATCCTTTGCTGTCCCCTCCCCAGAACTGGCATTTTATTTTCTTTCTTCCTCCGAGGTTCAGAAGTTTGATTTTGTCCCGGGTGCCAGAGAGTTGCCTATCTGTCCTACAGAAATCGACCAGCTTTGTTTTTACTCATTTTATAGAATCAGTTGATTTTCTTTTTCTCTCTCCTGGGTTCTGAAAGACAATTTGTGGCTTTTTCCACCACAGCTTAAGAATTTTACTTCTTAGGAAAAAAGGTCATAGATATATGAACAGGGTTTTGTGCTCATTCCCTCACAAACGCTTATCACCTACTGAACATTTGTGTCATGTAGAGAGGTTTTCCATGGACTCCTCCACTAACCACAGGCTTTTTCATGAGCACTTAGTAGAAACCCATGGAAAAGAACTTTGTGACTGTTTGGGATCCTTGTCTTATGTTTGCTACCCCTAGTTTTTGCTAACTCTCATGACAACTCAACCTTGGCTTTAATGTGGTCTTTACTATTTTTGCTGATTTCTTCTAATTTGTTTTTAAGATGGGTGTCACTTTTCCCCTGCTCTGGCAAAATTGAAATCTACTCGCCACTATTGCAAAAACTTCTCCCCCTTTGGAAGTCAGAGTGTTAATTGTCCTCTGAAGTCAGCAGTCAGCTCTCTGATGTGCTCAATTTAAGTTTTATATATATAATTTTTTTCTTCCTCCTGGTTGAGTTAGGAGCAACATTATTTACAATGTTCCATGCCCTAAATTTCTGGATGCCTTTGAATTTTGTTTTGTTTTGTTTTTCCTCTAATTTTAGTAATTTGATTATGATGTGCCTTCATGTGGTTTTGTTCATGTTCTTTCTGTTTGAGGTATGTTAAACTTATAGAATCTATAGGTATGATGGGCAGAATAATGGGCTCCCAAGACATCTAAGTCCAAATCCTGAGAAACTGTTAATATGTTATGTTACATGGAAAAGGGGAATTAAGGTTGCAGATGGAAATAAGTTAGCTAATAATCTAACTTTAAAATAGGGAGATTATCATAGATAATCCAGGAGGGGCCAATGTAAAGTTAAATTAACTGTGAAATGGAGATTGGATTAGAGAATTCCCTGAACGGACAAAACTATTTAAACAAAAGAAAATCTAGCTTATTTTATGAACAGAAGCTTATTTTATGAAACTTTACTTAGGTTATTTCTTGTAAATGCCTCTGATAATCATAAAATAAACTTGCCATTTTCCTAAAAATGGTATAAAATAATCACTTTTAACCAATCCCCTGTCATCTGGGTATCCCATTCATTGTAAAGATTATACAACTTCCTCATTTTCACTTTATAAGCCATCTTGTAAATTCATGCCTCTAACCTCAGAGTTTTTATCTTTTTTTTTTTTTTTTTAGATTTTTATTTATTTATTTATTTGACAGAGAGAAAGACAGCCAGAGAGGGAACACAAGCAGGGGGAGTGGGAGAGGGAGAAGCAGGGTTCCCGCGGAGCAGGGAGCCCGATGCGGGGCTCGATCCCAGGACCCCAGGACCATGACCCCAGCGGAAGTCAGACACTTAACGACTGAGCTACCCAGGCGCCCCAAGTTTTTATCTTTTGAAAGCTCCCATTTTGAGAACTGTTCTTATATGCACGATAATACCATTTATTCATTTGGTGGTTTAAAGTTTGCTATTTCTGGATTTTTGACAGTAATTACAAGGGCTCTTAAAAGTGGAAACAGGAAACAGAAGAGTCAGTGTCAGGGTGAGGCAGTGGGAAAAAGATTCGACTGGCCATAGCTGGCATTGAAGATGGAACGGGTACCAGCCAAGGAAAGCAGGCAGCCTCTAAAAGCCGGAAAAGGCAAGAAAAGTGATCTTCCCCTACAGCCTCCAGAAGGGAATGCGATACTTCCGACACCTTGATATTAGCCCAGACCCACTTCAGAAGTCAGATCTCTAGAAATTTTAGATAACAAATTTGTGTCATTTTTAGCCACTAGGTTTGTGATAATTTGTTACACTAGCAATGTGACCCTAATACAGTGGGTTAATATGTTTATCAAAAATATATCCATTTTTCTTCAAATAATGTATTCATTAATAATTCAAGTATATTTCCCTCTCTCCTCTGCCCACTCTCTCTTCTTCTCAGATTCTGATTATGTGAAGCCAGAGCAATTGATGTTAACGCACAACTCATTGGTGTTCCGCTCACTTTTTCCTTTTCATTTTTGTAGTTTATTACATCACTGTGATTTATTTGGCTAAGTCTTTTTGCTATATCCTTTAAGTAATCTTTTCTTCTGTAGTGTTTAATCTGCTGTTATCCCCATTCAGTGTATTTTTCATTTCAGATATTGTATTCTGCACCACAGTTTTCCTTTTCGCCTCATCACATTCATGTTTTCTTCTAGTTTCTTTTTTTTCTTTTTTAAGATTTATTTATTTATTTGGGGGGAGGGCAGAGAGAAAAAGAGAGTCTTTTAAGCAGACTCTGCACAGTGTGGGGCTCAATCTCAGAATTTGGAGATCTCAACCTGAGTTGAAACCAAGAGTCAGATGCTTAAGTGACTGTGCCACCCAGGTGTCCCTCTTCTACCTTCTTAAACATATGAGTTATACTTATAATAGGTTTATTAATATCTGTATCTGTCTTTTCTACTATCTGGGTTTTTTTTCTATGTCAATTTCTGTTGATTGATTCTGGTTATGGGTCTACTCTGTTGCTTCTTTGGACGCCTGGTTATTTTTTATTGAATGCCATACATTGTGGATTTTACTTTGGTTGGTGCTAAATTTTGTTATATTTCTGAAAATGTCATTGGACTTTTTAAATATAGTTAGCTTATTTTTTTTAAGATTTTATTTATTTATTTGAGAGAGAGAATGAGATAGAGACAGAGAGAGTATGAGATGGGGGAGCGTCAGAGGGAGAAGCAGACTTCCCGCTGAGCAGGGAGCCCGATGCGGGATTCGATCCCGGGACTCCAGGATCATGACCTGAGCTGAAGGCAGTTGCTTAACCAACTGAGCCACTCAGGCGCCCATAGTTAGCTTATTTTTAACCTATTTAATTCTTTGGAGATCTGTTTTAAACTTTGTTAGGGCAGGTCCAGAGCAGCCTTTAGTTGAAGCCTGATTTTACACCAGTAGTAAAACAAAACCACTCTGAACATTCCATAAGGTGTCACATGTTTTAGGAGGTTTTTCCTTCTGGCTGATTGGAGCATGAGCCAGCCACCAATTTGTGTGAGCTCCAGGGATTATCCTGCTTACTCTCTTTCTGTGGTTTCTTTCCTGGCTCAGGTTAAATTCTTCTCATCCATGCATAGCTCAGAATTCTGCTCAAGACTGAAGCAGACAATTATACAGATCTCCTGATCTTCCTCTCTTTTCTGTAGCATCCTCTTCTTCACTTTTGTGTCCTCTAAATTCTAAGCTCCTAAGCTTCTCATCAAAGAAGCCTCCATCTAAACTTCAATGAACTCCATTTCTTCAACTCAGCAAGCCCACTAAGCTCTGTTTGAGAACCCCCTCTGTTTTGTAACATGGAAATTCTCTCCAGGCAATAAGCCAGACCAAGGGAGAGCTCACCTACTTCATTTCCCTTCTTTCATGGATCAATTTCCTGTGCTTCCTGATTTCTAGTATATGAAAATGTTTATCACATATTTTATTGATTGTCTATTTAAAGGAGAACAAATATGCCAGCCCCAGTTACCATGTGGTGGCCAGAAGCACAAATCCTCAAATGCAAAATAGTTTAATTTTCTTCCTGTATAAATTTTTTTCTGTAAAAAAAAAAAAAGAAAAAAGAACTATTTCCCTCTGTTTATCCAGGGAATATAAAGTAGTCTCAAATAGCCTAAATAGAATGAAATTAAGATAACAAATCTCTAAATGTTATAAAAAATCTGAATATATTTCAAAACCACATAATGATTCCATTTATTTTTATAAAAGTCTAGATTAGAAACTGGAGAAATATACTATTCTAGTGTAACACATATATGCTAATTTATTTTACAGAATATATTATATTAATAAGCCCCGAGAGTGTGTCTCTTTCCCAAGAAAACAGAAATGATGCACAGTGACAGTAAAAAAACTTACTGAATTATGAATGTCAGAAAGTTCACTTATTTTTCTAATAATTTAAACCATGCATATGTAAATTGAGAAATCCTATTAATATTGATTATCATCTAAAAATATTATCTAAATCTAGTGGGGTCTATCACCAAAGGTATTACACAGTTTTAATAGCTGCAGTTTTAATAGTGGGATAAAGCTATTATATCATAATAGCTATTATTACATTATAATAATAGCCAGAACAAGTAAAATAAACCCTGATCATAAAAACACTGTGTTCAAAAATATTCTCATTTATAAGGCCATTTCTCTTAGTAAAAAATGGGGCAAAACAACTAAAGTAATATCATTGATAAAGTTAATGATTATTAAGACAAAAACTTAGTTTTAGTTTTACTAAGTTGTATGAGAAACAGTTATTACAGAACACTGACATGGGTAATAATCTTACTAAGACAATGTTACAAAAATGACACATTAGTTTTGTAAAGGTAACTTCTATTTTTATCTGACTTGAATAATCAAAAGGTTTATAAAAAGAATTCCTAAACTCAGAAATTAACAGTTCAGACAGAAAATAGAATTGTCTATGAGACATTCTTCTATGACTATTAATAAATAAGTTGTTTTTGGAGGAAAAACATCCTTAATTTGTTTGAATCTTTCTGAACCTACCAATTTCATTATGACTATATATGAACCAAAATGCAGAGATAATCAAATTAAGTCACTAAATTCTAAAAGTCATACTACTTTCTAGTCATTGGACCTCAACTATAGCTAATTGATAGACTCTTTTGTTAAGGGAATACAATGCCATGATACCTAATGGTAATAGCCAAACAACTTGAATACTTTCCTCTCTCTGTAAAGGCTTCCCATGTTTTAACAACGTCTAAACCTTTGTCAAATATCTGTTAGTGCTATAAATCTAAACACTTATCTGAACAAGAAAAGGGAAAAAAAAATATTCTTACCATAGATCCTAATGATGAGTATGCTTTTTCCTCTCTTTTCTGTTCTCTCTTTTCATGAAAATCTGTATTTTCTAGTGAATTCTGAGTGGATTGACTGAAGGCAGATTTTGTGTTTTCAGACTGCTTGAAATGAAATTAGTAAAGTATTTTGGAAATCCTGAGGGAGAAGATGTATGGGAGTGAAGAGAAATGAATCCAAATGATAGATAATGTTCTCAAGCCCAAATATTCTTTCAAGAGTCAGATTTATCAATTCTTTGACAAGATATAATTTGTGAGAGATTCCTTTATGAATACTTTCCCTTCTGGAAAATGTTATCTTCCACTCTGGATAAAATTCGCATTTTTATGGCATTATTTGAGGGAAGTTGGTAAAGATTTCGTGAATAAAATATATCATTCTTGGTGGATCTTCATGGTGAAAACTTGAAATCTCCAGCTCACACCAGAAAGGATGTAAGCCCTGCAGAAAATCACATCAGGAATCTTACAAGCAGATCTTTCCAGCTCAGTTGAGTCCCCAGATGACTGCAGTTAGCTGATAGAAAGATTTCCACCTCAAAAGAGACTCTGAACTGCAATCAGCTAATCTGACCTTCAGAAACTGTGAGACTTTAGATGTTTGTTGTTTTAAGCTACTGAATTTTGGGATACCTTTTATGTATCAACAGACTCATAATTAATTTATAAAGAAACTGAGGCAGAGAAGGATTAAGTGACTTGCCAAGGCTATTCAGGAGTCAATGACTACGTTAGATATTCTTACTTGCCTAAAATATACATTTTCCCTACCATATCCCTTAATATAAACCCTTAGTAAGTTGTGCTTCAGAGAAAAATGAGCCTTTCACAAACCCAGGCAGTGAATCTTGATTGATCTAAATCAATCATGGTAATTCCACTAGCTTTACTGGTTGAAATTTTAGAGAATGAGATATGGCAAAATACTGGCCAACAAGGGAAATTTGTTGAGGGGCATATGAGTAGGGCTTTCTCTGATAAAAAGAGGTGCTAAGGTAGAAAAGCTTATTTTATTTCAGCTTGACATTATTATATATGCATTTGATAGCCAGAAATTATGGTAGGCATCTGAAGATGTTGAGAAGTAGTAGACTTCTTACAGATTGAATATTTGTTTTACCCAAAATTCATATGCTGAAGCCCTTACCTTGAGTGTGATGGTATTTGGAAGTGGGGTCTTTGGGAGATAATTCAGTTTAGATGAGGTCATGAGGGTGGGGCTCCCATGATGAGATTTGTATCCTTGTAAAAAAAGGAAGAAACCACAGCTCATTCTCTCTCTCCACTGACTTACACTGAGGAAAAGTCACCTGGGGACATAGTGAGAAGGTAGACATTTGCAAGCCAGGAAGAGAGCTCTCATCAGGAACTGAATCAGCTGGCATCTTGGACTTCCTAGTCTCTAGAATTGTGAGAAATAATTTTTTTTTTTAAAGCTACTCAGTCTATTGTATTTTATTATGGTAGCCTGAGCTAAGACAAGACTTAATAAGAAACACAGAGTGAAAAAAATACAAAGAATTTCGGATTTACTGATATTGGGTATGTTAAATGATCTATTCATTGAATAACTCTACATCTATCAGATAATAACTTGGCACATTGGTTAAGCCATTTTTGTTTGTGTCTTTTGTTATTCAGCTGGAAAATATCTTCATGAATAAAAATGTTAGTGTCAAAAGAAGAAATAACTACTAATTTGGCTACATTTTTCTTATTTAACCACTTTTCCTGTACTCCAGCATTCTTCTATTATAGCAAACAATTGGCAATTTCCTACAAAATGCAGACAGTACAAACAAAAACAAATATACACAGGTATTATGTGTCACAGACTCATCCGCTAGCTTTGTAAAAAGAGTCTGTCTAGGGAGGCTCGCCCACCCACTCACCCTCCTGGAGCAAGCCAGAATGCCCAGGTTGACCCAAGGGAAGGCTAGGGTTCCTCCAAGGGGTCTATGAACAGTGGCCACAGCCCCCAGCCTGTTTCCTGGGTGTCTGAGTAAGCACAAGTACAAGCACAAAAGCTAGGGGATGCAGGATGACCTGAGACAGACAAAATCACAGGGCCCCTATCATGACCATGCAGAATGGCCTGTGGTGGTCATCCTGGAACCTCAGTGCCCGGATCCCCGGAGCCCTCCCTCTCCATATGCTTTCACTCCTTCAGCCTGAAAGGGTCAGATTTGCCATCAATACAATGACCTCTACTTTTTTTCTTTTGTATTTTGATAAACACTGAAGAAACTGGAGCTGTTCAACTTTATCTTGGGAAAATTCTCAGCACAGGTTTATTTGGCATCCTAGACCCTCTTATTGTTTTCAGTACACAATGAGGAATCAACTGTTTTGTATACTTATTCTCAGTTATCATTTCGACAAGCAAGCACTGTAATTACAAGCTCCTAGAATAAAATCTCTGAACTATATAAAAAATAAAATAAAATAATTACTCATTAAAACGAGAAACAAAATTCTCTATTCTATACACTTGAGTAAGTTTATTATCTTTCCAATAGTTGACATCTTGTGTACACATCTACCTCTGTTGGATTCTTTGTGTTTTTGCTCTTATTGATTGAGACTACTTTCCTTGTGTTTTGACTGTGAACTGGCCACTGAATTAAACATTATACATTTAAGTTTATTTTTTTTTGGTTGTTGTTTTTAACCTTACTAGGAATTTAATTAAATATTCAGATATGTAGGTTGATGTCTGTTGTCAAATTTGGAAAAGAACGTCTTTGTGTTTCTTTTTCACAAGAAGTCAAGGTCTTTTATCCACTTTTCTGAAATGTCAACTAGAATTCTGATATGAATTTAAATTCTGCTATGATTTTTCCTGTTTGACTTTTCATGATAAAACACACACCTCATTACCAGCCATAAAGACAGATCTCCACATACATCCATTAGGAGCCCCAGAAAAACAAGACAGTCAAATGTGGTAGAAAAATATTAGATGTGCTAAGAGCTGAAAATATCATCTGGGCATATATATCAGTGTATCATCTTTACATGTTTTTAAAAAAATTTCTGCTTCTGTGTAAATAAATATACTGATGAATTTTAATGAAGGCAGAGTGATCTCAATTTTTTCTCATTAATTCTAGTAGTAAATCTCGTTTCAAAACTATAAATGTACTCATCTTCAATGCACAGCTCTCTTTTCTTTTTTTTTGGATGATGATAGGTCTTTATTTTGTCTTCATTTTTTTTTTTAATTTTATTATGTTATGTTAATCACCATACAATACATCATTAGTTTTTGATGTGGTGATCCACGATCCATTGTTTTCGTATAACACCCAGTGCTCCATGCAGTACATGCCCTCCTTAATACCCATCTCCGGGCTAACCAATCCCCGCTCCGCCCTCCCCTCTAAAACCCTGTTTGTTTCTCAGAGTCCATAGTCTCTCATGGTTCATCTCTCCCTCCAATTCCTCCCCCCCCCAATTTTTCCCTTCCTTCTCCTAATGTCCTCCATGCTATTCCTTATGTTCCACAAATAAGTGAAACCATATGATAATTGACTTTCTCTGCTTGACTTATTTCACTTAACATAATCTCCTCCAGTCCCATCCATGTTGATGTAAAAGTTGGGTATTCATCCTTTCTGATGGCTGAGTAATATTCCATTGTAATAGGGACCACATCTTCTTTATCCATTCATTCGTTGAAGGGCATCTCAGCTCTTTCCACAGTTTGGCTATTGCAGACATTGCTGTTATGAACATTGGGGTGAATATGGCCCTTCTTTTCACTGCATCTCTGTCTTTGGGGTAAATACCCTGTAGTGCAATTGCTGGGTCATAGGGTAGCTCTATTTTTAATTTTTTGAGGCACCTCCACACTGTTTTCCAAAGTGGCTGTACCAACTTGCATTCCCACCAACAGTGTAAGAGGGTTCCCCTTTCTCCACAACCTCTCCAACATTTGTTGTTTCTTTCCCTGTCCATTTTGGCCATTCTAACTGGTGTAAGGTGGTATCTCAATGTGGTTTTGATTTGGATTTCCCTGATGGCTAATGATGATAAACATTTTTTTCATGTGTCTGTTAGCCATTTGTATGTCTTCTTCAGAGAAGTGTCTTTTCATATCTTCTGCCCACTTTTTGACTTGGTTATTTGTTTTTTGGGTGTTGAGTTTGAGAAGTTCTTTCTAGATCTTGGATACCAGCTCTTTATCTGTAGTGTCATTTGCAAATATCTTCTCCCATTCTGTGGGTTGCCTCTTTGTTTTGTTGACTGTTTCCTTTGCTGTGCAGAAGCTTTTTATCTTGATGAAGTCCCAAAAGTTCATTTTTGCTTTTGTTTCACTAGCTTTTGGAGATGTATCTTGAAAGAAGTTGCTGTGGCCGATGTCAAAGCGGTTACTGCCTATGTTCTCCTCTAGGATTTTGATGGATTCCTGTCTCACATTGAGGTCTTTCATCCACTTTGAGTTTATCTTTATGAATGGTATTAGAGAATGGTCGAGTTTCATTCTTCTGCATGTGGCTGTCCAATTTTCCCAGCACCATTTATTGAAGAGACTGTCTTTTTCCATTGCATGTTTTTTCCTGCTTTGTCAAAGATTATCTGATCATAGAGTTGAGGGTCCATATCTGGGTTCTCTATTCTGTTCCATTGATCTATGTGTCTGTTTTTGTGCCAGTACCATGCTGTCTTGGTGATCACAGCTTTGTAATATAGCTTGAAATCAGGCAACGTAATGCCCCCAGCTGTTTTTCTTTTTCAACATTTCCTTGGCGATTCGGGGTCTTTTCTGTTTCCATACAAATTTTAGGATTGTTTGTCCCAGCACTTTGAAAAATGTCATTGGAATTTTGATCGGGATGGCACTGAAGGTATAGACCGCTCTGGGTAGCATAGACATTTTAAAAATGTTTATTCTTCCAATCCATGAGCATGGAATATTTTTCCATCTTTTTGTGTCTTCTTCAATTTCTTTCATGAGTGTTTTGTAGTTCCTAGAATATTGATCCTTTACCTCCTTGGTTAGGTTTATTCCAAGGTTTCTTATGGTTTTTGGTGCCATTGTAAATGGAATCATTTCTCTAATTTCTCCTACAGTTGCGTTGTTAGTGTATAAGAAAGTAACTGATTTATGTGCATTGATTTTGTATCCTGCCACATTACTGAATTGCTGGATGAGTTCTAGTAATTTGGGGGTGGAGTCTTTTGGGTTTTCCATGTAAAGTATCATGTCGTCTGCAAAAAGAGAGAGTTTGACTTCTTCTTTGCCAATTTGAATACATTTTATTTCTTTTTGTTGTCTGATTGCTGTTGCTAGGACTTCTATTACTATATTGAACAATAGTGGTGAGAGTGGGCATCCTTGATGTGTTCCTGATCTTAAGGGAAAGGCTCTCAGCTTTTCCCCATTGAGGATGATATTCGCTGTGGGTTTTTCGTAGATGGATTTTATGAACTTGAGGTATGTTCCCTCTATCCCTATACTCTGAAGAGTTTTAATCAGGAAAGGATGCTGTATTTTGTCAAATGCTTTTTCTGCATCAATTGAGAGGACCATATGGTTCTTCTCTCTCCTCTTATTAATGTGTTCTATCACATTAATTGATTTGCAAATGTTGAACTACCCTTGCATCCCGGGGATAAATCCCACTTGGTCGTGGTGGATGATCCTTTTAATGTATTGTTGGATCCTATTAGCTAGGATTTTGTTGAGGATTTTGGAATCCATATTCATCAGGGATATCGGTCTGAAATTCTCCTTTTTGATGGGGTCTTTGCCTGGTTTGGGGATTAAGGTAATGCTGGCCACATAGAAAGAGTTTGGAAGTTTTCCTTCTGTTTCTAATTTTTGAAACAGCTTCAGTAGAATAGGTATTATTTCTTCTCTGAATGTTTGGTAGAATTCCCCAGGGAATCCATCAGGCCCTGGACTCTTGTTTTTTGGGAGGCTTTTGATCACTGCTTCAATCTCATTACTGGTTATTGGCCTATTCAGGTTGTCAATTTCTTCCTGTTTCAGTCTTGGCAGCTTCTAGGTTTCCAGGAAGGCCTCCATTTCACCCAGATTGCTCAGTTTATTGGCATATAGTTGTTGATAATAATTTCTAATAATTGTTTCTATTTCCTTGGTGTTAGTCATGATATCTCCCCTTTCATTCATAATTTTATTAATTTGGGTCCTTTCTCTTTTCTTTTGGATAAGTCTGACCAGTGGTTTATTGATCTTATTCTCTCAAAGAACCAACTTCTAGTTTCATTGATCTGATCTACTGTGTTTCTGGTTTCTAATTCATTGATTTCTGTTTTAATTTAATTATTTCTCTTCTAATGCGTGGCTTAGGCATCGTTTGTTGCTTTTTCTCTAGTTCTTTAAAGTGTAGAGTTAGTTGGTGAATTCGGGATTTTTCTATTTTTTTGAGTGAGGCTTGGATGGCTATGTATTTCCCCCTTAGGACCGCCTTTGCAGTATGGAGGGTGGGGGAGTATGCAGGGTGGAATGTTCTGTAAATATCTATGCCCTTGGACACTCATTGATAGTATTTTTAAGTTCTGCCAATTCACCTTTCATTTCTGCCCTTGGAGACTCTATGTTGCCATTAATTGATTTCTCCATTCTAGCCATTGTCTTCACAATTGCTAGCCTGAATTCCATCTCCATAGGTTTTGGACCAATGTGTTTTCATTCTCATTGATTTCTATGAATTGTTTAAGTTCTTCTTTGATTTCCTGGTTGACCCAAATATTCTTGAGCAGAGTGGTCTTTAGCTTCCAAGTGTTTGAATTTCTGCCATATTTCTTCTTGTGATTGAGTTCCAGTTTTAGAGCATTGTGGTCTGAGAATATGCAGGGAATAATCTCAATCTTTTGGTAGCAGTTGAGACCTGACTTGTGACCCAGTATGTGGTCTATTCTGGAGAAAGTTCCATGTGCGCTTGAGAAGAATGAGTATTCTGTTGTTTTAGGGTGGAATGTTCTGTAAATATCTATGAGGTCCATTTGGTCCAATGTATCATTCAAAGCTCTTGTTTCCTTGTTGATTTTCTGCTTAGATGATCTGTCCATTGCTGAGAGTGGAGTATTGAGGTCTCCTACAATTAAAGTATTGTTATCAATATGACTCTTTATTTTAGTTAGCAGTTGGCTTATGTAGATGGCTGCTCCCATGTTGGGGGCATAGATATTTACAACTGTTAGATTACAATTGTTAGATAGACCCTTTAAGAATGATATAGTGTCCTTCTCTGTCTCTTATTACAGACTTTAGTTTAAAATCTAATTTGTCTGATATAAGAATTGCTACCCCAGCTTTCTTTTGAGGTCCGCTGGCATGGAAGATGGATCTCCATCCCTTCACTTTCAGTCTGGATGTATCTTTAGGTTCAAAATGAGTCTCTTGTAGACAGCATATGGATGGGTCCTGTCTTTTTATCCAATCTGCAACCCTGTGCCATTTTATGGGAGCGTTTAGGCCATTTTTGTTGAGAGTGATTATTGAAAGATATGAATTAATTGTCACCATGTTGCCTGTGAAGACATTGTTTTTATAGATTGTCCCTGTAAATTTCTGTTGTAGATCACTCTTGGGGTCTTTCTCCTTATAGAACCCCCCCTTAATATTTCTTGCAGGGCTGGCTTAGGGGTCACATATTCTTTCAGTTTCTGCTGGTCATGGAAGTTCTGCATCTCTCCATCCATTCTAAATGAAAGCCTTGCCAGATAAAGTATTCTTGGCTGTATGTTCTTCTCATTTAGTACCTTGAATATGTCTTGCCAGGCCTTTCTGGCTTGCCAGGTCTCTGTGGATAGGTCTGACATTATTCTGATGTCCCTCCCTCTGTACGTAAGGAATCTCTTCCCCCTAACTGCCTTTAAGATGGTTTCCTTGGTTCTAAGATTTGCAAGTTTTACTATTACATGGCAGGGTCTTGACCTGTTTTCCTTGAGCTTGGGAGGGGTCCTCTCTGCCTCTAGGATGCGAATGTTTATTTCATTCCCCAGATTAGGTAAGTTCTCAGCTACGATTTGCTCAAATACATCTTTTAGTCCTCTCTCTCTCTCCACTCCCTCCAGGATTCCAATTATTCTGACATTGGAACGCTTCATGGTGTCACTTATTTCTTTAATTCTATTTTCATGGATTCTGAGTTGTTTTTCCCTGGCCTCCTCTTTTCCCTTTTTATCTATTATATTGTCTTCCAGGTCGCTTATTCACTCTACTGCCTCAGTTATCCTAGCTGTTAGATTATCTAGATTGGATTGGATCTCATTGATAGCATTTTTAAGTTCTGCCAATTCCCCTTTCATTTCTGCGCTTGGAGACTCTACGTTGCCATTAATTGATTTCTCCATTCTAGCCAATTGCTAGCCAGAATTCCAATCCAACATCTTGGTTATATCTGTATCCATTTTAAATCTGCAGCATAAGTCATAATCTCTGAGTCTTTTCTATTTTAGGGGCTCCTCCTCCTAGTCATTCTGTTGATGGGTGTTTGAGGGAATGTATAGAGTCGAAATTATTGACCAGAACCCAAGCAAGATGCACCTGTTTTCTTGGGACTTTAGGGTTCCTGGCCTCTTGTTTTCCCAGCCTGTCTTCTGAGGGAGGGGCCTGCCACGCTGTTACTCAGGCAACCCTGTTTGGGCGGAGTTGCCCTGCGCCCCTGTGGCGGGGGGATGGGCTCAGTGGGAATCATTCTTTGGGGCTTTTGTTCTCTGGCGCCTTTCCCTGGCGGCTTTCCATGTCTCTTCCACGAGTCATAGCAGAAGAGACTGTTTCCAACCCTCTGCCTCAGAGCAGAGAGACCTCAGTCTGTTCTTCAGTGAGTTCTCCGGGCCACACTGTCTCCTTTTCTGTCCGTGCTGCTATTAACTACAGCGTCCTGGGTTGTGCGCCCCTCTGCAGCGCTCCCAGTCCTGCCTCCAGGTCGGGGCACGTCTCTGCCCTTTGTGCTTCTAAAACCGCCAGCCCCTCCCAGTTCGCGCGTGTGTGACCGTTGCTCCGGGTTTCCACCCCCGGGGGTTGCAGTTCACCGGCGCAACCCCGGCGCACTGGTTTCCCTCTCTGAGGCTGCAGTTCGCTTGCTCGACTGTTGCTCCGGTTTCTGTCCGGGGGGCTGTGGTTCGCATGCGTGCGACCCCGCCACTCCGGGTTTCCACCCCGGGGGCTGCCCTAAAGTCCTTTCCCGACGCCACCGGTCTGCGAGTCTGTGCCCCATCCACAGCATGCGAGGCTGTCACTCACCGGTGGTGTAGGATCCCCACGGCCAGGCTCCCTCCCGCTGCCATTTATCCTCCAATATCTGCCCACAGAATCACAGCTCTCCGCTTCATACCTCAAAACCAACTGCCTGCGATATTCTGTTTGTAGAGATCCAGATCTTCTTACATCTCAGGCTGGTTTTATGGGTGCTCAGAGTGGTCTGGTAGATATCCAGCTCAATTCCGGGGACCAGTTGAAATAGGGTCCCCTACTTCTCCGCCATCTTTCCCCCTCCCCTCGTTTCTATTTTCTAATCCATTTTTAGTTTCGACAAATTTTATTTAATTTTTAACTCAATTTTTTTTGTTGTTTGGAATCAGTATTAACTTTATTTGTCACTCTTTACAGACATTGGTCCACTTCCACATGAAAAGTAGAGAGCATCTATTTCCACTTAATATTATAAAGAATAACTCAATTTTTGACATTAAACATTTTTTTCCTTCAATTTATGTCATAATTCACTATTATGGTAGTAAAATCCTTTCCTTCTGAACTAAATATTAGTGGTGTGGTTTCAGCAAAAAAGATATATATATATATATGTGTGTGTGTGTGTGTGTGTATAAAAGGATATATTATGGATATGTATAATATATATACAAAATATTATATATATATGAATTCAACAATTATTAACTAGAATTGCTCTAAGTTCAAGAGTACAGCTAAAATGTTTTAGAGGATATATCCTATAAGTGAAACAGTGTTTAGATCCTCCTCCAACAGCAGATGTACAAGTAACAACCCCTTCTGTGCACTATTCCTGCAACACCTCTTTCCTTAACTATTCCCAACTTGATATTTCAGCATTTATTGATTTAATATCTGCCCATTTTAACTCATGGAAGTTATAGAATAGAGAATTTTGTTTCTGGTTTTATTACAATTTGAGGGTTTTTTGTTTGCTTGTTTTAACTTCCCTGGGTGTCCTATTCAATTTAGAATGCTGTAACAGAAGGTCAGAGTCTGAGTGGCTTATAAATAATAAAAATGTATTTTTCAAATTCTGGAGGCTGCAAGTCTGAGATCAAGGTGCCAGCAGATTCCATGTCTGGTGAGATCCGAGTCCTAATTGCACACTGCCAACCTCTCTTTGTGTCCCCACATGATGGAAAGAGGATGAGAGGGATCCTTTTTATAAGGGCACTAATCCCATTGATGAGGGCTCAACCCCTATGACCTTATCACCTACCAACAGCCCTACCTCCTAATACCATGGCATTGTGCGGTAGGATTTCAATATATTCATTTTGAGGGACACAAATATTCAGTCCATTGCATTGGGTATTTTTCTGGGGTGCCTGGGTGGCTCAGTCATTAAGCATCTGCCTTCGTCTTGGGTCATGGTCCCAGGGTCCTGGGATGGAGCCCTGCATTGGGCTCCCTGCTCAGCGGGAAGCCTGCTTCTCCCTCTCCCACTCTGCCTGCTATTGTTCCCTCTCTCACTGTATCTCTCCATCAAATAAATAAATCTTTAAAAAAAAAAGGGGGGGGAGGAAATTAAGATGGTAAACTATTATTTAAACCAATACATTTTCTGCTGATTGTTTTCAGCTGCATTTCAATAGACACTTCTATGTGTCCATAAATGGCTATGAATAATTGTTTTTAACACTGCTGAAGTGAAAACACTGATACAAAAGGCAATTCTTAATAAAAGGTAAGAGGACTGTTTCTGGAGTCCTCTGCAAGGACTCCTTGTATTCAAGTCTGAGTTCCATCGTGTTATTAATGGGATGATATGCCGCAAGATAACTAATTCTGAAATTCACTTTTCTCATCTGTGTAGTGGGAATCATACCGAAATTCTGGGGCTGCTGTGAGGATTAATGAGGCAACTTATATTCTATGATTATAAAATTGTCCAGAACATGGTTGGCTCCTAATATCAGTAGTTTTTTTAATTATTATTATTGTGAGAGACTTATCAACCTCCACGGAAGGATGGTCTTTGGTGAGAAATACATTTCTTTTCTCTTCCAATGGCTAAGCAAAAGCAAACAAACTTCTCTTCAGATATTGGTTTGACTAGGTTCAGTAACTGAACCTGAGTTATATGTAACAAGGCCATAGAAATAGCACAATGAAGAAATAATTCAAATCCTGGTCTTGTCACTCCAAATTCCACCCTATTTCCACTGGATAATTCCTTCTTAAACATTATTTAAGCAGTGGACATATTTAAAAGAAAAAATATATAAACATCTGATATATGTAAAACACAATATGCCAACACTATGCTTCTCAGGCAGTTTAAAACATAACTGCTTAGCCATTTAATTTTTAAGTGATTTTTGTGTGGATATTACATACAAATTTTTAGGAAGCCTAGGGATCCACCGTAGAAATTATTGTACAACATCATGCTGCCTTCCTACCAGACAATTTAACTTCATTAAATATTTAAAATATGGTTAAGTGAATGATACAAAACTGTCATTAAGCTTTGACTAGTATGACTCAATAACTTAAAAATTCTAAACTTGTGGATAGTGGTATAATTAATAGGATGGCTCTTAAAAATTGGTATAATATTTTAATAAATGTTATTATTAGAAGAAATGGGCCATTTTGATTTAGAAATAGATAGGGAGTTATTCCAAATTATACAGTAATGTCTTTCCTAAGTGGCATATTCTGTCATTTTAGATGGTAAGAAACAATTTTGTACATGGTTTATACACACCCATAATTAGACATACTAGTAGCAAAAGAAAAAAGTGAAAAACAGTATGTAAATTACTTTATACATAGCATCATATAAAACTTATAAACCAAAACATAATATGCACCTTGGAATTTGTAAAAGATTTGTTGTTTTTCCAAGAAGATAACATCATTTTTCATTGTTTTTTGATCCACCATGTGAAATTTTTATCATAAAAACTTTGATAAAAATTAGGGTTCCCATCTACACTTTTGAGAAAGTTGCCTTCCTCTGGAGAAAAAGCTTTTTAATTGTTTAAACTGTGTTTGCTTTACAATCATTGGTTCAATTCAGCTTTATAGAGGTTTAAAATACAATATTAATAGTTGACTCAGTTGGTTAAAAAAATTTAAACCTATTATTTTCTTTGACTCATAAGAAATGTTTTTTATAAATCTGTTGTCAAGTCATGGTAAAAAATAAATCTTTCCAGTTGGGCAAGCATTTTGTTATTAGGCATGTAAATTCATATAAAATGATCAGTTATAGTATTCAATAAATGGATGAAACTTGCTACAAAAAATATCAAGGCAAGGTTTTTGTTTTTGTTTTTGTTTTTGTTTTTTTTTTCAGAAACCAACAAAGTAGAAAGTGGAGTTAGTACCATGCATAGAATTTTTCTAGCTACATTTAAATATTTTGCTGATCAGTAAACATTTTGAACTGACCATTTCTGAACTGTCTATGAGAGACAAAAACACTCTTGCATAGAAACTCGAGGGATATTTTTCTGTTGCCTCCAAGAATTTATCCATTCTTTCCTTTATCTGCTAAAGAACTACTTATTACTTTATTTGACAAATATCTGCTGACTGCATACTGCTTCGTAGCAAGCACTGTTACAGACAGTGTATGTACTATAATACTACACTTTAACCTTTGAGCTCCCGGAGTTTCCGATTTAATGGAGGAGAAATAAAATATACAAATAAAATATAAATATCAAGTTCCAAGTGCAACAAAGTAAAATGAAACAGAGTAAGTTGATAATGACTGCCAGAGAAAGAAATTATAATTTAGATCGGGTGGTGAGACCAAGTTTTTCACAAGTGACCATTAGTCATAGGGGGGAAAGAAGAAAAGTAAAGTGTATTAAGGAGATACTTGGGAGAAGAGTATTACAAATGAAGTAACAGAAAGTGAGAATATGCTACAATATTCTAGATGAAAGGGTAAACCTTGGCAACTTGAGTGTAAAATATAACTAGATGTTATATTTAGTATCTGGTGTATCACTTGGAAAGGACTGATACTGTGAAACTGATACATTCATAAGAGCTCACCAGTGATACAATGAGAATGTGCAGACATGGAAAATGTTACGGGATCAGGGCCTGATAGCATGACCAAGGGAAGAAAAATTACCTGCTTGGTCATCAAGCATGGTGAGTAAAACAAGTTGAGAGCTGAAAATGACCTACAATACTCAGGCTTTGCATGCAACTTGCTGTATGAAATAAGATTGTCTAGTAATTAAACTTTTGATTATCATTCAATGCTAGAACTGCAAACACTGCCCTAGATATATCCAAATATCAAATGTACACTGACAAAATTCACAACCTGGAACCTTCACAGCATACTTGTTAAATACCCTTCATTGGGGATGCTCCCAAAGCTGAGTACATTAAC
This sequence comes from Mirounga leonina, assembly GCF_011800145.1. Classification (NCBI taxonomy): domain Eukaryota; kingdom Metazoa; phylum Chordata; class Mammalia; order Carnivora; family Phocidae; genus Mirounga; species Mirounga leonina. The sequence goes on from NW_023270389.1 coordinate 22,809,144, forward strand.
TACTAAAATATTCTTTAGTATCATATTTATACACATTTTGATTTAGTCTTATGCTCTTGAAGCAAATGTGTAAGTATCCACTCTCTTGTAAAGGCAATCCTATATTGTATTTAACCATTAGAGTGATCGGAATGCCTTCATGTTCAGAATATAAATGAAAATAACTCATGAAAAATGTGGAATATTTTCTCTCATAGCTTTATTTGTCATATCCATGTCATTCAGCACAACCTGTACTGAAGTAATTGCCTCTTTAATGAATAAGGAGCTAACTTAATTCCCTGTGATTAAAGGATTTCAGAAGGACTTCAAAAACTTTATTAAGCAGAAAGTCACCATGTTGTTCTAACTAAACTTTTGATGAAAATGTGTAGTTTTTAAAAATCTAAATTAAGATTTGGGGTTTGCCCTTTTTGTTTTTGGGTTATTGGGTGCTATTTTTATTGGAATTTAAATTTAAAGCCCAATATACCTTATTTATAAGTTATTTGGCCATCCCTCTGTTATCTGTTCACCATTTAGTACTTGGGTATTCCTAACTTTTGGCAAGAATACTATATAGTATTATGTCCTTTGGCATCTATTTAAAAGAAGATATTAAACTTCTCCTTATCAGTGGACATATTATGAAGACAGAAATGCTCAGAGCATTCTCAGAGTGTTCTTCTATAGTTTCATAATATTTAAAAATTTCCATAGCATATCATTATATAATCTGAAATCAACTTTACACAAACATTGTATAAAACCAGCACTTTTTTTGGTCTCCGTCTTTCACATTCTGTAACCATGGTTATCCCATTAAATAATATTGGCACAAGATCACAGAAATTACCCTCTAGTTTCAGGTCCACCATTTATTAGCATTATTAGCTTAGATTTCTCCATGTCTCTTCCCTAAAATGAGGTGATAATAATTAAGATATAGAAATAAATGAGATATTTTTCATTAGAAATCGTTACATAAAATATGATAAATAAATGGTACTTCTCTTTTCACCTTAAACATTGAATAGGTATTCTATGAAATCTTTGCCTTTGCTAATTTAAATTTCTGTACTGGTACAGTATATCTTACTAAACACCTCTTATAAATACTCAAAAAAGATAAATCCCTCTTCTCTTCACACATTGGTTTCAGAACTCTGATCACCTCTTCCTAAAGTCTTATCTAGATTCTAACCTAGTGACATTGAAGGTATTGGTCTTTGGAAAGAAAACTGGGTTATTACAGATTGGATTGTGAGATACAGCCACTCACTTCACTTTTATGAGATTCCAGTCTATCACTTGTTAGTCCTGTTAACAATGTTTATCCATTCATGGCTTGATTCACTTTTAAAACTGAGGCTGTTTCTGAGAATTCAAGGTGCCTTTAAAGTCAACTTGATTCCAGGTACTATAGATGTTTGCAAAAGAATTGCATTGTTTTCCAGTTTGGGGGATGTTGAGGGGAATCGTATTTAAGAAAAAAAAGCAATGTTTAAATGTTGTAAATTAAAATATTTTAATTATTAGCATTTTATCAAATAGTAACAATTTATTCGCATAGTAAATCATTACAAATTAGCCAACAGGATAGTAAATATTTATTATTAAACATGTAATGTCTAAACAGAGTACCACTGAAAATTAAATATAAGCCATAATTTCAGTAAAAAGTTACTTTGCATACTTTGCATTCTTTCACTTAACACATGGGTAATGCACCTCAAAAGCACTGCCACTGAATTTGGTAAACTTTTCTCCAAAATCAAAGCTTTGTGTTTAGTTATTTGTTGAGCTTATACTATGAAACATTAAATTAATTATCCTATATATGATAAAATAATGATATGATAAAATAATTACTTTTTAAAAGTTTTATTTATTTGAGTGGGGGAGTACCCAAGCAGGGGAGGGGTAGAGGGGGAGGGAGAGAATCTCGAGCAGACTCCCCACTGAGTGTGGAGCCCGACATGGGGCTCTGTCTCACAACGCTGAGATGGTGACCTGAGCCAAAACCAAGAGTCCAATGGAGCCACCCAGGAGCCCCAAAATAATTATTGATATATTACTGAAAGTATGCAAACTGTTGTTTAAAAACAAGTCAGAGACCGTATACAATAAAAGTTCATTTCTCATTATGCAGCAATTCAGTGTAAGAATTTGTAGTCAAGCAGCTTTAAGAGAGGCTCTCCTTCCACTTCAGATTCCTAACCTCCTGTAGATCCGAGCTGATCAGGCTACAGAAAAGTACAACCTCATTCAACTGTTCTGAACAAGTAGTTTTTTCCAAAGTTCAGGCACAAAGCCTCAAATAACTGTTCAAAAATATGAAAAAGATAAGCTGATTATATGCCCAGGATGAAGAGAGGACAAATATTGACAGTAGAGCTACTTCTGCCATGCATATAAATACATATATCTAAAAGCTCGCTTGCTGCAATATTAATGATCATTTTCATTGGATGCTAGGCTTATAGAGGATTTTCATTTTATTTTTAAGCATTTTGATATTCTCCAAATATTCCACAGTTAATACTTACCACTTTTGTTACTAAATACAAATGCATCCCTCTCCTCTTTCCTCCCTCTCCCTCCTCTTTTCATACTCCTGCTTTTCTCCTCCTTTTTGCTTCTTCACCCCTTTTGTCCTCCTCTTCCTCTCCCCCCCCCCTTCTCCTCCAACCCTCTCATGCTCTCTCTTTCTCTACAGGAGAAACAGATTTCCTTCTTTTCTTAATTACTTTTAGCTAATAGCATTTTTTTTACTTTGTGATATTTTGGAACTTTTCTCCAGTCTTGTACTGGAATCCCTTCTCATGCTTTACAGTAGAAACTGCAACATTTTTTGACATTCCAGGAAGGGATAGGAAAAAAAGACTTCATTCACAATTAGCTCTTAAGCTTAAACATCTTTCACTTGAAGTTGCTAATTGACACTCAGACATATTGGATTTACCATCATTGAACTTGTTCTCAATTTAGTTCTCCCTTGTCAGTTCAATTTACTCTCTAGGCTATAAATTTTCTGTTGGAACTTAACTTACTCAATATGTGCACTACTAGGTCATGAGCTCCTTGAAAACAAAAATAATATATATTTCATTGGGTATATATACTCAGTGCCTAAATCAGGCACTGCTGTAAAACACACACACACACACACACACACAGACTCGTTAAACAGTAGAGTACATAGCAGTCATTTCCTAAATCTTTGTTTGATAAATGAATAAATAAAACACATACATTCTATGACTTAAATCATCCTTACAGATGAAAATAATCACCTTTTATTTTAACTGATAAGCTAAATACTGAAAAGACCTTGTAAAAACCTTATATCTTTTTTTGTCACATCTGAATTTCATGTAAAATTGCTACAAATGTGCCCTGTTATATTAATAATGAAAGTTTCATACATCACAGTGAGTTTTCCTCACAACTAAAGTCTTAAGGATTCATAGTTTCTTATTTTTTATCTGACTGTAAGATTTTACACTTTTAAGAAATACCTCAATATAGTCTTTGACATTCTATTTTTTTCATCTAATTAAAGATGTGATGAGTCAAATAACAGCCTATGAGTTCAAAAGGGTCTCTGCTTTCTTCACATATGTAGTTAATATTCTGGTGCTCTTAATATTCCCTCGTTTTTTGACAGAAAACAAACTTTCATACAATAGAACTTAATTTGAAAAATTATAATTACACTTTGCATAAGAAATCATAAGTATAGATTTTAAAAAGAGCTGCTATTAAAAAAATGTTGAAACTATACTTCACAATCAGTTTAACTTGATATTGTTTGTTTAATCCCAATGATGACAATAGTTACTATACTGAACTTTTATTTTCTAAAATAATAATTTAATTTTTTGCTTTTGTTTTTGATGAGTTATACAGATCTCTCAGTAGGAATTCTGATAAAGGCATGTTGAAAATAATATTTGCAAAAAAAAAGAAAAGAATATTTGCTAACAATAATAAAAAATAAAAAGATGAAAGAATAAACATCTCTAATTTACTACTTGCTTTTATATCTGTAAATGACCTTTTTGTTTGGATATTAATTCAAACTTTCATATTAAGATAAATAACTAATATGTGTCACTCTCATAATGCATTTCAGTTACTATAGAATGGTCTTTGTGCTTATGATTATTCCCTTTTTTTCCTAAACGTACATAAGGACCTTTAATCCTTCATGTGGAAAATAAATTAGGCATTTCTTCACTACTATGACACTGGTTCTATGACTTGTGAATCCTGTTAATTATTTATGTCATTTCATTTGTCTATTAAATAAAAGTTTTCTCTTTTTGTATTATAAAATACCTTATAGGTTGTATCTTTAGGATAAAGAAGTAACTTACATCATACCTATCAAATGTATTCAAGATAACATAGATGCAAAATTTTCAATAAAATCCAGCAAGCTGAGCACATCAAAAAGATTATATACCAAGACCAAGTGGGATTTATCCTTGGAATGAAAGATTGGTTTAACATATGCAAATCAATCCATGGGATATACCACAATAACAGGATAAAAGATTAAAATATCATCTTAATAAATGCAGAAAAGGCATTTGAAATGTTCAATATACATATCTGATAAAAACTCTCAACAAAATAGCTATAAAAGGAAACCTCTTCACACAATGAGAACATTACTAAAAAAACCTCTAGAGCCAACATCCTAATCAATGAAGAAAACTGGAAAGCTTTTCCTCTAAAATATTGTACAAGGCAAGAATGTCCACCTTCCCCACTTCTATTTAACACAGTACTGGAAGTACTAACACAAGCAAGTAGATGAGAAAGAACAAAAAAGAAATAGAAGGCATTCAAATTCGAAAGGAGGAAGTAAAAATATGTTTCCAAGTGACACAATCCAATATGTAGAAAACCCTAAAGACTCCAAAAAAACTCCAAATAAAAAATTCAGTAAAGTTGCAGGATACAAAATCAACATACAAAAATCAGTTGCATTTTTACATCAACAAAAGGAAATCAAGAAAACAATTCTAGCTGAACCAAATACAGTGGTATTTAAAATTAATTGATCATAACCAGTTATGTATTTCTTTATTCCTTCTTAACTCTCACTGCTTCATTTGACTAGCCTTAAAAAAATAAGAATAATCCCATTTATGAAAGTATCAAAAAAACAAAATAGGAATAAACTTCACCAAGAAGGTGAAAGATGTACATGGAAAACTCTAAGATATTGATGTAAGAAATTGAAGAAGATACAAATAATGGAAAGATGTTCCATGTTCATGGATTTCAAGAATTAATATTGTTAAAATGTCCATACTACTCAAAGTGATAGATTCAACTTAATTCCTATCGAAATCCCAATGGCATTTTTTGCAGAAATGGAAAAGCCAATTCTGAAATTTATATGGAACCACAAAAGATCCAAAATAGCCAAAGAATCTTGAGGAAGAACAAAGCTAGAGGCATCGTGGCTTTAATTGCTTGCTATTAATTATATAACAATGTCCAAAATATTGATAATAGTAAGCATGTTAATTACAAGAAAGTTAGGGTAAAAGTTAGGGCTAGGTTACTTTCAAGAGGAACCCTCTGTACATATCTCTTCCCTTGTCACCACTGTTTTGGTAGATCTCTTCTTATTCATTTTCTCTTTTGACTTCTGTTCTCTAAAATCTCTGTTTATTAGAGATAATTAGCTATGAGCAATTACAACTTTTCTGCATTTTCTTTCAGTTTTTCCTGCCTATAATGCATTTTAGAGAGGGTCCAACTATATAGTTTATTATGTGTGATGTCTTTCCACATTTGGTGATATTAATACAATTTTAAAACACAAAATTCAGTCTATACTGAATACTAAAATACAGTCATTCACACAATCTGTTCCTAGGAAGAATTTCTGCCATGAATACTTTTCTCTTTTTTTCAATACTACCGAACTTACTGAAAGTCTTAGAAACTTGAATGTCTTTTTATTTCTATCATTCTAATTTAGATTTCAAGGCAGTCTTCTTTTTTTTTTAACATTTATTTATTTTAGAGAGAGAGAGCATACATGAGCAGGAGGAAGGGCAGATGAAGACAGAGAACTCCCCAAGCAAACTCCCCCTAAGCTTGGAGCCCAATGGGGGACTTGATCACAGGACTGGGAGACCAGGACCCAAGCCGAAACCAAGTCAGGCACTCAACTGATTGAATCACCCAGGCACCCCTCAAGGCAATTTTACAAATCCTAATCTCATTTTCCACTGAGCAAGGTTAATGCTGTCCCACCCTACATCCATCTGTCTGCCTATCTATCTATCTATCTATCTATCTATCTATCTATCTATCTATCTA
>NW_023270389.1:22815483-22839663 GCF_011800145.1 Mirounga leonina
CTATCTATCTATCTATCTATCTATCTATCTATCTATCTATCTATCTATCGTTCATCTATCTATCATCTGTCTATCTACCTATCATCTATCTATCATCTATTATCTATTTATCCAAATTGAGGTAAGTAATTTGGTTAAAAATAATGATACAATATTCTTTTTTTAAGGGATTTTTTTAAATTTTATTTTTAAGCAGTCTCCACACCCACACTCTAACTCACAACCTCGAGATTTAGAGTTGCAAGCTTTACCGACTGAGCCAGCTGGGCACCCCAGTAATGCAATGCAATATTCTTATTCAGCTAAGCACTTCTTACATATTTTTGAAGAAAAGTTTTGAATGTATAACCCCCTGAGAGAAGGGATCGCGATTCAGTGAAATTAATTAATGTTTCCAGGAGGCTGGTGAGCTATTTCAAAAAATTACTCATTTAATTTAAATAATGCTATAATAACCATAAGGGAGCTAATATCCAACTCAGTAGAAACATGTAAATACTGTTAGAATACCAAAAGGGTGTTGTTAAAAAGCCCTCAAACAAGAGAGAAACATTACTTTTTAAGAGTAAAAAAACCACTTTGCCAATTTCAAAAGACACAGTTTTAATACCCAGTGGACACTTTGAGGGCATTACCTACTAGAAAAGGAAACAAAACTTTCATTGAGAACAAATGTCAACAGAGAAACAATTTGCTCTTGTGCTTATCTCAGTGGACAAATGTCAGCAAAGTTCAACACAATAAATATGCTTATCTCAAAACACTCTGGCAGCATTCTCAGGGAAGCTACTAAAAGCATTTTGGGTAAGAAAATGTTTTATTATATAGAAATAGCCTGCGCAGCGTAGGACATTGTGTATCTGATTGAGTTGAGGAAACTCGTGTTTGATACTGTTACGATTAGCCACCTCCCCAGAAATACCCTGATTCTACCTCATCAATTCTCTGCCTGTTTCATCCATTTCCCTTCTGATTTTCTGCTTCTCTTCATAAAATTTGTTAAAATCTGTATTTCAGCAGTGACAACCCAAACCCCCATTCTCTGATCTGTTTTTTCAAGCCACTATGGATTTATTTCAGTGTTAGGAAACAAATATGTGCTAGGTCCCTACTCTACTAGGTTGAACAGAATTTTTTTATAAGAGACAGAATTTTTGATTAATAATGAACACAAAATGTGTTACCATAACAACAATTTAATATAATATACTCTTCCTTATCCATGTCATATGTGTGTGGGTCTGCTTGGCTAAACATAGCTTTGCCAAGTATGAAAACACCTTGCTTCCCCCCACCAGTGGTTAGAGGTTTTCCTTAAAACTTTGTAAACAGTTATAATGAAGTATAATATGCATAGAAAAAAAAGCACATGATTTACAATTTTATAGTTTGAACAAATATTACAGAGTAAATATGACCAGGTAAATACCACTAGACGTAACTGCACCATCACCCACAGAATTCCCATTTACCCTCTCCTATTACTGTTCTGTTTGTCCTTCCCCAATTCAACTGCTGCCTTGACCTCAAACTCCATTGTTTAGTTCTGATTTTTTTTAACTTCATATAAATGGAAACATGCAATATATACTGTTTTTCCCCCCTGACTTTTCTTTTTTTTCACTCAACATCCTGTCTGTAAGTTCTATTCAGTTTATTGGATGTGGCTGAAGACTTCATTTTCATTGCTGCCTGGTGTTGCTAGGTCATAAAGTATGCCCAATTTCAGAATGATACTACAAAATGTGGGTCGTGCTGTGATAGTAAGGTTTTTGTTTTGTCATGTTTTGTCTTTAGTTTTACCTCAGAAAGTCATGAATCTTAAAGTGAAAATTTATAAAAACATTAAAAGGATATTCAAAGGATATTGGATATTCAAAAGAATAGCAGATATCTATTGTAATTATCTTACCAAACTCAAATGTAAAAGTTATTTTTCATTTTAAGAATTAACTTGGCAAAGGTCATAAAGTACTGAATCATTTTAACAAAAGAGCTTCTACTTTGTATAGAAAAGAAGGAATACATACAAAAACATCTATGCATACATAAGTGTAAAGCATCTTTCATTTTATATGCAATAATTCAAAGAATTTATTATGACCACAATTTTACCTTTTAATACAAGATAAGGGAGATAAGAAGATATTTGTAATCAGACGGAATTTTTATTTTACTTATTCAATACTCCCTTTTTTAAACATAGTGTTTCCACGGACTATCATATTTTAAGTATAATCTGAAAGTATACTTATTAATATTGCTCATTTATTAATATTCACAAAATAACAATCTTTTCTCTATTCAGTCGAGTACATTTATGTACACTGACTCTTTTTATATAAGATTTATAATCACATAAACTAATCTTCCTTTTTTCAGCAGTATCCATGCTAAAACCAAATAATTTTCTTCTGAGAAAAAAATTCTAATAGTGATCGCAGTTTGTATAATAAATGTAATGATGTCAGTTAAAGATTTTCAGAGGCAAATTAAGATTCTTGTCCTTCCTTTCCCCTGGAATTCTTAGTCAAGAAAAACATTAACATAACCAGGACAACTCTTAGAGAAACCAGGTGAATTAAAGACAGGTTGAGAAAGTGTTACACTGTGTTACACAGTGTTGTAACAACACAGGAGAATATAAACCAGGTGTGAAGTGTGACATATACATCACTTCATGTGTTCAAGTTACACAGTAAAAGCATCCTGACTCTTCTTCTCAGGATTTTAAAAAAGCAACTTTTGAATGCTTCCGAAGACTAAGTCTACAAGAGTAACAATAATTTATTTGGAATCTAAGGATTTGTGCAGATATGTATTCTCATTTCTCTTGGGTAAATACCCAGGCGTGAGATTGTTGGGCAATAAAGTACATTATGTCTATCTTTATAAGAAACCACCAACCTATTTTCCAAAGTGGCTCTACATTTTGACTTTCTTACCAACTGCACAAGCTTACTAGCATCAGTTGTTTTAATGTTAGCCTTTGGAATGGTGTGTAAGGGTATGATATTTTGGTTTTAATTTTCACTTCTCTAATGACCAATGATTTTGAGCATTTTTCACCATCCTTTGGCCAGCTGTATATCTTCTTCGGTGATGTGTAAGAGATGTGGGCATTCCTTATATATTCCGGATATAGGTTTTTTATCAAACATAAATGTATAATTATTTTCTTCTCATTGTAAGAGTGTACTATTATAAGGCCTTTCCTTCTTGGAAATTTGTTTTGGTTTGGTTTGCTTTTGTTTTTTTCTGTCCACTTCTGGGCCTGTGCCCAGCTAGGTGGGCTCCAGGGAGGGGGTCACCATTCACCAGCTCCCAGCTGGGAGAATGAGAAGGCTTTGGGCTAGCCCTCCAGGGTCATGGATTATGGAGTTTAAAGGGGCAGGTCTGGCCTTTCCTGGCACAGCGTTGGGGTATCCAGGTAGGGGCATAGGTGGTGCCAACAGCCTAAGCTTTCCACCTGTCTGCCAGCCTCATTGTGTTTGGAGGGAAGTATTCTATACCTTGCTGTTCACGTTGGGCCTGACTGTGTTGCTACCTGACTTCCAGCCAGCAGGACAGACTTCCCCATCTTCATGCGTGTACTGGAAGGCCTGGACCAGCCGCAGAACTTCGTCCATGGAGCGCCCCACAGGCAAATCATTGACAGTGATCTGGCGAAGGGCACCCTTGCCATCGATGATAAAGATGCCCCTGTAGGCAACGCCTTCATCCTCCTTCAGCACGCCATAATCTCGGGACAGGCTTCTGGTTATATCCACCAACAGGGGGATGTTCAGAGAGCCCAAGCTTTGTTCCTTCCTTGGAGTGTTGATCCAAGCCGGATGGGTGATCTGGGACTCTACAGAGACCCCCAGCAGCTCACAGCCCGGTTTGCCAAAGTCCTTGGCATACTCACTGGAAGGCATGATCTCCGAGGGGCAGGCAAACGTGAAGTCCAGCTGGTAGAAAAAGAGGACCAAGTATTTCCCTCTGTAGTCGGAAAGCTTCAGCTCCTCCAAGGTGGCCTGGAATCTGGGTGTGGGCTTTCCCAAGGGCGCGTTGCTGGGAGGTCAAGACTGAAAGGTGCGTGGGCAAAAGGAGGACACACGGATTGCTGGACTCACCGACACGTGTTCTCAGCGACCCCTTCTCGGAATTGCTTTAATGCTATTACAATTTCTCCTTTCTTTATATGGGCGCCTGGGTGGCTCAGTTGCTTAAGCAACTGCCTTCAGCTCAGGTCGTGATCCTGGAGTCCCGCATCCGAGCAGGGAGCCTGCTTCTCCCTCTGACCCTCCTCCCTCTCATGCTCTCTGTCTCTCATTCTCTCTCTCTCTCAAATAAATAAAATCTTTAAAAAAAAAAAATTCTCCTTTCTTTATAGACATTATTTAAAATAATTTAAATTTAAACCTAAATTCCAGATCAATTAATACTTTTGTGTAAATATTACAAAACCGTTTTTTTAGATAACTGATTTTGTGTTGTATTTGATTAAAATCCACTGTGCTGAGATTTTTAAATGGCATATATGTACACAGGGTTATTCTCAGCTGCTTTGTTGCAAGCCTGAATTTCTCTCTAGACATGCCTGAACCATGATGCTGATTCATGGCCAATAAAAAATTATATGTGCTGCTTAGTGATTAAAATAATTCTGTCGTAAAGTTTGAAACATATCATAGGCCACCCTCTATACAACTTAAATACACACACACACACACACACATACATACGTAATATAAATTTCAGACTTAGAGTTTCTGTTATCTTTTAGTTGTTTGAGCTAACTTTTACTTTTAGTTTTTGAGTTATTGAGCCAGATCATGTAGCCAAGCTCGAACTGTAAAACCAGATGGCATACAAAATACCCATTCTCAGATGAGACTGTAGCTTCTGAGACCAGGGTAACTGATATCTATCTTGGTGGTTTATGGCCCATAGATAAAATGTGTTCTGTGCCAATGAGGTGACAATTTGAAAGCTGTTTTTGAATGTCTCACTCCTGCCTGATAATTGCCTGTGTTTTTTTCCTCCTACTGAATAATATCCTTCACATTTATGTATACCTGTAGAGTGTGATAAATCCTTCCAATAATTCAAGAAAGCATAATTATCGCACATGGCATAGCATATTACCATATTTTTGTGTGTTTGGTGCATTATCATTTGTTGAACAAGACAATCTCAATTAAGGTTGGAATGAAATTGAAAATTAGGTTATACTTGGTAACAGATTTCTAATCATAGAGAGGAAATTATTAAATATGTTATTTTATGTGATTTTCATTATTTTCTGCATTATTTTATTTCTATTTTTTTATTATTAAATATGTTATTTTATGTGATTTTCATTATTTTTCTGCATGTCCAATAGTATTTTATGAAAAAAAATTTTAAGGGTATTTTAATCCTACATATTTTACTTTAATTTTAAACACTGATGAATATCAATAATAGATATTCATAAAATGTAAACAATAGTTAAATGATAACCAGGCTATTAGTTGTCAAGCTTTTTGATAATTTTCTAGTAAAGGTTTTTTTTAATTATGGTAATAAAACTATTCAGAAATCAAATGTATCATGGCTTGCATCTTCACATGGTTGCTATTTTTTCTCTCATTGGTTAATTTTCCTTGATTTTATTGTGTTCACAAAGTAAATATCTGAGCTAGTTACTATCCAGACAAAACAAAGGAAAGCACCTGTGATGTTAGTTTCATTAAAAAGATATAGAGTGTTTAGGGTCTTAAATTTATCAATCATTGTCCACAGAATATAGTAGATGAGTGGTTGGATTTTGGAGGCATGAAGATTTGTGCTTAAACCCATTCTGCCATAGGTGACGTGTCCTGTGACTTTGGACAAATTACCGAACTATCTAAATCCAGTGTTCTCATATATAAGATGGCAATAATTTTATTTGAGGGGCTTAGAAGATATAAAACACACATATTGCTTTGTCATTTTCTGGCACAGAGTAAACAATTACAAAATATTAGCTATTATTCTATTATAGTAATTCTCCAGGCCTCGCAGTGTTTTGTGAAAAAAAAAAAAAAGCTCTATTCTAAGGCTCTTGTCTTGCCTATCTCACTATCTATTCTTTTGTTCCAATAATTTCTCACGTTTCTTAACAGAATAGCTTCTTTGTATGTATATTACCATATATTTGATTGTGAACACTAATTGTTAATTCTGGATCCTTTCCTTTCTTCCTAACTAAGATTTGTAGGAACTTATTAAAAATAATCATGTTTTTTTTTGTTTAACTTTAGGGCATTGTCTGTTTTGCTGTTGTTTTTGTAACTAGACTCCTAGTGCCAACATAACTTGCAAGTGGTCTTTAATTTTACTGTGCAATTGAACCAAAACAATATCACAGATACCATAGAGTAGAGACTATTTGTGTTTTTTTTTATTCACCAATATTTGTTAGTAGCCTAGCACAGTGCCTGCAACATAGTAGCTGTAGAATACCTGTTGAATGTATGGATAAAACTAACATACCTAGACTACTCTTTTGGAGAGAATCTTAAAGAAAATGTTTAAGGATCTTCAGAGTTATTCTTTCAGGCTTCTTTGAATATACTATAGAAACTTTCATAGATATAGATAATATAGAGAACTTGTCAATGTAATTTGCTTAAACTCTTTGAATAAATAATATTTTAAAGATTTATTTGTTTATTTTAGAGAGAGAGAGAGCATGAGTGAGAGGGGCAGAGAGAGAGAGTATCTCAAGCCAACTCTGCACTGAGTGCGAAGCCCAACGTGGGGCTTGATCTCATGACCCTGAGATCAGGCCAAAACCAACAGTCAGACACTCAATTGTGCCACTCAGGTGCCCCAATATTTTAATTTTTAAAAATTATCATACAATGAAATAGTGTTGGTAATTTTAAGTTGACATTAACTTAGTTATTTACCGTGTGCAGTACACTTTGTCTTGCTTTACATATTTAGTTTATGTAATACTTAAAATGACATTGTGATCCAGTTTCTATTACGCCCATTATACAACAATGTACAGTTGTTTATCAAAGTTTATACAGTTAGAACTGTGATTTAAATTTAATCCTATATGAAAAAAATTAATCTTATATGACTTCAAATTGTTCAAAACCTTAGCCACTTTACTACTAGATTTCTTTAAATGCTTCTAAAAATGAATTTCTTAACCATGTATTTTGAATCTATATATACTCATCAACAGCTAGAAAAAAGATATTTTTGCTGAAACTGCATTATCATTTTTAATATAAAATAAATGTCCCTTTAGTCTGTAGAGTTTTGTCAGTCTTAGTTTTTGTGACAGTTTTTAATTAAGAAAAAATATCTTTTGTACCAAAGTGAAATGCATAGCAGTTGTTTTTTTTTTTAAGATTTTATTTATTCATTTGAGAGAGAGAGTGAGTGAGAGAGAGAGCACAAGCAGGGGGAGAGGCAGAAGGAGAGAGAGAAGCAGACTCCCCACTGAGCTGGGAGTCTGATGCGGGGCTCGATCCCAGGATCCTGGGATCATGACCTGAGCCGAAGGCAGATACTTAACTAACTGAGCCACCCAGGTGCCCCAATGCATAGCAGTATTTAGTGATTTCTAAATCCTAGGAAGATGCATTTCTTTCCTTTTTTTATTTTTTAAACCAGAATACAGCATTTGTAAGTATTAAAGTATGTAATTATTTTGAAACAATATTTAATAGGATTTTCTCTTTACTGACCCAGACTATTTTAGAGAACTTTCATTTCTGGGGTAAAAAAAAAAAAAAAAAAAAGTTCATCTTGACTTAAATGGGACAGAACATTGGATAAAACACAGGTGCTCTGCTGCCCCTATAAGGATGGCCACACACCAAACTACCCATCAGAGAAGCTAAATGCCTTTTAAGCCAGGAAGCAAGCTGGTATGCCATTGTAAAAGGTAGATCTCTGTATCATGTTTTCTGATTTTCTCTTGATTTAAAGAGTGGATAGCAATTTTATATCATTTTTCTATTTGCTCTACTTAACCTCTTTGTCTCAGCTTACTAGTCTCTTAAAGTGATAATAACAGTGTTGTTCAGTGTCATCAGAAACATACTAGGTGCCTCAAGACTGTTGAATCACAGACCTGTACCTCTGGAACAAATAATACAATATATGTTAAAAAAAAAAAAAGAAGAAGAAGAAGAAGAAGAAGAAGAAGAAGAAGAAGAAGAAGAAGATAGCAGGAGGGGAAGAATGAAGGGGGGAAATCGGAGTGGGAGATGAACCATGAGTGACAATGGACTCTGAGAAACAAACTGAGGGTTCTAGAGGGGAGGGGGGTGGGGGATGGGTTAGCCTGGTGATGGGTATTAAAGAGGGCACGTTCTGCATGGAGCACTGGGTGTTATACGCTAACAATGAATCATGGAATATTACATCAAAACCTAATGATGTAATCTATGGTGATTACCATAATAAAAAATTAAAAAAAAAAAAAGAAACATACTAGGTGCTTCAATAGTAGCCGTGATGATAATAGTAGTAGAAATGGGAGCAGCAGTAAACAGCAGTGGTGTTATTTAGCAGTAAGGGGGGAAAAAAACACTTTATAGTCAATGCTCATGGAAGGACACTTAGAAATATTTACAAAACAATCTTTGTGGTGTTGCATCGGACTGGATGTGTGGTTGGGGAAGGAGGGAGCCCTTTCTCACCCAGTTCTATCCCATTATAGCATGGATCCTTTGGAAGAGAGGGAGTTCCATGCACTAAAAATAAGTCTTCCTTTTAAAAATGTGTGTTGCATAAATCGTGTGAAAGGATGCATGGGACTTCTTTTGAACTGTCATGAATACGCTTGAGGTTCATTAGGCTTTCAAGATGCTGTTTAAGTGCTTCGTTAGAAACCAGGGACAGTGGTGCTTACTTAAAGCGCAGGTGCAGGGGGACCACTCGGCTTTCTCGTGAAGTGAAACCAAATTGCTCAGACTGAACAGTCTGCTTCTGAGCTAAAAAAAGGAAACGACCCCATCCTAAGGAGAAGATACTGTTTTAATTTTATTTTTGATCATATTGTTACCGGTTTTGTTAATTCTAAGCTGAAAACAAAACTATCCTGGGAACAATGTCTTAGACCTTTGACACTTGTAATATGTGGGAAATAGATTGTAATTTGTCTCTTCTTAAATGAGATTCATTAGATCAAAAATTTAAAGTGAGAGATTGAATAAAAAGTAATTTTTAGTCTATAAATATAAAAGTTTAGAAACTAAATGTGTCATAGCTAAAAGATGCATAGTATTACACTGAATTATGCAGTATTATACTTGGGACTTGCTCCTTGAAACCAGACTGTTATTAGCTCTGTAAAAAAAAATGAAAGGTGTGCAGGACATTTCTTTGCAAAAAAAAAAAAAGTACTTGTATTCTTTCTATTTGTCTTTGAGGAATTTAAACTTAGTTTTCAATGGTTTATACTTTTAGAAAAAGAATTTTAATTTAGGTCACAGTGGTCCTGACAAAATCATGATGTTACCTTTTTTTGAAAGAAGTACTGAGTGTCATGTAGCCGGATTCACCCCCAGTGCTAGCTCTTCTCTTCCCCTACATCTCCAAGGGGTTGCTGTGTTGTGTAGCTACTATTTGACAACTGTCATGATGCACTACATTAAATCTTAGCACATTCCAGAATTATTCTTTTTAGAAATCAAAATTAAGAAAGGAACAATGCAAGAATGTATGGCAATGTTAATAATTGACCATAATATATTTCAACTTCCATCACACCATCTTGATGCAAACAACTACATATATCTTTTCATTTGCTCCATTTCGGTTTTGTAATTTTTTTTTAAAGATTTTATTTATTTATTCATAAGAGTCAGAGAGAGAGAGAGGCAGAGGGAGAAGCAGGCTCCCCGCTGAGCGGAAAGCCCGATGTGGGACTTGATCCCAGGACCCTGGGATCATGACCTGAGCCGAAGGCAGACACTTAACCATCTGAGCCACCCAGGCACCTGGTTTTGTAATTTTTAAATAAAATTTTATAATTTTCTTGTATATATATCCCATGCTTTCTGATTGAATTTATTTCTGCATCTTTTAGGGTTCATTTTTTTGTTTGTTTTTTAAATGTTGTGAACAGGTTCTTATTTTCCTTTCTACTAGCAATAAGAACAAGCATTTCCTTGATTTTAAATGTTCATAATATACTTTTTCAATCCAGTGAAACAATCTTATATTCAGGAGCCTTGAATGTGTCAGTCTTGTCTGTCTGGATGCAGGGTGGGGGTGTTTGTATATTATAGGTGAAGGGGGTAGCTCATGAAAATAAATGTATTCACTCCACAAATAAATTATTTTATGCAATTCTGAACTATAAGGCACTGTGTTAATAATAGCAAGGATAAAAAGAAATAAAAGGTATGTTTACTCATTCTAGGAGTAATTTGCTACTTAGAGGATTAAGAAATAAAGGAATAAAAAAATAAACTAAAAAATATGCTACAGACCACATAGCTGGAACACCTACTTTATAATTTAAAATTTAGGGAATTGGGGGATTGAATCAACAACAACAAAAATATATTATGCACCTAATATGTATTGGAATTTAAATACAGGTATCTCCCTGAATCTGCACAAGAAGCCTGCTGAATAGGTATCACTACTCCTAAACCTAGACACAGACTGCCTTGGGCAACATAACAGCAGGGCCAGATTGTGATTGCAGGTCTCATTGAAGTAATTGAGGAAACTTTTATGGTGAAAATTAACCTTACATAGAAATAAGAGTAAGGTATATATAGAGAGAAAGTTTGAGAGGATATTATTTTACTTACTAATGCAATCATTTACCAATGAATCATTTAATCATTTACTAATGTAATCATAATTTTAATGAATCTTTCATATATATATGCTACACATATATGTTCATATATATGTATATAATGTTTCTAAAGTTTGCTAAAGGTTGATTCTGTGAATAAGGGAGGAAAGGGCAAATTGTGTATAAGATTGTGATTCCCAAGAGTATGTCTTACTCGTCTTCAAATACCCTAATCCTATCAAAGGACATTCTCATTAATTATTTCCTGACTAAATACCTGAACTCACATGAGGGAGACAGATATAAAAACAAATAAATTTAATAGGATTTAATTTAATAAATTTTAGGAGCAGAATGTATAGGCTGTAGTGAGGTTACAAAGAAAGAATTAATTATTTCATTTGAAGAGTTCAGGGAAGGTAACAAATGAGTTGAATATTGGAAGATGAGTAGTTGCTGGCCAGTAAATAAGTCATTTTGGAAATTAAGAAAAACCCTAAAAGGCGCCTGAGTCATGAAATATGGTGCCCTGCAGAACTATAGATATTTTGATAATCACTCTGGCAGCCATGGAAAAGATAAATGGGAAAAAGCAAGTTAGGAGGCAGGGGGATGAGGTTGGAGAATATAACAATAGTTGAGAGAAGAGAAAATGGGAGTCTGAACCAAGGCATTAACTGTAGAGTTGAAACTCTACACATGAACAAAAGGTGAAAAAATACAAAATTTAGCACTTGTAGGAACAGGGATTAAAAACATAATCAAGGTTAAGAGATAGTTCCTGGGTTTATTTCCTAAGTGATTGAGATGGAGGAAATCTCTATAGTCAAGAAAAGAAAAAGAGGAATAGTACAGAGATACCTATGGCATTTTTTAGTGGAGTTATCAAGCATCAGGATACAGAGGACAAAACTTTTGAAGTTGCAATGGGCAAAATAAATAATCTTCAAAATCCCCAAAAAGAGATGGAATTTGAAACATGGGAGAAAACAAGACAAAAAAGAGGAGTGCATTAGATCAGGTGGAAAAGAGGTCTTAGGGAAGAACATGGGGCATAGCAATATATAAAAGAAGCAAGCAAAGAAAGAACATTCTGTGAATGAAGCTGAAAATTAATAATGAGAGAAAGTAGGAGATAAGACAGAATATGTTATACCAGAAGCCAGACAAGGGCATCATTTCAGGAGTACAGATTTAAAATCTCTCGAGGCATCTACTGACCAAACCAGAGGCAGTCATAATACCTATGATTAAGACATCTGAAAGTGAAATTCTGTGTGCAGAGAATGCTTGAGATCTCCTTTTTTCAGGCCAGAATCCACTAACAACTCATTGATTTGCTAAATCCTTCTGAGATTAAATGGATCCCTTTGATCATTACTAAAATAGTATAAAAGTAAAAGAGACTCCATCATTTCAGATGCCTAACATCATCTCATTAAGTAATGGGATTATCAGTTGCTTATAGAAAAGTAAGAACAATAGAATATGATTAAATGGAAAGATATGTTATACAAGTAAGTGCTGAAGAAGTCCCGGGGCCTGAGAAGTCAATTTCAGATGAATCAGATTGAACAAAAACAAGAAGAGAATGCCGTGGTTTCCTTGGGAATAGTGTTCAGTGGAATTATTGAATAAATATCTGGTACTTGTGGGTGGAATAAGTGAGCTAAACAGAACACAATGGAAAAGAAGTATAGAAAAGTATAGGAAAGAATAGTTCTGAGTAATGAAATGACTTGACTTTCAGTGCTCATTATACCTTCAACTTCTCATCCCCAATGAAATGAGTCACACAATGTATATAAGGTGGACAAATCTGCATTGATTCTTGAAACTGCATACATATTGTATAGTACACACAAACGAGGTTAAAAAAATAATGCTGAGACTGACAATTTGCCCTCATAATAAAGAATGATGTCTCAGAAAATAATTCGAAAACCTTTGTAAGCATTTCACTAATACACAGATTTGACAGGTGTGATTAGATGGTGAGAATAGCCAAAAGACAGGCAAATGTGGGAAGAAGATTTGAATTCTTTAATGCTTTAAAGCAGACCATGAATGGTCCTGGATCAGCAGAGTTTGCCCGGTGACTTTCCTAAGCAGGAACTACACAGAGGAGAGTGGGGAAGATGTTCTTTTTTGAAAGAATGGGGGAATAAACGCACAGGAAAATTGGATTTTTCACATAATTAAGAGCTGGTAGGGGAAAAAGTTTTAAAAGAAAGCTGTATGCAGAAACTGGCCATAGTAAAGAGTTCTGCAGAAAATGAAAAAAGTGTAATGAAGATAAATGCATCCAACATCTTCAAACTGCTGGGCCCTCCAATTTTTTCTCAGGGTACTTAAGCCCTTGCCAGACAAACAAATGAAAATTAGCAAATCTCTTATCCAGAAATCGTGGTGTTATTCTTAAGTCTTACTCTCTCATAAACCCCAAAAGTGGCTATGGTTCCATGACCCAAATCCAAGACTCAGCCATCCAGCAGCTTTAATGCAGACTCGATCTGGTAAATTCTGTTTCTAGTCTTATGGTCTTACAATACATTAACCATAAATACAATGAAAGTTTCTTTAAGCATAATAAGGATATTACTTGTCTGCTCAAAATTCAGTGGTTCCCCAATGCTCAGGGTTAAGTCCAGATAGCTTAACGTTGTTTGCAAGTCCTTCCTGGGTTTGCTGCTGAGTATCAGCACAGCCTCATTTTTAGTAAATGTGCACTTTGAATTTTATCCTCTAACCGTATACAGATCTCCTTATAGATCAGTAACAAAGCCATGCTCTTGGCTCTTTTCATGACTTTGAACATCCTCTTTTTACTTCCTTGGACACTCTCTTCACACTCTCAACATCTTAAGCTATATGAATTTCTACTCTTTGAGGGTAATATAATGAATGAATAAAAACTTGTGTAACAGTCAGATCTGGTTTCAATTTCTAGGTCTTTCATTTGCTAGATATGGCACCAACCCATGTTTTCTTGTGAAGATTGAAATAGATTAAATTAGATAATGAAGGACTACACTTGGCCCAAAGCAAGCCCTCAAGAATATGTTAGTAGTAGTAGTAGTAATATGATTACTACTAATTAGTTTTGTGAAAAATGCTGATACTTATTGGAATGCAAAGCAGAGCTTGACCTTAATAATGTATTTCATGTTCATTTGGATTATTTGATTTATTAGAGAAGTTGAAGAAATGTATGTAAAGAAGCTTATGAAAAATGATTTGTAAATTCACCAAGTGCCCTGTTTTTGCAGTATTCTTTGTAGTTTAAAACATGGGAAAGTTTGAAAAAAAAGCTATCACTTATTATCAATCAGTTATAATCAGTTATTACCAAATCTATGAGGGCCAGGCTGATACAATCAGATATGAAAGTCTACTTATCTCAACTGAGGGATGAACTATTGTGACTTTTTAAATCATTATCATTAGTATAAGTAAAGAAAATAAAAACACCATTTACTGGCCAGAAAAATAAGAGAAATGGCTTTTCTAAGTCCATTAATAATAATATTTATATCAAGCTGTCTTCTCTGCAAAGGAAAATTTTCATATAGTAGATTTTTCCCTTGTTGATTGTCCCAGGTGAACTGTTCTAGTTATGAAAAAAACAGAAATGTGTTTGTGTGAACCATAATGACAGCTTATTTCACAGAGAAGAAATAATGATGAGACCAGACAGTCCAGTGCAGCTGGTCTAAATTGCTACCTCAAAAACTATCATTATTAAGTGATTATCAAATGGTTCACAATTTGCCCACCACCACCAATCAAGAGACATTTGCTCAAGCTACATTCCCTTAGACAAAAACTAAAAAGTAATTATTTTCTTTTAAAAACGTACATCAATTTCACCACAATAAAAGTTACAAATACGAAGAAGGGGAATTTTTTCCTAATGTGCAGTTGTTATTAGTCTGCAAATATAGTTGAATGTGAAGCAAGAAAACCCCCCAAATCTCCAATATTAATAATGGCTAACCTAAACTACTGTATGCACACAAACACACACACACAGAAAGAAGAAAGCTAAATTGAAATACCAGTTTACGGCTAAGTACATTTTCCTGAAAGTACTTTTTACATAAAGTAACTAATTTAAAGAGACAAAGGTAAAATGAACAACTAATTATCACATTTTACAATGATTAAAATAGGATTGAGAACAAGCAAATCTAAAATATTTTAAATACAAATACCTAACTTAAGAAATAATTATAATATTTATATTTGTTTATATCAGTTATTTTCAATAGGAAGCTTTGTTACCCCCAACAAGTATTTAAACATTGCTGAGGGAGGGGCACCTGGGGGGCTCAGTCAGTTAAGTATCCGACTCTTGATTTTAGCTCAGGTCATGATTTCTGCCTCCTGGAATGGAGCCCTACATCAGGCTCAGGCTGGGCATGGAGCCTGTTTAAGATTCTCTCTCTCCCTTTTCCTCTGCCCTGTCATCCCTCCCTCCCACCTCCAGCTCTTACGCACATTCTCTCTCTCTCTCATTTCTGAGGGACATCTGAAAATCATTGCAAAATGATTGTTTTAAACTACTGGCATTTAGTGGGCAGAAGACCCAGATGCTAGACATTCTCCATTGCATAAAACCATTCTATACAACAAAGAATTGATCCACATGATTTAGCAATGCCCTCATCTACTTCTAAGATAGATCACATTCTAGGTCACAAAACAAACCTTATTAAATTTAAAGAATAAAAATTGCTCTATGTTCTCTGACAAAAAAGAGAATTAAATATAAATAGCAGAAGGAAGAAAATAGAAAATGTTTTGAGCAAAATGAAAATTGAAACATATTAAATCTGCGGAATACACTTAAAACAAGATCGGAGATAAATATATTAATGCTTATTGAAGAAAATAAAGATCTCAAGTCAATAATGTAAGGGTCTACCTCAAGAAACTATTAAAAAAATAGAAAATTAAACCAAAGCAAACAGAAAGAAGGGATTAATAAATATAAGATCAGAAATCAATAAAATCAAGAATGAAGAAACAGTACAGAAAATCCAAGAAACCAAAACTTCTTGTTTGACAAAAAAAAAAATCTATAAAATTGATTAAATGTCTAGTTAGTTTGACCAAGAAAAAAAGAGAGAAGACACAAATCACCTACATCAAGACTGAAATAGGAATTACCACTGTAGATTCTATGGATATTTAAAGGATAATGAAGGAATATTGAAGAGAACTCAATTGACAAAATTTGACAACTTAGATGAAATGGATCAATTCCTTGAAAAACACAAACTGAATCCTCACCCAAGAAGAAATAGATAACCTCAGTTGTACGAAATTTGTAGCTAAAACCTTTCTGGAGAAAGGGGGAGTCAGGCCTAGATGGTCTCACTGGTGAGTTATACCAAGCATTTAAAAAAGAATTAGTTCCAGTTCTTAAAAGTGTCTTCCAGAAAATGTAAGAGAAAACAACACTTCTCATCTCACTTTATGAGGCCAATATATCCTGACACATCAAAGATCTTTAAAAAAAAAAAAGATCAATATTATTCATAAAAATAAATGTAAGAATTCTGAAGAAAATACCAACAAATTGAAATAATTTATAAAAACAATAACACATCAAAATCAAGAGGGTTTATACTAGGAATGCAAAGGCTAGTTCAACATTTAAAAATCAATGCAACCCATCATATTAACAGAATAAACAGGAAAAAAAAACATAAGATCATGGCAATAGGTGAAAAAAAAGTATTTGACAAAATTCAACATTCAGTCATGATTTTTAAAAAAAATTCTCAACGAACTTCAAATAGAAGGGAACTTCTTCAATCTGACAAAGAAAAACTACAAATATCTACAGCTAACATCATGCTTAATTTTGAAAGGCAATGCTTTTCTCCTTCAATCCATATGTAAGCAAGGACATTTTTCTTAATCAATCCTATTCAGAACTTTTCAAAGTTTTGAGACCTAATTTTATTCTTATTCTTGTTATTATTACTCAAAAAACCCCAAAAATAATATTGTACAAAAGAAATACTTTTATAGTCTACAGGCTAATATCTAAAATTTGAATGATAGTCCCAGCATCTATTCTATCTGAATCTTGCATTCTGCATCTGTAAAAAAGAAACTAATTAGCTGAATGTATTGTTAAAAGAGAAGGAATGCTTTGTACATTGTAATAATGTGTTACAAAAAAGAAAAATGAAGTTCTTTTCATGTGAAAATTATAAGAACTCCCAAATTCAATGCAAATTTTTTTCTGTCCACTGGAAAAGTCATGATAGAAAAGAAAATTAATTACAAGCTTTTCAGCAAATATTGAATGTGCTGACTCCATTGGCAATTAAAATGAAGGAGAATTAAATTTTTCATAGTAACATGGTAAGAGATATATCAATTAAGAGGAAGAAAGGTAAAGTTTGAGGGAAAAAATTACCTTGAGTATGTCAAGAGTTTTAGCTCACTGTTTTTAGGTACAAAAGATATAAAAAAACCTGAAGCTATTAAGTCTAAACATATGAAATAATGGTAAAGTAAATGAGTATTTGTGCTATTGACCTTTTTTTTTTTCCAAAAATTGAAAAAATAAATACACATTCTGGGGAAAAAAAGTCATCAGTCACTTCAAGTTTTAAGCATGTTAACAAAAATAATTTCAATTAAATGCTGTTCAGTGCTTAGAGTTTTCTCTTTGGAAATAAAATTCTATCACTTTAATAAGATATTTAGATATTCTCACAGTCGTATTTTTGTAGTAATCTAGTTAAAACCTAAGGAGAAAATCCTTCGTTCTAATTTATAGACTATATGCAGGAATTCCTGTTAACAGGAATTCCAAATATAATGTTCTGTCTCGCATTGTTTTACATTAAATATATTTTCAAAATATGATGTTTTAAAAAGTATCAAATGTATTTATCTTGGAGCACAAGAAAATATGAGACAACATTCAGGAGGAATCGACCAAATTGAGGAGCAGGTGTACAACATAGAGGATTTTTCTTTCCTTATAGGCCCTTTTGAGGAAAAAAAAAAATTATAAGGCCACTATACATCAAAGCTTAGGGCAATCACTTTGGAATCATTTATTATATATGACTTTCTTCTTCATAGTTTTTAATTTTTCTCCTGCAAATGGACTGTGATTTTATTCCCTATGGTTTAAGAAAAAGTATTAGGCAGTTTTTGGAGAGTAATGATAATTCATATTTAAGAACTGCTAGATTAAAATGGTCATTTCTAATTTGATCATTCCTCTTCAGTGCTGATCAAGTCAACTAAAAATTTAAATTATACATAGAGAAATAATAAATAATTAAATTTATGATGATCATTAAAATGATCATCAAAGTTTTGAAGTAAAGCTTAAAGCCCTGAAATTCCCCCAAAATAGTCAATCTAATATAATACTCAATAATGGGGCACCTGGGTGGCTCAGTTGCTAAGCCTCTGCTTTCGGCTCAGGTCATGATCCCAGGTTCCTGGGATCAAGCCCCACATCAGGCTCCCTGCTCCCTGTGTTCCCTCTCTTGCTGTGTCTCTCTCTGTCAAATAAATAAATAATATATTTTTTAAAAATTAAAAAAATAAAATAAAATAAACTCTATTATATTCTATTATGTTTGAAACCCAGTTTGAATGGAGACACTTATTTAGCAATTAATAACACCATTAATGGCATATTGTTATATCCAAATTATATTATCAGTTTGTTAGATACAAGAAAATACAAGCAATAATCAGTGAATAATTTTCTTTTATAACCATCCCAAATTCAAATTTACTAAAGAAAATTCCAGTTGTTTTGTTTAGAAGACATAGTGTCAAAAACAATAGAGTGTCTGAGCTTGAGACTTCATTATTTTCTTGCTATAACATGAAATATTACAGATATCATTAACACATTTATTCTTGGGAGAAACCTGGAAGGAAGTGGCACAAAATTCTCACTAGTTTTAGGAGGTGAAAATTGTGACAATCTGAATAAATAGTGTTAATTGCATTGTTAAACATTGGCATGCTACGTTTTACTACCAAGAAAAAGGAGTGAGTTGAAGAAAAAAAAAACTTCAAAATACTTCTCATGCATAATTTATCCATTTTTATTATGAATTATTTCTCAACAAAAGAAAGGATGAGTGACTACAAGATTAGAAGGAAGAGAAATTTGGAAAAATATTATTCAAACAATCCATAAACATGGAAACACATACTCCATTTTATTTGCATTAAGTCAGCATAAAGGAAAATTCTGAGTATGTTGGGCATTTACATTTACTGGATCCTGATATAAGACCAGCCCTTAGCATCTACAGGGTTGGCTTAAGTATAAAAATGAAGGCCTACATACCATGTGTCTTGATATTTAAAATATATAAATCAAGTCATTAAAACATTACATAAAATATGTTCTATCCTCCCACCTTGAAAATTATACTTTCATAACAACCTGGAAGGCTAAGTTAGGGTTTAGAATTCTTGTACCCTCAGAATTCTGGACCAGAATTGGAGGCAGAAAAACAACCACCCAGGGTGGACATTGTCTCTTTAACCCTCGATTCCTCATCTATAAAGAGTAGCAGGGCTGGAGGAGGGCCAGAGAGAAATCCTTTGAATGATAGAGTACTGCCTTAAAAAATGGTGTTATCTTAATAATTTATTAGAGAACTATGAGGGACAGAACTAATTATATTTCATGAGGGTTTGATATCAGGTTCAAAAGCAATGTATCTTTTATAATTTTGGTAACATAATTCTTGATTTCTACACTTTCATCACTCTACCACCCTACTAAAAAGCCCTAGAAATTTTTGATGGATTATTATCAAATTTGCTTAAAGTCTATTATGAATGACAGTATGCAGAAACAATGAAGATTAAGACCTCAAGAAATTGGGATAAATGAACAAGTCAAAATAGAGTGGGTAGGGACGCCTGGGTGGCTCAATCAGTTAAGCGTCTGCCTTCGGCTCAGGTCATGATCCCAGGGTCCTGGGATCGAGTCCCGCATCGGGCTCCCTGCTCCACGGGGAGCCTGCTTCTCCCTCTGCCTCTGCCTCTCTCTCTGTCTCTCATGAATAAATAAATAAAATCTTTAAAAAAATAGAGTGGATAAATCTACATTAAAATAAACTAAGTAATATGAATGAAAGGCATAAATTGCATATCTAATCAGATTGCTGAAATAATGCCAAAGATAATAGTGGAAAAGTTTAACACTTGACTCCAGCATTAAGGAAAAGTAAGGGAATGTTTGTCCTTAATGAAGTTCCTTAAAATACAATTGAAACCATACACCAAATGAATTGGAGGCAAATGAGCATCCTCCTGAGGTTACTATGTATTAATTCTTGATTCAAGAATATTTCTAAATTTTATAACTGGTTATTAATATATTTATCAACATAACATGTAATTTATGACTTCAGCCGCACTAAAATGATCCATACTCCTTAAAGTTCAACTCCACTAGCAAGAGGTTTATGTTGGGAGCCTCTAGACTCTTTAGCTTTGCTGTGTTAATGCAATCCTCATTTTCGTTGGGTCTTGTCTCAAGATCAAACAGAATTTGTTTGGTGGCAATGACATTGGGAGCCATATTTATATACATGAGTTCTCTATGGTGCTATTTGGGGCTGCGTGTGAGCTTGATTAACAACATGAAACTGAAACCCACTCCAGTGATCTTCTAGCTACTCCCTTGTTGTCTGGAAGAAGAACCTAAAGAGAGAATCACTACTTTTTTAAGAAAAGTGGCATCATCAATGCTCCTGGTAGCACAAAAGATGGTATCCATAGCAAAGTGTCAGAATCGGCTATTGGAAAATTATTCAGGGGGCGCCTGGGTGGCTCAGTTGGTTAAGCATCTGCCTCTAGCTCAGGTCGATCTCAGGATCCTGAGTTGGGTTCCCTGCTCAGCGGGGAGTCTGCTTCTCCTTCTCCCCCTGCCCCTGCTTGTGTGCATCCTCTCTCCCTCTCTCTCGTTCTTACTCGCTCTCGCTCTCTCTCTCTCAAATGAATAAATAAAACCTTTTTTTAAAAAGTTATTCAGAACAGATGGACTTTGTGCTTGCATTTCAGAAGTACTTAATTTTACCTCATGTATATTTTCTTTTTATTCTTGTAGAAAACCCTAAATAACTCAAAAGACTACATTCAATGTGTATCAAATAAAGAAAATACATAACTTGTAACAAAACATTGTTATGTAGTTTAATTTGCAGCTGGTTCCCTTTCATAATGTACATGAAATGACATATAATTAGCAGTGTTTTAGAGTTAATGAAATATAATATATTCAATTCATAAGCACTACTTGAATACATTTCTCTTTGTAGAGTACGATGATTAGTAATGAGTTGATTATCAGTTCTTCCAGAAAAACTTAGGTAAAAATATAACCTGCTTATATGAATATGCCATGAGTTTCAACATTGCACTCTTTAGGTGTGATTTGTCTCTTATCAGTCCTGACACATTTTAGACTCACTGTATAGAGAAGCTTCAGTAAGTCAGGTTCATGGAAATATTGACTGGACTTATATACAAAGAACAATAGTTACAGATGGAGTTTAAGTCACCATATTAAAAGGATCAAAATCAATTTAAAGATGAATGTAAGGCCGCCTGGGTGGCTCAGTCGGTTAAGCATCTGCCTTCGGCTCAGGTCATGATCCCAGGGTCCTGGGATTGAGCCCCGCTTCAGACTCTCTACTCAGCGGGGAGCCTGCTTCTCCCTCTCCCTTGGCCTGCTGCTCCCCTTGCTTGTGCTCTCTCATGCTCTCTGTCAAATAAATAAATAAATCTTAAAAAAATAAAGATGAATGTAAATGACCTCAAATGAGCATCACTTTAAATTTCAAAATTCAATAAATAATGAAAATGTTATTAATGAATCTCTGAAACTATATTCCATATTGCTAAGACCATGTCACTGTAATATGAGAGCATACTACCATCTTAGGGCATTTCTACTGCTTTATTAACTTAAATTTGTAAAACCATTTAAAAGTTTTTAAGATCATGCACATGTCTACGCATTTAGCATCTCTATCTCCAAAAGAATAACTCAATATAGTTTAACTGTTTGTGTAGGCTAAAGAATATAAAACATTTAGAACTAAAATATACGCAAAAATAACTCCAGAATGATCAAAGCATATAAATTGTCCTTTCAATTCTTAGACATTTCATGCTATGGGATGGTTATAGTAGACTCATCTATTTTATATTGATTTACTTGGAACACAGGATTAACTGATAGTTAATTGCATCACTGATATAAATTTTGTGATCTCTGTGGAAAATCACAGAAAAAATATTTTCATTTGACTCATTGCTGCATACTAGTGCCATGACCATATTAATTTGATCCCATAGGAATACTACAACAGAAACAGAAGCTATGCCTACAACACTAATTAGTTTTTAGTACTTCATCAAATTTCTTTCCATTTTGCCATATGCCGAACTAAGGAATTAAATTGGGAAGTAAAGGGATTAACCATACTCACATCTCAAATGTATCAATGTGATGAAATTACCTGATTTTCACTTGTTTAATATGCATATTTAAATTTATATTATACCCATTTACATGAATATCTAAATCCTCAACACCTTTGTTTGCTTCTACCTACTGGAATAGTTCCTTTTTCTTTTAATCATGAATTGATCATGTAATTTCTATAACTTTTTTCTGTAAATCCAGTACCAATATTCATGCAATAACAACAAAATAAGTTTGAGGTATAACTGCGATAGTTTTAAAATATGGCCCCCCCCAAATTCTTTGGCATGACCCCTTTGGGTTTATGATTACTTCCATCAGTAGACTACAGTGGAAGAGAGGCTATGTGAATGCTGAGGCCATTTGGGCAGCTTAGCTGATGATTCCTATAAATATTCTTGATTTTTTAAAATTCTTCTTCCTTACAGTTAAGCTACATGGAAACTGTTCATTTTGCATCCTGATTTTATGGTTTGTTAGGCAGTTCCACAGAAGTACTCAGCATAGGGCTATTACCCACTACTGAAACAAGATCTTCTTGAAAACTCTACTCAACACTCTCTGAATTGAGTTTATTTAGTCTTGGTGGTGGGAATAGGCACTATTCCTGATCCCATGTAGGCATTGGGAACTGTTCCCTCTAATCCTTCCAGATCATTCTTTCCTAGACTCCTCATTACATGCACGTGCTGACCAGTTGCATCCTAGGCTGCATATCTGAAGCGGAGTCTCCTCAGATTTCTGGGGTCTTCCTCTGCACAGCTGCCTCCTCTCTTATACTCCGTTCTAATTCTGGCTACCTTGGTCTCCCTAGGGTCTCCGCTCTGTCTCCTCAGCTTAGAGAAATGAACTTTGGGCTCCTCTTGGATTCCACCCTTCCTAAGTGAAGTCCTGGAAACTCTGTTAAAACCATAATCAGGGCAAATATAGTCCCAACCTCTCATCTCCCTTTTCTCAGGTCTCGCTTGACTTACTATGCTGCCTGATGCTCAGCATCTAAAATACCCTCATTTTATATGTTTCAGTGCTTTTTATTTATTTGCTTGTTTCAAGCAGGAAGGTAAATCTCATCCTTGTTCGTTCATCTTGGCCAGAAATAGTCTCAGCAATATTGATTTTGTTCTTGATTTTACCTTTCTGCTGATACAATGAGAAATAGAATTAGGACCAAAGAATTTTACTAACAATTTAATACCTGTTTTTTGGATTAATTGGAACATAGTACATTAAAAGCATGAAGCAATAAATCCATGACCTTTATATGCTATTAAAAAAGTATATATAATAATACATACACATGTAATTTTCTTTCTAGGCAAAAATTACACATTTAAAAACATTTCAGACTAACAGTAAAAAATTAAAAATGGAAATATTAGGCTATGAAATGTCATTAATTATGCATCTTAGAAATCTTGCTATTAACATTTTATTAAATGCATAGATATTTCATACAAAACAGTTTTGCATGTTTTCTGATGAAGACAATATTGCAGAACAGGTAAAAGATGGTGATAATTTTAAAAAATATATGTGTGATATCAGTGATTTAACACTGACTTTTCTGGAAGTGGGTGGGCGATGTAGAGTAGAGGACATGGTCATTGGAAATGAGAAACCTGAGACTGGTAAACCAGATGTGTGGAAAGATCCTCTTTTGTGGATTTTTAAGTCACCAAAGTCATGACATTATTAATGCTGGAGAGAGTTATAGTAAGCCAGGAGCTATGAATTAGAGGCCCTGGCTAGAATGAAGGTATATGATTGCATTAGGATGGACTAGTATGGGATGTACTTCCAGAACTTACTTACTTACTTACTTACTTACTTATTTATTTATTTATTTATTTATTTATTTATTTATTTATTTATTTAT
>NW_023270389.1:22839673-22951810 GCF_011800145.1 Mirounga leonina
TATTTATTTATTTATTTATTTATTTATTTATTTATTTATTTATTTATATTAAGTTCAATTAGCCAACATATAGTACCATCATTAGTTTTTGATGTAGAGTTCAATGATTCATTAGTTACACACAACCCCCATTGATCATCACATCACATGCCCTCCCCAATACCCATCACCTCCCTCCACCCCCCAAACCTTTTCATTTTTTTAAAGGGGGTGCATCACAGGAAGTATGTGGAAGTGATAATTCAGAGCAAGTAAGACATCCACTCTTACCCAGAACTGGAAGTGTAAAGATTATGGGAAAATTAAAATAAAATTTGTTTACTGAATGAGCCACAGTGATTCTTGATTGCCAAGGGGTGGGAGCTGGGGAGGAAACCTACTTTTAGAGAAAGCAAAAGAGTCAAAGGAAGGATTCTGCAAAGTGATTGTTGTTAAAGGATTTTGCGTCTGACAGACCTTCAGTTTCAGAGGGGAGAGTGGATGCATTTTCACCACCCAGAGTGGTGGGTGATGTTGTGGCCAGAACTCAGTGTGCCCCTAAGTACCCAGACATAAGTGTCTAGGAGATAAGAAGGATTGTATACTCTGGTGGGAATGAAAGGATGGCTCCTGATGGTCTCATAGGAAGACGTGGAGAATCAACTTTAAATTATTCATTTTTGAGACAGGGGTCTAGGTAACATGTATTTGTTGATAGGTAAAATGGCCATACTGTTGTAAGGAGAACTTGGTATCCATGGAGAACCCTTCAATCCTGTTGTATCCTGGGATTGAGGCCTAAGTAAC
This sequence comes from Mirounga leonina, assembly GCF_011800145.1. Lineage (NCBI taxonomy): Eukaryota > Metazoa > Chordata > Mammalia > Carnivora > Phocidae > Mirounga > Mirounga leonina. The sequence continues at coordinate 22,840,460 of NW_023270389.1, forward strand.
AGGCATACTGCGAGTATTGTTATTGTTGGATATTTAAAATTTATTGAAAATTTAACATGAAAATGTCAGAACTTAACTTTTTGCAATCTCATTTCTTTCCTTTTCTTTCTTTTTTTTCCTATTTATTTTAAAAATATTTACAACTGGGTATTAAAGAGGGCACGTACTGAAGGGAGCACTGGGTGTTATATGCAAGCAATGAATCATGGAACACCACATCAAAAACTAATGATGTAATGTATGGTGATTAACATAACATAATAAAAAAAATATTTACAACTACATCACACACTTCATTATTTTAGGAGAATTTTATAGTTATGTAGTGATATTGATTTGCAAACAAGTGATAATAGCTTGGCCATGAGCATAAGAAGGTAAATAAACAGATATTTATTAAACTCCTGCCAAGATGCTGGTAAACCAATAATTTGCAACTACATTAACACCACTGAGGAGCTTGTTAAAAAGATATATTCTGGAGCTCCAACCCAGAGATTGTCATTTAACTGCTTTGGGATAAGAGCTCAAATTTGCATTTATACCAATCTCTCTGGGCAATTCTGGTGCAAGTGTTCAGGAGACTGGATTCTGAAAAAATTCCTTGCCTCAAAACACTGTAAGACATATAATAAAAGGAGACAAAGACAATGAATGCAATGCTCCACAGAAAATCATCATCTTTCTTAAAAGGTAAATGTTTTCTCAAAGAGTTAGATGCTAACATATGACAGAATAAAATTTGTCCCTATTGCATTTGCAAACAATTGGGAGATGAGCTCTGATGTGAGCATCTGCTTGCCCTTGTCTATGTATCTCACTGTTACTCCTATATAGCCCTCAGAGTTTCCTATCCCTAATAATCCACATTTTCTGTCTGATCAACTGAAAAAAGAGGAAAAACTAGGATTGGAAACTTGGAGGAAATAAAGGAATAGAAAGACATGTATAAAATAAACCCTATGATCCGTATGTCCTTGGGACTTGTTTAAAAACTGGCTATTTGCACTGACATATGTAATTGAGCAATTCCTTTCTCTTTCTAAACTGCTTCCTATAACACAGGAAGAAACAACTTAGGCATGATAAACACATTTACATAGAGCAGTTACCGAAAAACTGTAGGTCATATCAAAGTCAGTACAAGTCATTGAAACCATATTTTGAGTGCACCCCTCAAGGCATTTAGTAACCAATAAAGACCTCTTCACTCTGGAGTTTCTCTACATATTTATTTGTGAAATACTGCCAAAAGAAATCATATTGATTTGGTTTTATTGTCCTTGCAAATGTCTCCAGCTTCATATTTCAAAAGTCCTACAAGTTATTTTCTCAATCGCATAAAAATGTAGACCATAATACTGAATTATAAGAAAATGACATAGTGCAACATTTTAACAAAAATGAAGAATTCCACTGTAAAAAAATAATGCATTTGTCATTTTTGACAGGTTTAATCACAAACATACCACATACGCTTTTTGATGTATAAATACATTGTTAAGATGTTCTCAAAGAAAAAAAAACTGCTTAATTAAATTACTTTCTTTCATTCAACAAACTTTTTGAAGTGCCTACTGTGTCCATTGATGGTTGTATAAGTAATAATACTAGGCCCTGACTTCGAGTTTTTACTTTCAAGTCATGGAAATAGATTATTAGACACAGGATAAAAATAAAAGTTAAAAACTGCATGATAGATATTAACTATAGGGTATGACAAGACTCTTCAAAATGAAATCAAATCAATAACTTGGCACTCAGGGAAAGTTGAAATCAAAAGGATAATTAGAAGTTTAGTCTGAAGAGATGAGGGGAGTGGATTTCAGGAGAGGGGGCTGTAGATGCATGAAAGAGTAAGTCATATTCTCATAAAGACAGGTTTCTAAAATGTTTAGTATTTAATGTAAAAGGTAAAGTAACTAAAAGAAAATAGGCAGTTAATATGGCCTAGATTTTGAATGACCTTTTGGACAATGAAGTTGACAATTTCTCATAAAATCTACAGTGAATCATTTCTAACCATCCTGTTATGAAGAGGTGGTTTTTCCCCTTCTGCATGTTTTGTACCTCTTTTACCTACATCAGTGATCTTTCACTGGTTTTTATAAGAAATCCACATATGTAAAATATATTTCTTACCTATTATAGATTTTACTGAAATTTTGAGAAAAATAGGATGGCATCAGTTCACATATTTAAAATAATTATTTCACTTTGCTTCTCCTTTCGTCTTTCTCCCTCTCCAAATTTGTTTCCTTCTGTCATACAAATTAGTTTCCTTTCAAGCTTGGTGCAAGTCGTCCCAGAATCTAAAAACTCGTGGCTCAGTCAGTTAAGCGTCTGCCTTCGGCTCAGGTCATGATCCCAGGGTCCTGGGATCAAGCCTGGCATGGGGAATCCTTGCTCAGCGGGGAGTCTGCTTGTCTTTCTCCCTCTCCTTCTGCCCCTTCCCCCTGCTCATATGCTTGTTTGCTCTCTCTCAAAAAACAAACAAACAGGAACAACAAAAAAACAGAAAACAAAACTGTAAAAAAAATAAGTAAAACTTGAAAACTAGAAAACTTATCAAAATATTTTCTCTCAAATGTGGGACTCTACTTAAACAAAATATTTGAGCCACCTGTTCAGAGAATACTTCCTAATCCAACTTATTGTATACTGTCCTGATACGAACACATACTACACGAATTCATTATGGAAAACCTCCCCTTCTCCTGATTGTTACTCTCAAAATATGTACATTAGGTTTTCGTGTGATTAAAACTTGCATAATAAACTGAACAGTAGTTACTTCTTTAAAATAAAATCAAAGTGAGCATTTCAGATGGAAATTTATTTTGCAGAAAGAAATTTAACTTTGGATCTTCCAAAATATACTCTTGTTTAAACTCACAAATGTTCCAATGAAATCCTTAAGAGAGTTTCATTAAAAAACAAACAAAAAACAAAGCAGAACAAAACAAAACAAACAAAACCTTCCATGAAAACAGATACGGGTGCTCAGATTTGGTACATTCTTTACTGTTAGCTAATTTCAGAGGCTTGGTTTCCGTATTTGTAATATGATATAATACCTACACTGTAGAGTGATTGTAGAATGACTGATAAGGTATATTTAGTGTCTAAGAGAGGGAATACTCAGTAATAGAATAAAAATACTTAAAATTTAATAAAATTTAATTTAAAATTCCCTAAAATTCAAACACACACACACACACACAGTGACAGCATTTTACTGCACACATTTTGGAGTAAAAAAAAAAATTAAACCAAATAAGTAACTGGACACATGCCCAAAGAAGGACCATCAATTTCAAAATGTACTTTCTCAAATTAGATATATTAGTTTTCTAATTTACTGTTCCACATATAAGCCAAGCAATATAATCAATACAGCTATATATTAAGGCTCCGTTATTCCATATATATATATATATATACAGTGACCATCTTTTCCCATATATTTCAGCTCTGCAATGGTATTTAGCTGTCAATAAAGTAACAGATTAGAGTTATAGCTGCTACATAGAATTAGAGGCATTCTTTAGAGGGACTAATTATTTTAATTCTAGGCTTCAGATTCGCCTGTCTAAAGTGAGCCACTTTCTGTTGTGATTGCAGGTTCATTTCCATTCTCAAACAGCGGTCTTCCATTTTCTGCTTCGCCCTTTGAGCAGAGCTGTTTGAGTGTATTTAGTTCGACTGACTTTACACGGGCTGCAGGTGCCTGTTCCCGCAGCAGCTACGCTCCACGGCTTACAGATGAAGCTCTGCCTAAGCGCCGTTTAATTGTCTAACGAGCTATCCTCTGGGCCTTGCATATATTTTGAAATGGACTACCTCAAAACGCACAGTGCAATGATACATCACATTAAATAAAGGTCTGTTCTGATTTAAATTGGATTAGTAGTCCCAGAAAGCAAAAGCGGGAACTAAATGAGAGGCTTTCAAGCTCTTAGGCCATCTAAACCTCTGGACGTTGATTATGGAGGGGAAGCTTCAGCACAGTCTGGTTGTCATAAAATGGCAAAGATTTGTAAAACCATCTGCTTTAAAAGACTAACCAGTGCACTAATTTTTTATTAATGAAAGCATGTTAAATAAAAAGGTCCGTTGCTTTTTAAAGGACTGAAAATGTTACCTTTACGAAGTGTTTTTTGCATCAGAGTTCTTTTGTTGTAAAAACCATCAAGAACTAGGGGCGCCTGGGGGGCTCAGTCGGTTGAGCGACTGCCTTGGGCTCAGGTCATGATCCTGGAGTCCCGGGATCGAGTCCCGCATCGGGCTCCCTGCTCGGCGGGGGGTCTGCTTCTCCCTCTGACCCTCCTCCCTCTCATTCTCTCTCTCTCAAATAAATAAATAAAATCTTAAAAAAAAAAAAAAAAAAAACCATCAAGAACTAGAAACAAAATGCCTCTCATTGTTTTGTGAATTTTCATTTTCTAGAATAGCCTTAGCTATTCTGGCATTATGAAGTAGTTTATTGTGATTTTGAGATCTTTCATTTCCCTGCAGTCAAAGGAATTCCGCTAAGATACCGAACTTTCTCCCTTATTGTTTGATTCTATACTGATGGGAACGAACATATCCAGGATGCATTCCTTGGGCTCCAATGTCATCTAGCTTCCAGCTAGATTCACCGTTGGGAGGTGTTGACAAAAGAGTGGAGTATGGAGTGAGAGAAGCCATAGCATTTTCCCTCTCTTCTTTATTTAGATGGTATTTTTGACAGTGGCTCTGTCTCCACCACGGCTCCAATTCCTGCTCAGCAGACCATGTGCTAGATTCTATGGGGTGATTCCTGCTCTTGGGATCTTATAATCCACTGTAGGATATTGAATAATGCCCTTCCCCCCAAGGATTTCCACATCTTACTCCCTGGAACTGTGACTGTGTTACTTTACATAGCAAAATAAACTTTGTAGGTATGATTCTGTTAAAGATATTGAGATGGAGAGGTTATCTTGAATTTTTGGGTGGGACACATGTAATCATAAGGATCCTTGTAAGACAAAAGTAAGAGGGTCAGGGTAATCAAATAATACATTGAGTGGAATGAGAATGAAATGACAACATATCAAAATAGGGGGGATATACTTAAACTTGGTCAGAGGGGGAAATTTATAGCTATATTTAGAAAAGAATAAATATCTAAAATCAATATTCTTAGCTCCCTTTCTCAAAAGCCTTGAAAAAGAAAAGCAAAATAGAAGAGCAAAATAAACGGAAAGGAGAATAAGAGACAAACAATAAGATAAGAGAAGGAATAAATTAGGGAAACAGAAAAGCAATAGAAAAAAACAGTGATGTGGTTGTTTGAAAAGATCAATAAAATTGACAAACCTCTATGAAAACTGGCAAACAAACAAAAAGAGAAGACACTAATTACCAATGTTAGGAAGGAAACAGGGTATATCATTACAGATTCTGCAGAAATCAATCAAAAGGATAATAAGGAAATACAAATAAAATCCCCACACATAAAAATTTAACAACCTAGATTAAATGGATCAATTTTACAAAAAAAAAAATCCCACAAATTACCACACTCACCAATCTGCAAGAGAATATTTGTAAGGTCCTATAACGATTAATGAAATTAAATCTGTAATTTAAAAGTACCCCCCCCCCAAAAAAAATTCTAGGCCCAAATTCTTTCCCTTGAGAGTTCCATCAAAAAGCTAAAAGAATTTAAAGAATTGACACCAGTTGTACATAATCTCTCCAGAAAATAGAAGAGGAGATAATACAGGGGAACACCTTTATTTGATAAAGAGCACCTTTAAAAAAAGCAACGATAACATCATACCTCATGGTAATAAAAGACCATATGGACATTAAAAAGATAATAAAGGAATACTATAAATAATGCTATGCCTACAGATTTGCTAAACTAGAAGAATTGGATCAATTCCTTGGAAGACACAATTTGCCAAAACTCACACAAGAAGAAATAGTCAATCTGAATACTCCTAAATTTATTAAAGAAATAGGATCAGTAATTAACAACCTTCCAAAACAGAAAGCACTAGGACCAATTGGGTTCACTGGTGAATTTTATTAAACATTTAAGGAACAAATGGGATGCCTGGGTGCCTCAGTTGGTTAAGTATCCAACTCTTGACTTTGGCTCAGGTCATGATCTCAGGGTCATGAGATCGAGACCTGAGTTAGGCTCTGCACTCAGTGAGGAGTCTGCTTGACTCGCTCTCCCCCTCCCCCTCTACCCCCAACCCTGTTCTCTCTCTAAAATAAATAAATAAATCTTTTAAAAAAATTAAGGAACAACAACCAAAGAAACATTTAATGAACAAATTATACCAGTTCTGTAACAATCTTTTTCGGAGGACAGAGGCAGAGCTAATACTTTTTAACTCATTCTATAAGGTCAGCATTACCCTAACACTAGAACCAGATGATGACATTATAAAAAAAAAAGAAAACTATACACCAATGTCTCTCATGAGCATTGATATAAAAACCCTCAACAAAATATTGAAATGGAATGCAAGAGTGTATAAAAAGAATTCTATACCATGACCGAAAGGGATGTATGTAAGACTGGTTGACATTTGAAAATCAATTAATGTTACGCATCATAACAACAGGATAAAAAATTTTTTAAAAAATCACATGATCATACAAATGCAGAGAAAATGATGTGGAGAACAAAGGCAAAAGAAATGTAGAAAAAAAAATAAATTTCCTTACAACTTTAAGCCTATTGACAAGTACTTGAGCCAGGCAGAGTGACCTTCTTCAAGGAGCTCAACTGCCTCAGTGTTAATACTTTGCTAGAGGCAAAAGACAACCTTAGCTTGACATTAGCCAACCTCCAGGATCTTGTAAGTCTTCTTTAACATATAAAAATCCCTTTGGATTCCTTTATCTCTACCCTCAAGATATATTCCTTCAAATATATGGCCCACTGATATGCATCTGAAGGGTCTCATGACTAATATTTTACTAGACATTATTAAATGAATTTATCCTATCAACAGCTAGCCCCTCAAGGTCCAGGAAGTCTTGCTTCCAGATTCCTTAGAGACTTACACTATTCCCTAACCCTTGCTAACTAAAAAGCATATAATCAGTCATTCCTCATAATCTCAGTGCAGCTCTTTCTGCCCACGGGTCCTGTCCCTGTGCTTTAATAAAACCACCTTTTTTGCACCAAAGACATCTCAAGAATTCTTTCTTGACCATTCACTCCTGGAGCCCAACATTTCACATCAGAAAACATTTGGCAAAATCTAACACAATTCATGATAAAAACTCTCAGTAAGCTAGGAATAGAGGGGAACTTCCATAACTTGATAAAGGATATCTACAAAACCTAAAACTAACATCATACTTAATAGTGAGAAACTCAAAAGCCTTCCCACTAAGATAAGGTAAAAAGCAAAGATGTGCCCTTCACTATTCTTTTTCAACAGTCTATCAGAAGCGCTAAGCTAATAGACTAAGACAAGAAAAAGTATTAAATGTATACATATTGATAAGGAAGAAATAAATATATTTTTTTCACAGATAACATGATCGTCTACATAGGAAATACAAAAGAATTGACAAAGAAAAAAACTCCTGAAAACTAGTAAATGATTATAGCAAGGTTGCAAAATTCTAGGTTAATACACAAAAGTCAATCACTTTCTTATATACGAGGAATGAACAAGTGGAACTTGAAATTAAAAAACATACCATTTACATTAGCATACAGAAAAAAAGAAATACTTCAGGATAAATCTAACAAAGTATAAGATCTATATGAGGAAAACTATAAAACTGTGATCAATGAAATCAAAAGAACTAAATAAAGAGATATTCCATGTTTATGGGTAGAAAGACTCAACATTGTTCCATTTTAATAGCATTCTTGAAATGATAAACTGTAGAGATGGAGAACAGTTGTGAAGGGAAGTGTCTGGCAATAAAAGGGAAACATAAGGGATCCTCTTCATGATAGAAATGTTCTATATCTTCAATGTATCAGTATCAGTTCCTGGTTGTAATATTGTACTATACTTTCTTTTGCAGGATATTTCCATTTGAGAAAACTAGTAGAGTGTACATGGGATCTCACTATTTCTTACAACTGCATTTGAATCTAAAATTACTTCAAATGAAAACTTGAATTAAAAATGACTAAGGGCAAAAATGTAATATCAAATGGAGAAGAATGATGATACAATATAAACATTTTCTGAGAAAAAATTACAAAAATTATTACCAACAACCTGCAGGAAAATATATATTAGAAATTTTCGGGTGCATCCAAAATAACCCCAGATTCAAATTCTTAGTATTCAGTTTGGTAGTGCAGGACATCTGGTTTGCACCACTTTTCATTTATTTGGTGGTTCCATTTTATTCATGTGGTGTCTACTTTTTTTTGTTTACTTCTTTTTAAATATCCAGTTTGATCATTCTTATTTATAACTGAAATATTTGAGGATATTTACATCTTTCTGACATATTTGAATATAAAGTTACCATAATAGTATTTATTCTATACATTCTAACTATCTTTTGTTCTTCTCACTGCATTTTTCTGTCTCCTTTAGGAGAAATTAAATAATCTTGAAGGTTATTTCACACTTCTACCTTATTTATTATATCATCTCTTAGTAGTTGTACTAGAGATTACAACATGCAGAAGTGACTCTTAAAATATACCATATAATATGCTTTACCACTTCAAAATACCGCCGGAATTTACAGTATTTTAAAACCATTTATGCTTTCTCTTATATTGTTTTGATACTATCTGACTTTTAATGCCAAATATAGTATAAACTCAGAAGCACATTGTTATTTTTAATGGATCATTACTTTATATTTTACTTTTACCCATATGTTACCTTATATAGGGCTATTCATTCCTTCTTGCAGTACTAGGCTGAATTCTGAGAATCTGAACAAGCCACTACCTTAAATAAATGAGCTGAAATTTACAGCTTATCTAAAATAATGCGAGGAAAGTAAACACATGGAAAGGGTAAATGGAAGGAAAGAAATAGTAGAAGAACGAGTAGAACTGATAGTAAAGACTTCATGCAAATAACATCAGAGAAATTGAAATTGGTGTAAAATCAGAGGGTGGATAGAGAAAATGCTGAATACACCTTAAGCAGAAAAACTAACTGGACTAAAGATGTTATGCAAATGGTCTAAAATGTTATACATGATGATAAATCGTATTTTCTTCACAGATGTATTTGTATGTTTTTAGGTCATTATTTATTGGAAACCCAAGCAGAGAAACCAAAAAATCTTGATTGAAACAGATAACTAAAAATAAGAGTTTTGTTAATTTAAACTATACAATCAGACCCAGCAGCTCTGATTTTATTTTATTTATATTTGAATCACAAACATTTTAGAAACTTGAATTACAATAATTGAGCATTGCTTAAAAGTACTGATTAAAGGGTTTTTTTTAAAGATTTTATTTATTTATTCATGAGAGACAGAGAGAGAGAGAGGCAGAAGGAGAAGCAGGCTCCCAAGGAGCAGAGAGCCTGATGTGGGACTCGATCCCAGGACCCTGGGATCATGACCTGAGCCGAAGGCAGACGCTTAACCATCTGAGCCACCCAGGCGCCCAGTACTGGTTAAAGTTTTAAGCAAACAGTTACCTTTCATTTTTTTTAAAGATTGTATTTATTTATTTGATAGAATGAGAGAGAGAGCATGAGGGGGCGAGGGTCAGAGGGAGAAGCAGACTCCCTGCTAAGCAGGGAGCCTGATGCAGGACTCGATCCCTGGACTCCAGGATCATGACCTGAGCCAAAGGCAGTCGCTTAACCAATTGAGCCCCCCAGGCACCCAACATTTATCTTTTAAAATACATTTTGTACAGCATTTGTAATATTTTAAAATTTAAATGCCCTTTAAGAATGTTTTAGGAAAAAAGAGAATGTTTTAGAAATTCTTGGTAGAGATTGGAAGATAAAAAATGTTTTTAAAATCCATTTTTCATAAGCTTTATAAAATATTGTATTCCTCCAGAATTCTAATATAGTAGAAAACCCCCATGGAGTACAATAAAAAGATTTCTATAGAGTTCATATGTGTTTTTTTTCCTAACTAATGGAAAACAAATGAAATGATGAAAAAGTCACATTAGAGTCAGTCACACATCATAAATTGCCTTTCTTAGTGTGTCATTGTATAAAATGACTTGATGTGCCCCAGGGGAGAATTCCATTAGAACACATACCCTTTTCATTCAGAACCTTAGCTTCACAAAGCAGGAATGATAGCAAAGTATAGTAACCCCCATCTGAACTGCTTGATGTTATAATAGGTGTAGGCAAGTATAGTTGGAAATCAGTGAAAAGTTATAAAAAAATGGATAACATCCCTTCTATAATAGTCGATGTATAACAAAAAGATTAACAGATTTCCAAGGTCCTATTTTCTATTATTAGACTGCTTAAGAATACCTACCAATTACCTTAAAACACATACAAGTTCTTTTGTAAGTGAAGGGTAGCAATATTATAAACATTAGTCATAAAAATATTAAATTTTCCCTTTCTATAAACTCATCATATGAATGGTTTAAAGTGATGGACTCAATGCCAATGAACCTCCCATTGAATCCCGTATTTGCCTGATTCTAAATGGTTCTCTGTCACACACATACACACACAGACACACACATACAATTTTAAAATCCTCTCAAAATGAAAACAAATGGAAAGCATTTTTGCATTCATACCATCTGCGACATAACACAGCTCATTTAACATAACTCCCCCCTTGGCTTTGCAAAAGGACCCCCACTGGTTTGTATACCATCTAATCCCAACAGGCATCATTCATATAGAATTTAACTTGCATGACCACATTTCACAACCTTAGTATCTTTCCTACCGTTTACTTTTCGTTATAATGACTAAAACTTTTCATATTGATATTGATGGACACTTACACATGAAACAAAATTGTAAAAGTGGTTTCCATACTGGTGGCAGTAAAATTTAAGTTGCTAGCTAGACACAGTAGGTACCATCATTTGATCCTTTTGTTATCTGAAGTATGTGTGCAGTCTCTCCTTATTCAAAGCTACTTTTAAAGCTATCCTCTTATTGATAGCTATTGTTTAGAAAACCCATCCCTTAGTTGTGAAAGACACAAAAATAAGAACATCACATTAGTAATATGAGTATACATTGTTACCATCCTTATTTCTACTCCCACACCATTTCTACTCCATTTTTATGGAACTTCGAATCCTTTAAAGAACATTTTCTCATTTTTCCCACTCCATTCGCCTACCTTTTAGGTGTTGCCTAGTGACTACTTTCATGAGTCTCCGATTTACTATCTTTTTGTCCACCACATATATTGTGATTTTGTTGCACAAACACATTTTCAACACAGTAATTTTACCAGCATTTCCTTATGCTCCACGGTTTGAATAGTCTTTTTCTTCAACTTTTTTAGCTTCCCATGCTGGTGGCTAGACTCTGGCCAAGCATCATTGAATAGAAACACAATGCAACCAGACTAAAACATAGTCATGTAGTAGATGCATGTGCATGCACACACACACATGAAGTTAATTTTAACTGTGTATTATTTTTAATACATACCAATGTATCCCAAATATTTTGGACCTTGTTGAAAATTCCTCTGTAGACAAATGCCATTACTTACAATATGTTCCATCCATTAATCTGTCATAAATAAGTACCCTGAAATTCAGGAACACCTGGGGGAATTGAGACAATTACAAGTAGGACAAAATCTATATTCAGCCACTCTGATAAAAAGTTTTTTTGAAACAGGAATCAGTTGAGTTGTAAAATGTGGACTATTTTCTTTCACAAGAGGAATGAGATGAATACCTAAAATACTATTAACAAGAGAAAACATGTTTATTCTTTTTATTGTACTGTAATATAATTATTTTTGGCATTCCAGTGAAATGTTCATTTCTTTGAAACAATCTCAATTAAAATGATTATAGAATATGGCTCTCAGGAAAAAGCTCATAATCTTAATGAGATGTTGAAACATGCAAACTATAACAAATAAGACTATTGTTCCTTCATCTGTTACATTTTTTTTATTATCACATCATATTTTTCACATATATTGCCAGTATTTTAATATATTTTTGGAAAGTTGCAGGAGTGCTTATTACTACTTTCTTCTGCTCTTAATCAACAGCAGCTTTTTCTCTGTGTCTCTGTTTTGAAAAATTCCAAACTCCATGTAACAGCCCTAATTTCCACATGTCCATTATCAGTTCCCTTTAGTAACAAAAATTTTACACTTTATCTTTTAAAGTAAGTTCGGATTCCCTTTTCTGTCGAAAAATATTTTAGTATATGAAGACATAGTAGTTGATTTAAAAGAAACATAGCTAAAAAGACACTGCCAAGAACTGACACTTCTAATTTCTTAGTAGCTATTGAACTTCATAAAATTATGAGATTAAAATAGAAGTTAATTATAATATAACAATATAAATAATAAAATAATATAGACAGAAATACAGGCATCTCAATTTTTATAACTCCCTTTAAGGCTGTTTTATTGAGAAATTAAAATATATATGTAAATTCTGTAAAAAATGTGTATATGTACATTGATCTCTACCTCCAAGACTAAAAGGAAAAAGCAAACTGACAAGAAAAGGGTTGCTGTAGGAGAGTAACCCATCCTCACCTTGATAATGCATGAAGAGAAGACAATGAAAAAATGACTTTGTCAAGTTAGAGAAAGACAAATACCAGATCTTCCAACTCATATGTGTAATTTAAGAAACAAAACAAATGAACATGGGGTGGGGGGGGCAGAGGGAGGCAAACCAAGAAGCCGACTCTTAACTATCGAGAGCAAATTGATGGTTACCAGAGGGAAGGTGGGTGGAAGTATGGCTGAAATAGATGTGGGGGATTAAGGAGCACAATTTCTGTGATGAGCACTGGGTGATGTATGGAAGTGTTGAATCACTGTATTGTACACCTGAGACCAATATTACACTGCATGTTAACTAACTGGAGTGTAAATAAAAACAAAAAAATGAAAAAAAATGACTTTGTCAAAATTACTTTGTAAACATGCTAATCAATCTCCCTGATGATTTCTAATAGAGAAAGATCATGTAAAATTTTAACTATGGAATGCTTTTAGCACAATGCTCTGTCCTGTCTGAGCTGCTTATGATAAACAACCTGGAATTTATGTATTTATGAGACATAGCCAGTGGTATGTTGAAGTTGGCTCAAACCGGTTCATTGAGCACCAGCTGTATACATACATTTCCTACTCCAAATCCACTGGTAGTTTAGAATCATCCATGATGTATTCACATCACAAAAATTAGCATGTGCTATAAATTAAGACTATTGTGCCATTATCCAAAAGCAAGCTGTTAGACAACAACAGGTCATATCTGTTTTCCTCCTTACATTTGGTTCTATTTTAAAGAAACACCTCCTTTTTTTTTTTTTTTTTTTGGTGCAAAATGGTAGTGTATTAAAGCACAGGGACAGAACCAGTGAGCAGAAAGAACTGCTGTGCCGGGGTTGTAAGGGGTGTCTGATTATATACCATGGGGTTGGGGAGGTAAGGAAAAAGGAGGTTTCAAAAGGATTTTCATATGTCAAAGAAGACTCACAGGATACCAGAGGCCTTGCCATTGTTGAGTTAAGGTTGTTTTTCCCTCTAGCAAGGCATTAACATGAAGATAGTTGGGAGCTTCCAGGAGGAACATAACACTCTGCCTGCTTCAAGTATCTGTCAATGGGCTGCAGGTTATAAGGACATTTAATTGTACCTACATTTCCTTCTGGAAGCTAAATTACTGATAGAAATGCTTTGTTCTTGTAGATTGCTAAAACATTTGTAAACTGAGGGACACTCAGGTCTTGCAGGATTGTGAGCTCTATAAGTTAACTATTTGTTTTTCCTTTCCTTAGCTTTAGGGCAGCCAGGAGTGCCTGAGGAATGTCACATATAGCCCATGGGGGGTGTGTGTGTGTGTCAGCTTCTGCTTTGTCCTCAGCTTGCCTTCTGTACCCTCATCATTTCCCCCTTGAACAATTTTGACCCTTAAATCTTAACGTTGTTGAAGGTGGAAGGTCTCATCTTCTGTAATGTCTTCCTCCTGAATAGGGGCATAGAGATGTCCCCAGCTGCCTCCCCCTTTTTGTAATCCCCAACATTCCCCAACTGACCAATATCGACACCCCCATCTTTCAAAAGAGTTCCTTCTCCCTTTCTGTCTGAAGTAAAATAAGCATCTTCTGTTAGGTCATTGTTTCTCATATGTTATCCAGAGAATTTGCTAATCTTCCTGTAGCCCATGCATCGAATCCCCACTGGACATGGCCCACTAGAAAATGTCAGATTCATCTATATAATCATTGGAGTAGAAAAAGGAGATATTTCAAGACCACCATAATTCCCTTTGTGTAAAATGATTGCCACATGAGAGACTTGTTGTTTTAAACATGGAGGAGGAAACAAGGAAGAACCAGGAAGCTGCATTGAAGTTCTTCAGATTCCATGATAGCTTACCTCTAAGCCATGTTTATATGTATCTTTTGGGTGATTAGGAAAGTTTGAAAATGGGTAACATCATTGCTTCTTGGAGCCAAATTTGACCATCTGACTCAGGATATTTTCAACAAATTGTGACGAGTGAATACATTTAGTAGCATGCACTGTTCCATCTTCCACTCTGCAGTTCACCGACTCAACCCTCAAAAGCCAAAAAAGGAGCAAGAAACTGAAGACCTAATAACAACTACAGAACATTTTGAAAAATCAATAAATCAGTAAAGGCTCCTTGGAAGCAGTCAGTATCATAAATTGGGGTATGTGGGTGTCACAGGGCAGGGCTGGTTGTGAGGCAGCAATGAATTTTCAAGCTGGGGAAAACACTTCTGCTATGTTTCTGCCTTCCACAATTCAGTATGAAGATAATCATGGCCTTAAGCTGCACCAACAGCACAAGCCATAGTGGTTACGGGATCAGATCAGGGCATTGTAAAAGCCCTGCTGAGGTGAGGATTTAATAAAAGAAGGTGAGGGTTGATGCCAGCAAGCTTTGGAAATTAACTTGACAAAAACTGTTTTCTTCCAAACCCCAAAGTTTTGACCAAGGATGAATCTCTGACAAAACTTGCTGCCTGCTGCAGATGCAAAGAGAAATAGATATGGAGTGGGATTTCCAAGAAGGCTAAGCAAAGAGCTCAACAAATCCTCTCCCAAACAAGCAAGAAAAAAAAAAATGGGCAAAGTGGTCAGAAACGATGATTTAAAGACGAAGGAAAGTGATGAAAAGGCATGTAACAATTTAGAAACATATATTCAAGAATATCTACTAAATCTCAGTAACAACAATAGGAGTATGGTATTTTAATCAGGGGTTGCTCCCCAGATCCATGGTGTGGATATTCTACGTGGCCAAGCAGGGCCGAGGATGAGGATTAGCAGCTCTGCTCTCTGGCTGCAGGAGATTGATTTTATTTGGGGCATGGTGTGGAAAAAAATCCATGTCAAGATCTTAAAAGATTTATCTAGGACTATGTAGCTAGTAGTAGACAGACGAGCTAAAAACTCTGAGAATAACTTTATGCTACTCAGTCCTGTCTCAATTTCTCTGTAATGCAAACCTTAGCATGGGGCAGATCACTTAATTTTTCCAATTTTCTCAAACTCCAGATTCTAAGACTGGTTCAGTTTGAACATCAGTCTACAAACAGAAAGGGTCTCTTAGAAAATCTGTAATTTCTTTCCTCGCAGCTTTCAAGCCACTTACTTTACCTCACTCCATCCCTTTCTTGGATCACCACTGGTAGCTTGTAGAAATATCTAATACACATTAGACTCATTTTGTTGTTGCTGTTGTTCTTCTAAACTCCCAGATGCTGCAGCTACTGTAGGTAAATAGTCTGAGTCTCAACATAAAAGAGACCACAGTGTAAACAACCATTTCACCATTGCAGAGAGTACAGAACATCCACATTCCCCATCAGAAGAGCATGTCACCATTGCCTACTGGCCTACCTCCATGGCTCAGTTAATCCTATACACCTCAAGATCTATTGCTTCTCATATTGACTTAATTTCCTGTTAATTTTATTTAAAATAGTATGCATTGGTTTGAAAGTAACAGAAAACACAATTTAACTGGCATAAACAGTAAGTGGATCAAAGTTCAAATATATTTCAATCAGTTTTCTATTTTTTTTTTTTTTACCATATATCACTTAGCTCTCCTCTTTGCCATATATCCATGTTTGTCCTCCTGATAACAAACTGGCTTCAATTGTTCATGTGCCATATGAAACTCAGAGGGAATGTGTACTGGGATTTCTACCACTGATCTGGATCATACCTGACCAATTCTTAGGTCCTATGAAGGAAAATACACGATCAGTTTAGGGTTTAGTTATCTGGAGTAATCATGCATGTCAGAGGAGAAAGATTTGCTCTTACTGACTTCTTCCAGGAGAAAAAAAAAAACGCAACACTATAAAACAAAGGGAGAAAGTTTTGCAGAGGAGACCCTAGGTACTATTAGAAAAGAAGGTGAATAGAACCTGTGTAGAGAAAGCACAGAATGTACTCTGTGCCCTGATTTGTGCTTTCTTTCTTTCTTTTTTTAAGATTTATTTATTTATTTTGAGAGAGATTGAGAGACAGAGAGAGAGAGCAAGAACCAACAGGAGAGGCAGAGAGAAAGGAAGAGAAAATCCCAAGCAGACTCCACGCTGAGCATGCAGCCTAACACAGGGCTCTATCTCACGACCCCGAGATCAGGACTTGAACTGAAACCAAGAGTTGGACGCTTAACCTACTGCACCACATAGGTGCCCCTATGTTTTCTTTTTAATGAAGTAGAAACCAACATAATACACCTGAAGTAGGAAAAAAAAAAGTTACTCAAATTCAAGAAAGTTTCTATTTTATAAATCAATTTTATAACAATGCAGACTTTACCTAAATTTGTGTTTGCTAATAATAATGCTTTTAATTTTGTGTGCTCCATAAAATAATTTTAAAATTACACTAATACATATTTGATTCAGAGATGCAGCAGTATTATTACACCATTAATTTTGCCATTTACACTATATCAGTAGGTTAACAGAGGGTAGAACTAATATAGCAAAACAAAACATAAATGATAAGTCAGTCTTAAGATTTTAATGAGTAAGCTTTTGAGAAGTTTAAGCAAAACACTATTTATTTATTTATTTTTTATTATGTTATGTTAGTCACCATACAATACATCATTGGCTTTTGATGTAGTGATCCACGATCCATTGTTTTCGTATAATGCCCAGTGCTCCATGCAGTACGTGCCCTCCTTAATACCCATCACCAGGCTAACCAATCCCCCCTCCCCCCTCCCCTCTAAAACCCTGTTTGTTTCTCAGAGTCCATAGTCTCTCATGGTTCATCTCTCCCTCCAATTGCCCCCCCCATTTTTCCCTTCCTTCTCCTAATGTCCTCCATGCTATTCCTT
The DNA here is from genome assembly GCF_011800145.1 of Mirounga leonina. Taxonomy (NCBI): domain Eukaryota; kingdom Metazoa; phylum Chordata; class Mammalia; order Carnivora; family Phocidae; genus Mirounga; species Mirounga leonina. The sequence goes on from NW_023270389.1 coordinate 22,857,963, forward strand.
ATGTTCCACAAATAAGTGAAACCATACGATAATTGACTTTCTCTGCTTGACTTATTTCACTTAACATAATCTCCTCCAGTACCATCCATATTGATGTAAAAGTTGGGTATTCATCCTCTCTGATTGCTGAGTAATATTCCATTGTATATATGGACTACATCTTCTTTATCCATTCATCTGTTGAAGGGCATCTCGGCTCTTTCCACAGTTTGGCTAAGCAAAACACTACTTAAGTAAATTCTAAAGTTTAAATTCATCTCAACATAAAGAACACCTAGTTCCCATGCAAAAGCCATTATGAATAAGTAATAACTAAGGAAAAATTTTCATTCTTTTATAAAATCAGAGACATTCAGCTAGGTTTGGAAATTATACAAATTAAAGATAGGATTTTTTGTTTGCTTTTCTATAAAGAGTGCAAATAAATTAATTGAAATTAATAAAAAATAAAGATTCTATACATAAAGCAAAAAAAAAATGTATCAAAGTATTATACCATACTAAACCTACAGTAAGTGCTTCCTGAATAAATGAGTGAACCAACTATGCTTTTGTTTAATTTTATACTATCCCAAATATAAAGTCATTTCTATTTAATTATAATGAGAAAACTGTGGAGAAAAATGAGTTATATTATTTAGTGAGGATCATGTATAAACACTATTTTTAAAGAAAAATCTCAAAGTACTATTAAAATTTAGTATGTCCTCTTTGTGTTTGCATATCTAATTACAATACTTTGCAAAATTTTCTCTTGGGGGCTTTGTGGGAACAGACAAAATTATGCTTTTAAAATCCTCGGGTGATTTTTAGGGAGGTCTGAAGCACAACAAAGCAACTAATTATTGAAGACATAATAAAAATAATAATACCATAAAAATTAGTGCACTGTTGGCAAGGATATTTTCCTACATAAACTTAATTTTCATAAGGTTTGGCTAAAACATACTATGGTTTCCTGTGGTCAGAAATGTTATGCTGCTGGTAGTTTTAATAAGGTTTAAATCAAAATTTTAATGAAGATAATTTATATATTGCAATGGCAATAAAATTCATTTTAATTTAAGAAGAACATGCAAGAAAAGATTCAATATTCTGTACACTCATTTCCTTTTAGTTCTCAAGTTCAAGTGTTTCTTCTCTCATTTAATATAGGAAATTGACTGGATTCTGTTTCTTTCTTATGACTATGTTAAAGCATTTATCTGTCCAAGGATTCTTAACTAAATAGACCATATCTTACATGTTTTATATACAATAGTGCTTGGCACACAGTGTTTCGGAGTAGCATATTGTACAAACGATAATGCGAGTAGTGACCTGTTGGCATTTTTTTAAAAAAAATATTTGCTATAAGCTTATAAACTGCAGAATTTAATATTGGCTATGATCAAGATGGGTATCAATATCAAGCAGTAAAATTTCTAGAAATTGCGCTGAAATGCAAGCTGAATACTTAAGGATTTCTACACTTACAAGCAGAGCTGAAAATAGAGGCTAGTGTTTTTCTTTTTTTTTTAAGATTTTATTTATTTATTTGACAGAGAGAGACACAGCGAGAGAGAGAACACAAGTGGGGGGAGAGGGAGAAGCAGGCTTCCCACTGAGCAGGGAGCCCGATGCGGGGCTTGATGAGGGGCTCGATCCCAGGACCCCTGGATCGTGACCTGAGCTGAAGGCAGATGCTTAAAGACTGAGCCACCCAGGCGCCCCGAGGCTAATGTTTTTCTATGTACATATAGAATCTATGCTGCCCAATATGGAAAGAAGTTGAATTTGAAAGGTAAAAAACACTGTAAGAATATCCTTAAGGTTAAGTCAAGTTCTCAGAAATCTCTAATAATTGTATGGTGCCAAAACAGTGGCTTTGAAGGAAATTATGAAACTCACATAGGTCAGATATTTACAATGTTTGCAAAAGAAAGTAGTAGATGGTATTTTGATTGAGGGATGCTGATGATACATGGATTAACATGTTAGTAACACTTACAGTATTTGGAGTGGTTTTCACAGAGAGGGTAGTATTACAGTGAATCCTCAATGAATGATTTGAACACTCATAGGCAGAGTGAAAAGGGAAATATTCTTCTATGGTTAGAGAAAGAGATGAAAATTAAATGTACTCACTATGTATTGAAGAAAATGTGTGCACTAAGAAGCTGGAGATCAGGATTTGATCAATTTATTCATTCAACAAATATTTATAGTAAATATAGTAAATGCACAATGTATAATCTCTGTGGGTGGTACAAGAATGAATACTACCTAGTCACTGGGTAGTATGAAATGAAGGAGAATTATTGGAAAAAAGCAAGTAGATGATATAGAACAGGGGTCAGAAAATATGCCCTGTGGGCCAAATACAGACTGCCAGTTTTTATAAATAAAGCTTTATTGGCACACAACAATGCTTATTCATTTACATATTGTCTATAGCTGCTTGCATACTACAATGGCAGATTTGAGTCGTTTTGACAAAAACCATATGGCTGACAAAGCCCAAGATATTCTCAATCTGGGCTATTCCAGAAACAGCTTGCCAACCATTGGAATAAAATACAAATAGTTTTCAACAAGCCAAAATTGTGAGTGCCTTAAGGGCAGTCCAAGGAATATTATTTCAATCATTGAATCACTAAAAGCTTTTGATCGGTGTGTTGGTTTCCTTTGGCTACTGTAACAAATTACAACAGAAACAACAAATTACAACAAAAAGCAACAGAAATGTATTTTGTGATAGTTCTTCAGGCTAAACATCCAAAATCAGCATCAGTGAGCCAAAATCAAGTTTTTGGCAAGACTGCGCTCCTCCCAGAGGCTCTAGAAGAGAACCAGTTCCCTTTCTTCCAGCTTTTGGTGGCTACTAGCATTCCTTGGACTAAGCCACATCACTCCAACCTTCAAGGCCAGGACCTTCAAATACCTTTCTGCTTAATCTTCACATCACCTTTTCCTGTGTGAACTTGTGTGTATGTGTGTTTCTGTGTGAAATCTCTCTCTCTCTTATAAGGATACATATAATAGAATTTAGGAACCACGTGGATAAATCAGGATAATCTCCCCATCTTGAGACCCTTAACTTAGTCATATCTGCAAAGCTTCCCCAAATTAGGTAGCAGTCACAGGTTCAAGGGGATTAGGATGTGGATATATCTTTTTTGTTGGGAGGAGGACATTTTTCAGTCCAACATGTACAGTCAGTGACTTGAGAAAAGTAACACTTTAATATATTGATCAAGAAGAGTACTGATTATAGTGAAGTGAGACTATAGGAAGATAAAAGGAAAGGTAGACTATATTATAGTAAATACAATGAGTGTACCAGTGCCTGAAATATGGTTTTGAAAATGTAAATGAAAAGGAGAGAGATGTGTTTGTAACTAAAAAGAAAAATTTAGTGATAGTATTTTATATTTTACTACCTTTTAAGCTTTTTTAAAAAATTTTTTATTGTTATTTTAATCACCATACATTACATCATTAGTTTTTGATGTACTTTTTAAGCTTTATAGATACAACTCCATTGATTTACCTCATCCAAGGATCATCAATACTATTTAATGTCTAACCTTCTCTTTCTTAATCTGAAAAATTACCATATGAATAACAATTGCTATATGAGTAAGAAATGTTACTGATATGAGAAAGGTTAAGATTATGGAGAAGAAATTTTTTTTAAGTTTGAGATTCATTATTTTAATCAAAATTTTACTATATCAGAATGATATAGGTGGTTAGGCCTAATTCTCAGAAGAGGAATCTATGGCCTAGAGATTTTAAATAATACTCCTTTTGTTCTAAAGTCCAAACACAAGTTTTCTATTTCAGAAACAAACTATTTTTATGGTCCCCTAAAATAAAAGCACTGTGATATTTCTCTCTCTCTCTCTTTTTTTTTTTTTTTTTTTTTGTCCAATGATATGCCCTAACACCTGCATGGATTAGTCCAACTAGCTGATTGACTGAGGGAATGAAAGACTCAGTCAACCTGGACTTGAGTTAGATACAAGATTCTGGACTTGGAGCTGATGCTGTCAAGGAATAAGATATCTGTGTACATTAGCAGATGAGTATAGTCTGTATGTGGGAAGGACATGGAACACTGTGGGCCAGAAGACAGACTGTGGTAGCCAACCTCCACAATGACCCCCACAGTCCTCTCTTCTTGGCTTTCACACCCTGTGTGGGCTCCTTCTATGTTGTGCCAGAGTTGCTGTAAATAAGCAACAACATATGGCAGAAATGATGTTATGTCACTTCAAAGAAGAAGTTATTAAAAACTGTGACTCCTGTCTTATTTTTCTCTTTTCACTCTTTCTTCCTCAGGTGACTCACTGTGAGGAAACAAGCTTTTATATTTTGAGCAACCTATGGGGAGGCCCAGCTGCCAGTGAACTGAAGCCTTGGGCCAATAGCCAGTGAGGAACGATGGTGTGCCAACAACCAGGTGAATGAGCTCCGAAGGAAATCGTTCAGCCCCAGTTGAGCCTTCAGATGTCTGCAGAGCTCCTGAGAACCGAGCTCAGCGACTCCTGGATTCTAGGCACTCAGAAAATGATAAGCAGGATAATAAACGTTTGTTGTTTTAAGCTGCCAAAGTTCGTGTAATTTTGTTATGTGGTAATATATAACTAAATATTTTACAAATATATCTATATGTATATTTATACACACATGCATACACATATGCATGTTAACACAGAATTTTTAACTAACCAACTTCAATCTAAAGTTAATAAAATTAATCATGCATAGAAGTATAAGGATAGTTCAGGAAGGAAGTGTAATGAAAAGGCACCAGTCTTTTTCAATATTTAAACATATTATAAAATCACAATATTTAAAACAGAGTGATTCTGGTGCATGAATAAAAAGATAAAGCAGTGGACAGAAGAAAAGCAAGTTCAGAAATATAGTAAATTTGACATTTCAAATAATTGGAAGAAATATGAATTTTTTAACAGATTTTATTGATCTGTTAGAAACTTGGGGAAACAAAATTTAATTCTTACCAAATATCTTATCAAATTCAGTTATGAGTGTGTTAAAGATTCACTGTAGAAATTTAAATTGTAATAATAAAAACCCAGGAAGAGGGTTTACTGTTTTCTTGTAGTTGTTTGAATAATTTGATAATTTAATTAACTTAATGACAATAATTTTTATGACAAAAAAGGACTCGAAAAAGGACTCAAAACTAGGAAGCCAAAAGAAATTAAAAATAAAAAATTTGTTGCAAAATTTATACCTGTCTATCTGGTAAAACCCAGTCACAAATAAACTGTTATCAAGGTTTTCAAAAGAAAAAATGACAAGCTAGACTCAAAGAAAATTTCAACTCATTCCCAAAACAAAATGACAATTTTAATACTAGTTTGATTCCTATGAGATTTCTCTTATTGCAAACCAAGAAATTAAATATCAGTAATTTTCATTATACATATTTCATAGATAGACAGATAGATAGATGGATGATAGATAGATATGTTCCTGAAAATCACTTTTAATAATGCAATTGGAGAAGTAAATAGAAAAGATTCTTAACAACCCTTTTATGGAAAATCAAACATAAAGCATTCTTAATTTTAAAAAATGCTAAATTTCCATCACAATGAGAGAAAGAAATGAAAGAAATGCTAAATTAAAGATACAATTTTTACCTTATAATGTTGACAAATATTAATAACTCACATTTTGCTGAGTTATTTTCACATGTTGGTGGGAATGAAAGTGAACGTTTATGGGGCAGTCATTAAGAATTCCTATCAAAACTGAAGTATAACTTTTGATCTAGAAATTCCATAATTAGTTCATTTCTTATAGATATAAATGAATGTTTGAAAAATAATGCATATATAATATTATTCATAGGAAATTTTTTTCTTCTAAAAAATATTGGAAGCAATATAATGTCCGGAGTCCCACGAATCACTCCAGACACATGAAATTTCTCCATAACCATTAAAGGAGAAAACTACATATACTCTAGTGTAGAAAGATCTATAAGAGAGAGTATTAAGTATAAATAGCAAGTGTAGAACAATATGTGTAGTTTAATATAATTTGTCCCAAACAAAACAAGCAACAACAAAAATATAAATGTATAAATTTATTGTGTGATTCATAGAATAGAGGTCAAGGGATAGAAAGAAAGAGGTCAAGGGATAGCTGTCTCTGGGAATGAAACTGGGGATCAAAATTCAACAGAAATTTATCTTAGTGCTTGTGAATTTTGTAACGTAAGCATTAACTACTAAGAATTAAATAAATACTCTAAACTAAAAAATAAAAATATGTAGGGTTTGAATGTAATGTATCAAATGTATATAATTCTCAACTGCTAAATAATTTCATATTTTTAAACAACGCCTCTTAGGATTTTTAACATAAAATATATGTATTTATATAACCATTAAAGTACAGCTCCATGTCAAAAACAGTTCTCTTCAGTGCAAGAGAGATAAAGGATGTTACTTGTAAAGAGTAATTTCTCACATGAAAAATTGAAGTGTCAAAATTAGTCTAATTTTTCATTTTTAAAAAGAAAAAGAATAATTAATAACTATTTCGATTACTTATTAATGAAAGAAAAAGGTCTTTGCTCCTAATTAAACTTATGTGTTATGTGTTATTATCACCTAATACTTCGATGAAAAAAAGTGTCAAAAAGAAATGAAATGAGAGAAACAAGGGGCGGAAATGAGAATTTACTCCTTAAACGTGGATGGCAGCCTAGATCATTTAATGCCATCACAGTATGCTATCATCTGTGGGCTGTTAATTAATTTGAACATTTTGTGCTAGCCTTTTAAACTGAGCATTTTAAAAACACATTCTAGTGACTTCACTTCAGATATGTCACTAACACATTTTAGCTTTCTATTTGACATTAGAGCAGTATAATAAACTAACTTATTTGGACAATTTATTCTATACATTTGTTTCTTAGAAGCCAAAAAAAGAAAAAAGAAAAAAATGAAAATTACAGGGGTTATGGTTACTGAAATAAATTCAGAGTTATTTCTTTAAAAGAGCATCTTCAGGAATGTTTTTGTTTGCAACACTAATAAATATTCCACTGAAATTATTATGTGGGAAATTGAGCTGAATGTCAAGCGAGGGAAGCCTGGATGTGTATTAAGAGCTTTCCATGAAGTTACTAAATACAACTGTGGTGAAGTGAATTATAAATTCAACTATACATTTTTGACAGTAAAATTGAAAAAGAAAACAATGATAAAAGATGATAATAAGTACAGTTTACAGAGAAAAATTTAACTATGAAATTAGTACATCAGATCATCCAATAATGTCATATAAAGGCAAATTACATTGAGAAATATTTGTGTGGAGGAGCTAATTTTCCCCATCTTTTTCATGATTATCGTGTCCTTCACACTCTCTGCATTCTTGTTTCTGACTGACATTTTTAGTGCAGTCTCTCCAATCATACATCTTTTGAACTACAAGAGAAAAAAAACAAACCTGAGTTCATAATACAGCTATTCACCTGGCTCCTTTCACCATAGTTCCAGAGAACTAATTGAGTATGACCCCCCTTTTCTGCTTGGAAGACACTGCCTGCTGTCAGCATGATTTCATTCCTTATAAAATTGTCATTGTGGCTTTGCCTGTCTCTTCCAGAAAAGAGGCCCTGTCTTGAAGGGGGCCAAGCCAGAAAATAATTTTGATAATACATTCGAGATTTATGGTCACTCTTTGAATGTATGAGGACTGGAATAATTAAATTAAACCATAGTTCCTTAAGAAAGGCAGACAGATAGATGATAGATATGTAGATAGATGATAGATACATACATACATACATACATACATACATACATACATACACACACACTATTTGGAGATTTCATAATATTGTATGGAAATATTCTACTACAGCAAGGTTCTCAAAATGCATTTCCCAAACCAGAGATGTCAGCATCAACATCTCCAGGGAGCTTGTTAGAAATATAAATTATTAGGCCACATCCCAGATGAACTGAATCAGAATTTCTGGGCATGAGACCCAGCCGTCCGTATTAATAAACTCTCCAGGTATCTGATTCATGCTCAAGTTTTGAGAAATAAATTGAAAAGGATAGCCTGGGATAGTGGGAAAATAACTGAGCTCTAGAATGGGTAGTACCTAATTGTAAGTAACTGCTCTCCTAAAGGAAGTATTTAATTATAATTGTTTAATAATTGTTTAATAATTATAATTGTTTAATTTTTGGTCTCTGTAAATCTATCAACTGTGTTGAAATGCTGTCCATCAATTAAGGGCTGTGAAAGCTCAAGCAAGATATTCAATATACTGGTCCTAATTTTTATCCTCTGATATGAAATGATAATGGTAGTCTTTAATGGTTGTTTAATGAGGGCTTAATATGTTCTAGTTATTTTATTTTGTTATTATTATTATTGATATTGTATCTTCTCTTTGGCCAAATGCTTAATCTTCTTTTTTTGAAAAAAAAAAAACAAAAACAAAAACAAAACAAAACAAAAATTTGGAAAATAATGCCCGTCTTGGAGGAACTACTATACAAATCAAATCTGAAAATTCATGTTGCAGCATTTAAGACTGTGGTCCAGACTTTTTTACGTAAACAATTCAGGGTGACTTTCTATTTGTTTGAAATTATAATCTCTTAACTTGCTTTTACCTTTTGAATGTTTTCATTGCTAAACATTAACTTCAGTACTTTCTTCACTTTCTCTCTTGCTTAAAGTCAGTTCCTATTTGACATTCTTCATTTAGCTGTAGAACGGGTCTCTCAAAATTAATATGCCCCAGGCTGAGCTGCTGACTGGCATTCTGTTTTGCCTTCCCCAGCCAAGACTGCCCCTCTCCCAAACTACTTAATAAAAGCACTGTCTTCTGCTTGCTGAGGCAGAACTTTGATGATTCGATGATTCTTTTCTTTCTCTTCATCTTTCTAATTTCATTTGTGATTTTTCTAATTTTTTTCTCTTTATTTACAAAAATATATCCAGAACCTGAGCACATCTCATTACCTCTACTCTGGTCCGAGTGACCATCATCCTTCCTCCCTTGTTTCTTCAACAGCCACCCAACTCATGTCCACTGTTAAGCTGCTGTCTTCCTTTGATCATTTGCCAACACAGAAGCCAGACTGATCTTCCTAAGTAGGCCCTATCTTGTCTTTCCTCTCCTTAAATACCAATTGTTCCCCATCTTACTTAGAGAAAGAATCACAGTCTCCCAACTCAGTGCTTCTCAAACTGTCTGTGGGACAAAGAACCATTCCCCCCACCCAAGTTTTCATGGACCAATGCTGTTGTAAAATTAATAAATTTAAAAAAATGAATTCATAGAAATTAAAAATAATCAAACTGATAACATGCTTGGATGTCATGGGAATGTCAAATAGCCATAAAAATGTTTAAACACTTTTAATATCTGTATTTATCTTGGCACGAATTCATGGATCACTTTTGGAACAACCCTGCAGCAAGTAATCTGTCCATACTCTTGTTTGGCCTCATCTCCTACAGCTCTTCTCCCTTGCTCAATCGAACTGCTGTGTGTGTCTCCTCCAGAAAAGCAGGCACATTTCTTCTAGACTTTTGCCTTTGCTAATGTCTCCACTTACAGAGTTCTTCTCCCTGAAGTCTGTATATGTAGATCCTCACTTGCTTTATTAAAATGTCAATTTTTCATTGAAGATGTTTTCTGGTTGCCTACCTAAAATCACACCACCCCAAATGTTTCCTGTCCCCTGCCTCTGTTCCTCCTTCCCACTCATCATTATTGCCATGCCAAGGTTTTGCCTACTTATATTGTTTATAGTCTGTCTCTTCAAACAGAATGTAAGCGCCACATGGGGTAGAAATTTGTGTGTTTGTTCATTGCTGTGCCCACAGTGGCTAGAAATGTGCCTGATACAAAATAAGTGCTCAATGCATTTTCATTGAATAGGTGAAGGAATGAATAAGTGATATTACATTTGTAACAGCATGCAGATCCTTAAAGTGCCAATGAAATTGTGGTAGTTATGAGAATCCTCAGTAGAAAACACATTTTAACAAGATAGGTACAACGAAAAGAGTACTTAAAAAAGCCAAGGCTCATTGATAACCCTATATAATTTCCCAAATTGCAAAAGAATATAATAATTCTAAATTATTTGAATTAATGCACATTATACTAAAAAAAGATAGTTAAAATTCAATAGAAACCCTTCAGGAAATAGTAACTTGGACTAGTTTTCAGGAGTGATGTAATTTCTCGTTTTAAATGAAATTAGCTGTGTCATTTAGATTTTGTTTGCTTGTGGGTTGAATTCCTTTATTAGTTCTTCCAGGAAATCACAATTGCTGGATAACACCAGTTTGCTACTCCAGTATTTGTCAGGCGAAAAATTAAATAAAAATCAACTAAACTAAACAAAACTCCTGAGCCTGGGTATAACAACGTTTTTACTATTCAAAACCCTTTACTGTTTAGAAAGACTTATGTATGTTCCAAAGACTTTTCAAAACATACTTTTCTTAGTTCCCTAAAACTTTGTCAACTTCTTTTTTTTTTTTAAGATTTTTTTTTTTTTTTTTTTTGCGAGAGAGAGAATGAGAGACAGAGAGCATGAGAGGGAGGAGGGTCAGAGGGAGAAGCAGACTCCCTGCCGAGCAGGGAGCCTGATGCGGGACTCGATCCTGGGACTCCAGGATCATGACCTGAGCCGAAGGCAGTCGCTTAACCAACTGAGCCACCCAAGCGCCCCAAACTTTGTCAACTTCTAAAATGCTCTTTTTCAGGTACAAATGAACTAATTGGACAATTTCCAAATACCATGATACTGTATATAAATATTCCTGGGGGATCACTTAATCCCATCTAACTATTTTAAAGAACAAGAATGTGAATTTTGGAAAGGACATATGGTTAATAAAAAGACAGTTTGTGGACAGGTTTCTCTTTCCTCCCAATCCAGTATTATTTACATCATATTATCACAGCTCTCATAAAGACTTTTGAAGTAATCATAAAATAAAAATAGGCAAAATCCCCCTAATTCTAATCTAAAAAGGTGATTAAATAATAAATCATTAAAAATTACATGTGCATGTTTTAAATATTTGATTTTATTTTAAAACAAATAAGTAGCATTTTCTTTGCTGAACATTTGACATATAGCTAAAGCCTTTGAATATGGATCTGTCCAAGGATAGTGAATTCTTTCTCCCATAAATGAAGGATTACCAATTTGGATTTTTAAAAATTCAGATGAGAACTTCAAAATTCTCATGAAGTAATCTAAAGGGATGATCATTTAGAAATGTATCATTCCTATCACTACATTAGAGTCGGCTTATACTGATCTAGCATAAGGAAAAGGACTTTTCGCAACTCATTTTAAATATTTCTATAGTTTTCAAGTAAGTATCCTTAAAACACATTTTCTTCATTTTAGACGCATATCTGGTTTGTTAAAAAAATATTAATTATGGGGCAGCTGGGTGGCTCAGTCGGGTAAGCATCCAACTCTTGGTTTCAGCTCAGGTCTTAGTCTCAGGGTCCTGAGATCAACCCCACCGCGGACTCCACTCTCAGTGTGGAGTTTGCTTGAGGTTCTCTCTCTCCCTTTCTCTCTACCCATCCACCCACTCACATGTGCTCTCTCTCTAAAATAAATAAATCCTTAAAAGAATTTTAATTATGTCACAACAATAAAATAGAATTAACATTAATAAACCTAAGAATGAATCTAAATGACCACATCATCAGTTTTAGGGCAATGGGGCCAACATATTAAATGGGAGTGGCCTATTGGCCATAAATAATTAGTATCCAATGAGCATCAAAAGGTGTATTTTAAAGGGATTTTAGTAAGAGCACCTTTACAGTACTGATTAACAATACTATATTTGTGTTTATCTCAGGCATTGAAGCTAAACATTAGTGCTAAGATCCAATGACTACCCAGATGCTATTTAGAGTATGCATTATTTTGGCTAATTGCCACAAGGAAGCACAGTGGTCGTGATTGAAAGACTGCTAATTTTCAAACATGATCACATAGAGACAGCTCACCTTTATTAAATACTGACTTTTAGTTAATATACTTTATTATTTACCCATACACTATAAAAAGAACTTATATTCAATCATTTGAATCACTCATTTTGATGCAAGGTGGGTGGGATTTATAAGTTAAACACAGGTATACAAACATGTATTTGTGAAAACTGAAAAAAAAAAAAAGCTCATTTTTTTTCCCAGTTAATCACTGTATTATATGCATGCTCAAAGGGCAAATTCAGTATATGTGTATCTGTTTATTATTCTTTCACGGTAGACACCAATGAACACTGAAGAAATGGCAAGAGGAGGTAGGAAAGCACAAGTAAGTAGGGGATGGTGAAGGGCTTAGAAGTTGAAATTAATAGCCATATTCCCTCCTTAATATTTTCTTAACTAAAATTATGTATTATAGGGATACCTGGGTGGCTCAATTCAGTTAAGCGTCCGCCTTCGGCTCAGGTCTTGATCCCAGTGTCCTGGGATGGAGCCCCTTATGGGGCTCCCTGCTCAGTGGGGAGCCTGCTTCTCCCTCTACCTCTGTCTGCCGCTCCCCCTGCTTGTGCGCACGCTCCCTCTCTCTCTCTCTGACTAATAAATAAATCTTTAAAAAAAATAAAATGAAGTATTATAAAAATAAAATTCTGTATTATATATACATGTGTGTACATATATGTCTGTGCATGTGTGTAAATATACATATCTGAAGAATTATGATATTGAATGAATACCCCCTTGAAATGATTAAGGGACTGTGCTATTTTAATATTTACTCTTATTAAGAAGGGATGCATATCATTTTAACAAGCTCATGGAGTTTCATTTTTAGATTTTAATTCTATTAGAGTTTTATTAAAAAATTCATGATGGTTTTGAAATTGCTTTTCTTTTCAAATTCGGGAAACGTGTTATTTTTCTCGAAAGCTTTATTTAGTGCATTCATTATGAAAGACAAAACTTAACAGTAGTATTATCAATACCACAATGGCTATATTTTCCAAGAAAATAGTTAAAGATATTAGTAGTGATGAAAACATGAACTTACCTTGAAAAAAATCTATTTCTGCGGTAACCTAAAGGCATAAGATATGACTTTAATAACTTATGATAATGTTCCTGTGAAGACTAAGGAACACCGACCATGATAAAATTTCTAACTAAACCATGTGATAAACTGGCACAAAATGCAGCTTCTACAAATAGAATTGCTTTTAGAAAAAGTTCATTGGAAAGATAATCTTTTTTTTCCCCTAAACACCATCATCATTGTCGGAATAGTGTTTTACTCCTTTTGCAAAATTATACCCAATAATTAAACCTTAATAGAACAAAAATATCAGTTTCGTGAACTCTCATTTTGCATTCCAGAAGCATTCTACCAAGGACTGAAGAGGAGAATCACAATTCTCAGTGAACGACACATTCTCTTCAACATTAGACCAAAGTTATTTTTTGAGAACAAAATAATTTAGTTTCTATAAGCACTGATACAGCCAAGAATATTAAAATAATCAATGAACAGTGTGCTGCTGATTATCATTCATTTTGTCAAGTCCCTAAAAGGCTGTTTATTCTGTGTTTTTTCATGATAAGCCTCTTTCTTTATGCTTCTTTGATTTCTCTAGCTGAGAGTTGAAAAGCTCTGTAGAGTGTTCTTGCAAAATGTCCTTTTTAAAGAAAATGGCTGTACTAAATAAAAAAGTATGTCTTAAACATTGACTCTAAAATTGGATAAGGTAACATAAATTCTTTAAAATAATAAAATATGTTGGATAATGAACTCAGTGAGAATTAGTAATATAAAAGCTATTGCATAAACCTCTTTTAAGATTCATGGAAAGAGAAGAAAATCTACCGATTGACCGTATTTTAAGAAAATAGAAAATGTCAGGGTGCCTGGGTGGCTGAATTAGTTAAGTGTCTGCCTTTGGCTCAGGTCACAGTCTCAGCGTCCTGAGATAGAGCCCCACATTGGGCTCCCTGCTCAGCTGCGAGTCTGCTTGTCCTTCTCCCTCTGCCCCCACCCCTGCTAATGCGCTCTCTCTCTCTCACTCTGCTCTCTCTCTCAAATAAATAAATAAATAAAATCTTTAAAATATATATATATAATGTAAAATGACAACCTTCGAAACCTAACTTAGAAGATAATTCCAAAAACTTACTTTAAAAATATGTTATGACATGTGCTCAGGATGAGACTTATAAAGAAAGTCACTCTCAGGTTATATGACTGATATTTTACGTCTGTTTTAAGATTCTTATGTTTTCGGGCGCCTGGGTGGCTCAGATGGTTAAGCGTCTGCCTTCAGCTCAGGTCATGATCTCAGGGTCCTGGGATCGAGTCCGACATCGGGCTCCTTGGGAGCCTGCTCCTTGGGAGCCTGCTTCTCCCTCTGCCTCTCTCTCTCTCTGTCTCTCATGAATAAATAAATAAAATCTTTAAAAAAAAAAAGATTCTTATGTTTTCATTATTACTTGATGTCTTAGTCAGTTTGGGCCATTATAACAGAATATCACAACTAGGTGACTTAAACAACAGAAATTTATTTCTCTCAGTCTGGAGGCTAGGAAGTCCGAGATCTAGGTACCAGCACAGTGAGGTTCTGGTGAGGTCTCTCTGCCTAATTTGCAAATAGCCATGTTCTTGCTGAGTTGTCAGAAATCCCTTTTCTCCTCCTCCTTTTATAAATGCATTAATCCCATAATGAGGGTCTAAAGATCTATATAACCCTAATTGAGAATTAAGGTTTCAGCATATGAATTTTGAGAGGACACAGACTTCAAGTCCATAGAACTTGAGGTGTATCATTTAGGTCCAGATTACAAATATATGAACTCTGAATCTGTATTTTTACTATATTTCTTCTTAGAAGCTTTTATATCTTTTTTGATGATAATTCATAAACACACACATACACACACACACATGCTCTATGGACTGAACGTCTACGTGCTCTCAAAATGCATCTGTTGAAACCCTAATCCCTACTAATGTGATGATATTTGGAGTCCTGGCCTTTGGGAGGTAAATAGAATCTGAATATATATATACTATCTGTCATGTTGTAGTTAAATTTGGTTTCCCTAAACTAATTTATATCTCTTTGGTGTGGCTCTTAATTTCAGCTTTTATAATTCCTCAGATCATCAATTATTTTTTTCTAGAGTTATTTATCTTAAGTTCAACCTCACAGCTAACTGCTTTGTCCTCTGCCAAGCAATTTTTACTTAGTTTAAATAGCAAATATGAAGCCAAATAAGATTATTGTGAAAATATCATCCTTTTATTCCAAAATATGTATTTCCTATTTTAACATTTTTGAAATCGTGACATATTTTAAAATCAAAGTCAAAAAAATATGTGCCAGCTACCAGAGGGAAAATTGTGATGCATTTAGTATTGTCCATGCAAACTTAAATTTAGCCAAGCCTAGAAGGAATGTGAATGTCACCTCAGTTAAATTTTTTGCGTTGGTGTTTTCTCTTCTGTTTGAACTATCCCACATCAGACAATGCAAGTTATAAAAAGATAAAATAGCTAAATCTTAGAATAGATAATGACATATTCAAAATGTCAGAGGTTTGTGCGACTGAGATGCATCTTGTAGAGGATTTTTAGCAGGTCCCCAGCTATGTATTTGCAAAAAGCTATTCTAGCTTTCTGAGAATCTATTTAATTTCCAATGATACATGAGTCCAGTGGAGGTGAAGATGGGGTGGGGATGCAGTTTAACCAAGCAAAAGCATCATAGGAAACTCGTATTCTTCATATGGATTAAAATTGCATTATCTGTTCTAAATGTCTAGAACAAGATCTAACCTAAGTATTGGGCATTGCAAAAAAAAAAAAAAGTCACATGTTGTGACAGTTTCATAATTTCATTGGTCATGTGTGAGTTACAGAAAACTTTACAGTTTGGATTGAAAAAAAAGCTTAACTAGCATTTTAGTTTTTGCCTAATATTTATTGAGCTCTTTTTGTACCCCAAGAAACATCTTCAATATATTATATGTGTATATAAATACTTTTCAATTTTCCAACACCCTGTGAAGCACTATTACTTGCCCTGGCCTACAGATGAAGAAATTAATATAGAGAAGTCAAGAAAACTGTTAATATAGTATAAAGACAAAAATAAAAATGCCTATCTGAGTGCATGCTCTTCACCACAATATTTGCCTCTCGACTGTGTTACTTAAGAAAATATGCTGTTTTAATGACCATGTGTTGCTTTGTCTATCTACCTTCCATTGAGAAAGATTTCCTTCTAGAAATGATTCTATGCCCACTATCATAATATAGATATCCTGGGAACTTCTGGGTACTCCACATGATCAAGCTGGAACAAATAAATACTTTTCTTAGGTGTTTTTTTGGTTGTTTGTTTTAATGAGAAGCTTGAGGCAGACACTGAATATTATGTAGCCCTAATCATTTCTGGCAGTGATGTCTCAAGCTCTGTGGAAGAAGCAAGTCTACCAATTTGAAATAATTAAGCTAATATGGGACACATATTCTGACACAATAATCCTGTCAGTAAGTATCCCTTACATCAATCTGGGAGTGGCTGGAAACACAGATTCATTCTAAGTATTACAGAAATAAAGGCATTTAACATAGATCTCATGTTGGACTTACACAAATACGTAAAAGCTGGTAGAGTGAAGGTCAAGAAGGGAAATATTCATTTGATGACTTCAATGTGAAATGCTCATGCAGCTTTCCACAATTTGTTGGGAAAATCCCACTACCACCTTAATAGGTGTCAGAAAAGTAGTGCTTACAGAGACTGAGAAGCCACTGTACTAACACTGTGTCCTCTCAAGAAAAATAGCTTCTCTTCTTCTTACCTTCCAAATATTTTGAGAGTTACACTCAGTGGCAGTCTCTAATCTGGAACCATAGAATAAAGGCGGACCTGGTAAATGTAATTTCTAGCCTCTTGTCTGCAATGCAATGCAATGCAGACCTTCAAAGTGGGTGACTGACAGGCAAAGTTGACAAATGACAGAATAGTATACTCTTGCCCTGCAAATTGCCTAGTTGTAGTATACAGTGATTTGGTGTTAGAAGAGTAAGATCTGAGAAAGGCAAGAAACAATATGAAC
Source organism: Mirounga leonina (assembly GCF_011800145.1). Lineage (NCBI taxonomy): Eukaryota > Metazoa > Chordata > Mammalia > Carnivora > Phocidae > Mirounga > Mirounga leonina. The sequence continues at coordinate 22,875,118 of NW_023270389.1, forward strand.
TGTAGAAATGATGGGGCTTTGGAGAAAAGGAAATCATGGTCATTAAGGCCCTCGGATAATTTACCAACAAAACTTAGTTGCATAATTGCTTGATGACTTCATGTGCAATGGCATGCACCTTGGAATTCCAGCAGCAGGAATTTTTTTACTCTACTCTTTTAATCCTTTTACTCTAAAGGACATATCATGAGATTTCTCATTAACTAAAAGTCACTCTACTTCCGGAATACCTCTGAAGACAAACTAGGATTCCTCCAAAATAATTACACTGAGATTTCTGAGATCACCAATGTCTTCACAATTTTATTCCCTCTCAATCTTTCAACATCCTTCTTATTTATGCTTTTTTTTCTTAAGGTTAGTACCTTGGTTCAGTAATTTATGCCTATACTTATCATCCATTTCCTTTTCCTGAAATTTTTTGACAGATCTATGCCCCTTCAAATCAAAGATTAATCTGTCTATCCTACAAATACATCCTTTCACACAGAATACTGATTATTCCTAGAAAATAAAATCTGTTAACTCTGAAATTGTTTCGCTAAAATTTTAGTCTCAAAATTCAAGGTCTTCTTTATATTCAATTGTAATCCATTTATTTGTCCTTGAAATTTCTATCTCTTAATTCCCCCTTGACAAGTCCATATTTCTTCTTCTTTCCTCAAATCCCTTATCATGGAAGGTAGAATATCTGGAATTACCATTTAAAGAGTTTGGTGAATGAGTCCTTTCTCCCATACAAGCACCAATCAATCTGGTCACAATTTTGTAAGACAACCTAGAAATTGGCCAAAGAGCATAAAACAAAGTACAAAGCATTTACTTAATACAATCTGTAGAGGGACCCCTGGGTGACTCAGTCAGTTAAGCATCTGCCTTCAGCTTAACTCAGGTCATGATCCCAGGGTCCTGGGATCAAGCCCCGCATCGGGCTCCCTGCTCTGTGGGAAGCCTGCTTCTCCCTCTCCCACTCCCGCTGCTTGTGTTCCTGCTCTTGCTATCTCTCTCTCTGTCAAATAAATAAATAAAATCTTAAAAAAAAAATACAATCTATAGAAACTTGGTAAGAACCAAGCGGGAGGCCATAGCATTTGAGCCAGAGCAACACCTAGCTCCCCCAGTTTCCTATTATAGAGAATCGATTCTGGGTGGTATGGGCAAAACCAAGAGCTGATGAAGTCCCTTCTTCCCAGGTCTGTGCTGTGAAAGACCTACTCAGGACAGACTCAGCAGTGGCTGATCAAGACTGGTCCCCAAACCCTTTAAGTCCCTGTTGTGAATAATTTATTTTGGGTAGCAGCAAATTTGTGTTGCTCATTCTCCACAACCTTTCTGTTTCCCATTCAGGTGGCTAACAACCAGAGGAGGCTAAGAGCTCTGTGTTACCACTGAAAGTAGATAGCCAGAAGTTTAAAAGGGAGATTGGGGAAAGAGATAGTCAAAGAAGGCCCTACTAAAATCATAGTCATCCAAATATCTGGAAAACTATTGTCATGTCCAAGTCTTTCAAGAGTGACTGGAAAGAGAATTTCTGTGCTATTATTAGTCCGTGGAGCTAAAATTGTTACAACTAGTAATTTCCTCAACTTTGAAATCAGTTCACAGGCCACGCACAGATCCAATGATAAGTTTTTAAGACTTAGTGGGTACAGAGGGCTTAAGCTCAACTACTGACCAATAGATGGCTGATCACTAAACTCTGCTAACCCAGAAGTGACACCAAGAAAGCCAGATTCAAAAATAAAAACAAGGAAAAAAAAATCAGAATACAAATATCAAAGGAAGCACAAAGGAGAAGTAAACTCACTCAACAAAGAAACAAACAGCAAAAATACGTCTCAGAAGTAGGGTGGGTCAGATTCTAGAGTTGTTCCAATACATTATATAAAATGTTGAGTTTTCAACAACAAAAAAAATTGAGACATGAAAAAAAATAAAAACAGAGAAGTTTGATGCATACATATGAGGAGAGAGAGAGGGAGGATACTTTTCAGGGGTCTAGATGTTAGAATTAGCAAAGAATACAGAGTAACTTATAAAAGTGTTCAAAGAAATAAAGCAAATCGTGTTTCAATAACTAAAGGGAAGTACAATGAAGACTCATCAAATAAAGAATATCAATAAAAAGGTATAAATTACCTTTAAAAAGAACCAAATGGAAACTGGAGAGTTGAAAAGTCCAATAACCAAAATGAAAAATTTTGCACATGCTTGCAATGTGTGATTATTGCTCTTCAGTTCTCTCTCTACATCTTTACTGATGCCTAATTAACACATATCTCAATTCCTTGACTTTATTTTTTCTCAATTGTGTCTGATGGAAAAATGCAATATAATCTTTTTAATTTTGTGCCTATGTGTGTATGTTTATGAAGAGAGAGATTATATCTTGAAAGTTCCTAAAGAACTTAGTGATGTTTTTACTGTTTATAAGAATATAGAGAGAGATAGATTTATGTGAAGAAATACATAAAATATATATGAAGAACTATATCAGATTTCTTTGTAACAGCAGTTGTACTCATAAGACCTACATTTATTCTGATAGTAGCCTTAAAAGTTTTAACTAAATAAAGAAGGTGGGTTTGGAACAAAAATATGTTAGATTTTTCTTTACCTGTAAATATTTTTGGGGAAAAGAAGTGAAGCCATTATGACCAATCATAAAATATTTATTGAATAGCCCTTTAGAGTGAATTTAAGTTTAGCCCAAAGATTTCAAAAACTTCTTCCAAGTAGAACACTTACTTAGAGGAAAATGGGAATCAGACTTCCTCCAACAGCATTTACTTTTTATTTTTTTAAAGATTTTATTTATTTATTTGCCAACGAGAGAGAGAGAGAGAGAGTATACGCATGCACAAGCAGGGGGAGTGGCAGGCAGAGGGAGGAGCAGGCTCGCTGCTGAGCAGGGACCCCGATCCGGGGCTCGATCCCAGGAGCCTGGGATCATGACCTGAGCCAAAAACAAATGTTTAACCGACTGAGCCACCCAGGTGTCCTGAACAGCATTTATTTTTACATGGGCAAACACATAATTTCATAACAGACTTTTATAAAGGACTTCTTCTTTATAGGAGAACAAAAGCATTATCAATTGCATTTTTATTTATCATAATATGTATACTCTGATGGATCAAATTATGATAGAAGTGTAGTGTTTTTCCTTTATGCATATTATTAAAGTATACTGGAAACCCTGTATAAGTGAAGTTTCTAATATATGTATGTCCTTTTCATGGAACTTATGCCAAATTTCACTATTTCAGATACCTACAAAGCTATAGTTGCTGTATTTTTAAGAGCATGCTATTGATCTTATTTATAATTTTATAAAGAGAAATTCATGAGGAATGCAAACTCCTGCAATTTTATAATTGTCTTTATGGGAAAGTATCATCTACTTTACAAGAACGAAATAATGAAGCAACTTCTAGGAAGGCACTGGGTTATAAATTTAGATTATGTATAGATTGAAATTTATGCATACCTTTGATACTATGTAGTTAATTTATGCTTTGTTGTTAAGATATGTAGGAGGAAAACAGGTTCAAATGCAAGTCTCAATTTATAAATGCTTTGAAATTGACCTCTATTAAAGGTCATGTTAAAAAAAATGTTGGAGCTATTTGAGCAGACATAAACTATCACATACAATTTGCTATATAATAACCCTGTCTCATAGCCCTACAGCAATTACATAACATTACATGCAAATTAAGCTATACTCATAGATTTATGTGTTAACTGCATTTAAGTTTATTGCTCACAAAGTCAAATTCATTTAAAACTGCTGTTGGATTCTTATAATATACATGTTCAGGCCCTAATCTTGATTACAGGAAAAAACTGTAATTGTCTTTAGTTCAGCTCACATTAGAATTTGACCTGAATCATGCATTTGCTCATTAAAAATATCATAATGTGGGTGCCTGGGTGGCTCAGTTGGTTAAGCAACTGCCTTTGGCTCAGGTCATGATCCTGGAGTCCCGGGATCGAGTCCCGCATCGGGCTCCCTGCTCAGCAGGGAGTCTGCTTCTCCCTCTGACCCTCCCCCCTCTCATGTGCTCTCTCTCTCATTCTCTTTCTCAAATAAATAAATAAAATCTTTAAAAAAAAATTATCATAATGTATTTTATTCTTTGAGAATAATACATGCTGAGTTTCATTTATCTTAAATCCAATCAAGGGATAAAACTTGAAAACCATATATATATTTATACATATATATGTTATGTCATTACAGGCATATTGAACCTTAGTCAACAGGAAGAGATATGATATTGTATTTAAAAACCTATGCAATTCTTAATGCAGAGGAGCCTGATTTTAGCTGCATTAAGCACTGAGCTGCTGACACAGTGAAGGATTACAGTGTAATATGGAACAAGATGATTAAATGATGTGCAAACTTCCTATCGGAGTAGTATGCAGGATACTGGAACATATGGTTCTGGATGTTTTTTTTTTCCCTCAGTAAGTACAGATTCTGGCCAGAGATTTTTGTTGATTTGTACAAAATCTCTTGATTAGAATCCTCAGCCATCTGCTGTAGGATGGCAAAGTCTGAAAATGTCAGCAGAAAGAGCAGAGCTGGAAATTTATTTGTGGAAAGGATTTGAGGCTATCCTAACCATAAGCAAGACAAGGTGATCAGCTCCAGTGTGGTCAGGAACTACTTTATCTTGAGAGCAGAAAGAGGCTGAATGTGGCATAAGGTCTTCTGTAAAAGCAAACATAACCACAAACATATATGTTCTCTGTTGTTTACAGCTTCCTGGATGCTGATTCTTTGTCAACTATGAGCACTAAAATGTTTTACACTGTAAAATGTGAAAACTGTCTGAAATTTTCTAACATAAGAAAACAAATAATTGTTTAAATTTTTATGAGAAAGGAAACCTGATGCAATAATATTATTCACTATATCATAGTTTTAATTCTTTGCAGGACATTCCATAATACTTAATAATGTAGTTTCAATAACCAATATGGTGCCAAGTTTCATATACACTGTTATTTTTTTTGCACTGTTTGTTATTTGCACTGTTATTTGCACTGTTTGTCCAATTGATGGCATGTCTTTCTCTGTCTCCTAATTCTTCACACTTATATTTCAATACAATGTACATACCCAGTTTTTCTCCCACTTCTAATCCACCTTTTTATATTCCCTTTGCTGATAGCACTTATTTGTACTTCCCAAAATATATAAATTTCCACAAATATTCTACTCTTTATTACATTTTTGTCAGTTGGCAATTCCATTCACCTCTTCATGATTTCAATTACTAAGGCTATACACTGAAACTCTAAGAATTCTCTCTCAAAGTTGATAATCCAATTGTCAGCAGTAGGTTGGATATATCAGCATAACCTGAAAATACAGAGACTACAAAAACACACCCAACAGCCCTCCCCAAAAGGTTTTCACTTAACTACGGCACTAACTCTAAAAACAACAACCACAAAATACCTTAGCCTTTCTTTCTGAAGTTCCCATTTTAATGAAGTATAAGTTAATATTATTAGTCCCAGAAGACGTTAAAATATAACGGCTCAAGAGTTGTAGGTACTTGTAAAACACATATACATACATGTTGTTAATGCTAATATCAGTAGAAATTGCAGGGCACTCATGCCCAGTACATGGTGTAATTGGCCTAGGCTTCATTTGGTTTACACAGTAAACAAATTGGAGGGAAGACACTGTTGCATTAATATCCTAAATAAATTGGTCAGACCCCAAAATAAGTGGTGCATCAGTACTCTAGCTAAGCCAGGCAATCCAAATTAATACATTTTTAAAAAGAAACAAAAATAATTAAGCACACAGTAAATTTGAACAATATGTGTCAAATCCGTAAGTAACTTCTTCCTATTTCTCCTGCAATCCAACAGAACAGGGGCTGGAAAAGCACACACGCTACCCCCTCAGAGAGCTAACTGGGAGGATGATTCCTCTTTTCTCCAACCTTTATTCACCCATAATGGAGAACTAACATCTGACATTTGAATCCAGACAGGAAGTTGCTCTTCATGCACGACTCCGACGTTTTGAGTCCTGAGTCTCTGCCTTGTACTAGCTTACCTGCAACCGAAGCAGTCATTTTCTCAAATCTTGCTTTCATATTGTGTCCACACCAGGGTCAAGGCAACCTAAATCCTGGATTCCACAGTTGGGACTGTAGTCCCATGGCTCTGTCCTTGACTAATATTCTTCTAATGAATAAACACTATGGCATTGGGTGAGCAAATGAAGTAGATTCACTATAAACATATTGGATTTATGGAGAAGTAGAATGAAATCCCCACACCAACAACAGGTCCTAGGTTTGATCAGTAATCCAGGCTAACAAGCAATAAAGGAGATCATATTTTGAAGGATAAAAGAGAAAATCTTTGTGATATTGAATTAAAGATTTTTCAAAGATAACAAAATAAGCAGAGTACAATAGAAAAAAAAATGGCAAAAGGGAATTCAACAAATTAAAGTATTTTAAGTCAAAAGGGGCACCTGGATGGCTCAGTCAGTTAAACATTTGCCTTCAGCTCAGGTCATGATCCCAGCGTCCTGGGATCAAGCCTGGCATAGGACTCCCTGCTCAGCAGGGAGTCTGCTTTTCTCTCTCCCTCTGCCCCTACCTCCTCTCTCTCTCTCTCTCAAATAAATAAATAAAATATAAATAAATATTTTACACAGTGGAAGACATTATTAAGAAGGCAAGTACACTTGGAAAAAATCTTTGAAAACATTTATCTGACAAAAAGCTTAAATTCAGAATATATGCAGAAGTCTTACAACTCAATGATAAGAAGATAATCCAACTTTTAAAAAGATACTACTGAAACATATATCCATTATATGGATAATATATATACATGCATGTATGTATATATATACATATATGCTAATAAGCACTGGAAATATGTTCAACATCAATATTCAAGAGAAAAATGCAAATTAAAACAGCAATAAGATACCAGTTCACACCCACCAGAACAGTTAAAGACTGACATACCAACTGTGGGTGAACTTATGAACCAACTGTAGGTGAGCATATGAACCAACTGGAAATTTTGTGGATTAATGATGTGAATGCAGAGTGACATAGCCACTTCGGAGAGCAGTATGGCAATATCTATAAAGGTGAACATGTGCTTGTCATATTTCCAACAATCCCCCTCCTAGGTATTTACCCAAGAGCAATGAAATCATTTGCCCACACAAAGACGTGGACATGTCATAGCCAAAACCTGGAAGCAAGCATACGTACCCGTAAATGGTAAATGGATAAACAAATTCTAGCATGGCTGTACAATGGATAATACTCAGAAATAAAGGGAAATACAATATTAATACATATAACAGCATGAACGAATTTCAGAGTGATATTCCAAGTGAAAAGCCAAGCACAAAAATGATATACTAGGGGCGCCTGGGTGGCTCATTCGGTTAAGCGACTGCCTTCAGCTCAGGTCATGATCCCAGGGTCCTGGGATCAAGCCCCGCATCAGGCTCCCTGCTCGGCGGGAAGCCTGCTTCTCCCTTTCCCGCTCCCCCCGCTTGTGTTCTCTCTCTCGCTTTCTCTCCCTCTGTCAAATAAATAAATAAAATCTTTTAAAAAAAATGATCTACTATATGACTCCAAAAATATGCAGTTTTAAAAAAGCTATTATTATAGTGACTGAAAGCAGATCAAAGAGATCAATGAGTGCCCGGAACCAGGGTTGGGTACAACAGGGAAGTAGGAAATTTACCTTGAGAAAAAGGCTCTATTGTGATTGTACAAATGTAAACAATTACACAAGTTTACCCCTTAAATTGTGCACCCAGACAAATTAACTTCCACAAATGAATGAAACAGAAAAACATAGTTAAATAAACAAAGAGCGGGGCATAAATCTAATAAACCATCCCTGGAAAATAATACTGAACTGACTTGAAATATAGATTTTAGAAAAGAGAAATGATAAGCACAGAAGTGCCAGACAACTAAAATTAACTAAAATAAAGATTGTCTTAATCTGTGGTACTATTACCTTCAGAGGACCATTGGCAAAGTCTGTAGACATTTTTGATTGTTACAAGCATAGGGAGGTTGAAAAATACCCTACAATGCCCAGGACAGCTCCCCATAACAAAGAACTAGGTGGCCCCAGGTGCTAATAGTGCCTCAGTGGAAAAGCTTTGTTCTAAATAAACGCTGTGGTGGGAATGCAAGCTGGTGTAGCCACTCTAGAAAACAATATGGATGTTCCTCAAAAAGTTGAAAATAGAGCTACCCTACAACCCAGCAATTGCACTACTAGGGATTTACAAAGGTAGTGATCTGAAGAGGCACCTGCACCCCAATGTTTATAGCAGCAATGTCCACAATAGCCAAACTATGGAAAGAGCCCAGATGTCCATTGACAGATGAATGGATAAAGAAGATGTGGTGTATATATATACAATGGAATACTACTCAGCCATCCAAAAGATGAAATCTTGCCATTTGCAACATCATGGATGGAACTAGAGTTTATTATGCTGAGAAATAAGTCAATCAGAGAAAGACAATTATATGATCTCACTCATATGTGGAATTTAAGAAACAAAACATGATCATAGGGGAAGAGAGAAAAATAAAACAAGACGAAATCAGAGAGGGAGACAAACCATAAGAGACTTAATGATAGGAAACAAACTGAGGGTTGCTAGAGGAGAGGGAGATTGGCAGATGGGGTAACTGGGTGATGGACATTAAGGAGGGCACATGATGTAATGAGCACTGGGAATTACATAAGACTGATGAATCACAGACCTGTACCTCTGAAACGAATAATACATATATGTTAATTAACTGAATTTATATAAAAATATAAATAAATAAATAAATGCTGTGGAATCAGTTTTAAAGCAGTAGGCACATGTAAAACAAAAACAAAAGAAACACAAAAAAGATAATATGTGGAGAAACTATCCAACACAATAGGGATAATCTCAATGTGGAACTCCTGATTGTGTTTATGATTCATAAATGCTTGGGGAAAGAAGATTTGGAAGATTTGAAATAAAACCATTTAATTGCACATCTTAAATAATCTGAGATCTAATTCAGTTTTAAAACTGACAAAATGATAAATATAGGCTTACTGATTTATCTGAAATATTAAAAGTAAGCTTACCTGAAGCAAAACACTAGGTATTATCATTGTATCATAATAAGGGAGAAAAGAAAATATTTTTAAAAATGGAGATACAGAGGAAATACCTAAAGACAAAACAAATTGTTAAAAAGATACCATATAGGGGTGCCTGGGTGGCTCAGTCCATTAAGTGTCTGCCTTTGGCTCAGGTAATGATCTCAGGGTCCTGGGATACAGCCTCATGGCAGGCTCCCTGCTCAGCAGGGAGTCTGCTTCTCCCTCTCCCTCTGCCCCTCCCCTCAGCTTCTGCTCTCTCTCTCTCTCTCTCAAATAAATAAATAAAATCTTAAAAAAAAAAAGATACCATACAAAAGGAAAGCAAAGAGATAATGTATCTACTCTATAAATACACAGTTAAAAACAAATTCATATATATGTCTTATTTGTGGTCAAATTAAAATAAAAATTATAGGAAATTGTTTAGAGTCCAAAATCAACTGAATGAAAACTGAAAGTGATCAGGGGCCAATATATATATGAGCCATGTATTTATAACACAACTGAAAAAAGCACCAGTACAATAAGAGTGATGTTTTATGAAGATAAATTTTTTTAAATCTGCAATACAGAGATATTTATAATAATCACTTAGATGCAAAAAAAGAGAAATGTCTAGCTGTACTCAGAATACTTTATTCTTCTTTTAGTCTTTGTTCTGGGAAGCTAAATGAAAATGAGGCTATCAACAGTTTTAATAATACGTGTGTATATTCACATAGATCTCTCTTCATTAACATATTTTTCAATATCAGGCATCTGTGCAAGAGAAGGTAGTCTCTTTTTATGTCTCTAGAACATTTCAAATTTTGTAATGTATTTAGTAAATAAAATCTTAAAAAATAAAAACAACACTTTTATAAGATAAATTTTCAGAATACAACGACATTGAAGTAAAAGAGTAGCAAAAATGACAAAGAAAGATTATGTAATACCCTAAATCTAGGAATAAAGGTAAACTTTTAAAGTAAGCTTTTCATCAAAGGAAAAATCAAGAGAAATTGCAAATTTCTTAAAAATAATGAAAATTAAAGAAATAAATTTCAAAATGGACAAAATAATGGAAAAAGATAAAATGAGACGCAAATATAATGAGCTTTAAATCATTCCAATATTAAAAGAGAATAAATATAAGTTAACTGTTTAAATCTAAATTTTTTTGACAAAACAAAGACAATAGAAGTAAATTTAACTAAACCTAAAAAGTTTTATCTCACTGGTTAACTAAACATAAATCAAGATAAATAAGCATTAAACAAAACAAAGCAAAAGAAATAAATATTTATAAAACATAGATTACCACATTAATAACCTGAAAAATATTGAAATCAATCAATAAATGTAAAAATCATTAAGACAACTAAACTGCAGAGAGGCTAACTAAAGCAAAAAGAGAACAAATAAAAATAATTACACAATATTAAAAAATGAGTTTGGCACAACCATAGATCTAAAGATTAAAATCATAAGATAGATTCATACTTAAATCATGTGCCAATAAGTAACAAAGATAGATGCAGTATTTACTAGAAAATTATATATTTTCAAAACCAACTCTGAAAAAAAGGAGAAAAATATGAATCCACATATAATGAAAGAAAATTATATAATTTCAAAATAAGTGTCATGAAAAGCCAATTTACTAAGAAATTTTTCTGGTAAAGACTATTAAATTTTCACAAAATAGGTTATTTTTATATTAGTTAAGTGAATTTCTCTTCATTGGTGTCTGCCATTTTGACTTAACCATGTTTACTAGAACTATGATACCACAAATTCTTCAAAATGTCTTTTATCTTTGTGAATATAAGTAGTTTGATTTTTGGTACATAACTATTGATAAGATTTGAGAGACTGTTAATTCCATTAACCAATGAAATTTATTAGTTTTTTAGTATTTCCTTTTTTTTTTTTTTCATTATAAAACGTCAACTATAATTATGTTAGCCAGCATGTTATTTTATTTCTTGGCCAGGGCATTTACTTGTTTGAGCTTTCTAGAACAATTTTACCATTATTCTATTTTACCATTTTCAAGTTTAGTGGTTATACTTTTAATTTTATATTAAATATTTATCCCTGAACTGGAATAAGTAATATTTTGTTTTATTTCTTAGGAAATAACAAAATTCAAGGATTTGTCTATTACAATGTAATGTTGTTTTCTCTGTCCTTCAGATTACATGCTGTTGACAAAATATAAGGCAAATTTCAGTGCAAAAATATAATCACAGCATAGGGAGACCTTTATTGCCAGTCAGTGATGAATTGCTGATCCTAGGTTTCCCATCCTGCCTCAGGAACCACAACACTAGACAAAGGGCAACTGTACCAAGAGATTTAGCAGAGAGCTAAAATCCTTAGAAAAGAAACACACGCAAAGTAGCCTTATCTTCCTGCTGGCTCTCTGCCTTCGAACAGTTTTCAGACTCCTGCTCAGAGGACATAAGAGGTAGAACCCAAGCTCAAAACATTTCCATTGGACCGGGGAGGTAGTTATCAAAATATACAGCTGCTGAAGCAACTAGACCCTAAAGAGCAGGGCACTTACTATTAGAATAGGAAATGGAAAGGTAGAGTCCAATAAATACGTGTGATTATTCCCCACTGTCCCCGCTGACAACCGGACTACAAGTACGCAGGGGAAGACAGGGTGGGTCCTAGCAGAAAGTGCATACTATAAGATTGAGAGAACACAATTAACAGGAATTGTGCAGGGCTCAGGGACATTAAAGGTATGGACATGTAGAGTGAAGTGATCTCCTCTAAGTGCCAAAGGCATTTATTTTAGGAATTAGAAAAGCCACTGGGGAGTTCCGCTCCTGGTTGAAAATATACCTGTGATCTGACAGGCCTAGCGATTACAAAAGCGTAGACTGGCTGGCTATGTGGAGGAAAGCTGCTCTCCCCACACCAGATTTAGGGCACAGCTAATCCCTCACAGTCTCTGAGGGAAACGCTGTCAAAGACTAAGGCCCTTTGGCCAGTCATGCTTTTCTTTGTATATTTGCATTCTTAGCCCCAGGATAGCCACATGAGAAAAACAGAATAAACCTCTGCTACAGCCTCAAAGCTTATATAAGCTTAATTTAAAATGGATCTGAACTAAAGTGTAAAAGATACAAATATGAAATTCTGGAACAAAATGTGAGAACTTTTTCATGAATTTGAGGTAGGCAAGTTTCTTAGACTCAAAAGTTGCTAATGATGAGAGTAACAATTATAATCTCTATTTTTAAAAATATTTTGCATTTAAAATGTTAGCACAAAGAAAATTAAAAGAGCACACAGACTAGAAGAAAATTTTACATATATATGTGAATTATATATACATGTGTGTCTGGGGGTGTGTAGTGTGTGGATTATATAAATAACAACATTATCAAGAAGACTAACCCCAAATAAAAATAATTGTAATAGATCTTAATGGACTAGTATGTATACATTAAAAGATGTTAAAAATAATTAAGCATTAGAGAAATGGAAGTTGAAACTACCGTGTGCAATAACAACATACCCACTGGAATGCAAAATGTTAAAAAGGCAACATCAAGTGTTGGCAATGTATAGGGCAACTGGAACTCTTGTATGAAGCTGTGGGGATATAAAATGGCACAGTCACCGAGGGAAAATGGTTTGGCATTAAAAAACAAAACAAAACAAAACTTCAGTGTGTGACCCAACAATTCCACTCTTAGATAATTCTCCCAAGATAAATGAAATTAACATGTCCAAAAACATTATACATAAAAGTCTGTAGCAGTTTCATTCATAATAACTCAAATTGTAAATAACTGAAGTGTCTGTCAACAGAAGAATACATACACATATTCTGGAAAATACATAAAATGGAGTACTATTTTGGTGCGCCTGGGTGGCTCAGTCAGTTAAGTGCAGGACTCTTGATTTCAGCTCAGGTTGTGATCTCAAAGTTGTGGGATGGAGCCCCAGGTCAGGCTCTGCGCTCAGCAGAAGTCTGCTTGAGATTTCTCTCCCCCTCCCCCTCCTCTTACTCACTCTGTCTCTCCAAGTAAAATAAATCTTAAAAAAAAAAATTCTGAAATAAAAATTAAAAAAAAAAAAATGGGGGCTCCTGGGTGGCTCAGTCGTTAAACATCTGCCTTCTCCTCAGGTCAGGATCCCAGGGTCCTGGGATCGAGCCCAGCATGGGGCTCCCTGCTCAGCAGGAAGCCTGCTTCTCCCTCTCCCACTCCCCCTGCTTGTGTTCCTTCTCTCGCTGTCTCTCTCTCTGTCAAATAAATAAATAAAATCTTAAAAAAAAATAATAATAATAATACATACAATGTCATGGAATAATCTTAGTTATATTGAGTTAAAATAGGCACACAAAGAAAATACACACTGGGTCCTTTCATGCCATGAAATCTGAGAACGGGCCCCATGGTTTGGAGGGGTATTGACAGCAGAAAGCATTAAGGAACAATCTGAGGATATGGAAATATTTACTTTATAAGGATGGCAATTACACGGGTCTCTGTATTTGTCAAATCTCATTTCATCTTACCTCACAAATCTGTGCATTTAATAACCACAAATATATTGAAATAATGTTTATATACACATGTGTCTAAAATGTTAAATCAGAACCAACTTGATAAGGTTAAAATAATTCGTTTAATTTGTCTAAAAAATAAGCAGACGATAATCTTTGTCACTCATTCTGTAAGGCCAGGCATGATTCTGAAAATTCCTGAAAACAAAATAAAAATTTTAGATCAATTTCACATTGCTAGAGATAGAAGTTTATTCTATCTTGGTTCTTGCTTTTGGGCAGTTTGAATTAAAATTGCTTGTGGATAGAATGAGGCTAATTCTCTTCAGGTTATATAATCAATTTATCCACAGAATTATCTCAGTGAAACATCAATTAATACTGAAAATATCCTTAAACACCACTAAGAACCAATATTTCACAATAGCCCAGAAAAATTATCAACATAAAAAGTAATGAGATAACTCTATCTCCACAAAAATTTAAAGTATATGATAGAGCAACTATAATTAGAATAATATGAATCAGTGACAAACATACACAGACAAGTCATTGTCAGAAAGAGTTCTGGAACAAATTTAATTAAGTTTTCATAGTAGTGGATAGTAAATACACCATCTTATGCCTGGTGTGTGAAGAAACGATGAAATTCAATTATTTTCTTATAAAATGCTCTAAATAATTTCAGATGAAATAAATGTTTACATATAAAATGATCCATATACATACTAAAAGAAAATTGATGTTACTTATTTAATTGGGGAATATAAGATACACTATCAAGAGCACAGATCTTGGGGGGCGCCTGGGTGGCTCAGTTGGTTAAGCGACTGCCTTCGGCTCAGGTCATGATCCTGGAGTCCCAGGATCGAGTCCCGCATCGGACTCCCTGCTCAGCAGGGAGTCTGCTTCTCCCTCTGATCCTCGCCCCTCTCATGCTCTCTCTCTCTGTCTCATTCTCTCTCTCAAATAAATAAATAAAATCTTAAAAAAAAAAAAGAGCACAGATCTTAAAGATCTATCTTTAAGACAGATTATATAGCTTCATAAATTAAACTTAAAAAATACAACAAAGGAAATGAGAGAAAAGTCACAAAAGATTCAACATAAATAATCAATAGGGATGGAAAGGATGTAAAAATTCTAAAATCATTTGTAAAAAAAGAAGAAGATAGCAGGAGGGGAAGAATGAAGGGGGGAAATCGGAGGGGGAGACAAACCATGAGAGAGGATGGATTCTGAAAAACAAACTGAGGGTTCTGGGGGGGGCGGTGGGAGGATGGGTTGGCCTGGTTATGGGTATTAAGGAGGGCACGCTCTGCATGGAGCACTGGGTGTTATACGCAAACAATGAATCATGGAACACTACATCTAAAACTAATGATGTAATGTATGGTGATTAACATAACAATAAAAATTTTTAAAAAATTGGTATCCTCTACATTTTTCCATTTCTGGAGTGTGTTTCTGGAGAAAAAGATCGTATAAAAAATAAATCCCACTATAATGCAATAATCTTGTTTCTGGAATTATTGTCTAAGAAAATAATTAGGTGCATTAAAGAATGTGTTCATGGAAGATTTTTACAGTGCCACTTGTAATAGTAATCAAAACTCAAAAATTTGAGTAGGTGACAGTTTAATTATACATAATTCATCACTATGAGGCCATTCATTTGATGGAATAAAACTATTCACATTAAAATATCACATTAAAACTGATTATATAACAAAGGGTATAATCAGATACCAACATGCAAATGTTTAGAAAAGAAATTCTGTGACCAAAAGGGTGGAGAATGTTTCTTCTTTACATTCTAAAATATATATGGTCTTTCATTTGTTTGTAAATTAAAAAACACTAATAAACACAGCATGCAAGATTAGGCTTAATAAGAAGGATGCATTGATTTTTAAAACTAATTTCTAATGAGAAATGCAATACATACCTGCTAAAATAATGCCCACAGGTAAATATTATACATTATAAAGAAAAAGCAAATGATTTCGCATAAATTTCTTAGGAACTTTTTTTATATTTTACTTATTTATTTGAGAGAGAGAGAGCACAGAGGGAGAGAGAGAGGGAGAAGCAGCCTCCTTGATGAGCAGAGAGCCTGACATGGTGTTTGATCCTAGGACCCTGGTATCATGACCTGAGCCGAAGGCAGATGCTCAACCAACTGAGCCACCCAGGCGCCCTCTTAGGAACTTTTGACACAGTGGAGCTTCCATCTTTCTGGGGGTGTATACAGTTACATTAAAAGGAAAAACTTGTATCTTGTCCCTGAATTTCCTGATACAACAAAATTTTTATAAAGTTTTTTGTTAAATTGTTTTACTTAGTCCATAAAATAAACTATTCAAATGTATACATACAACTTACGTTTAAACCACGCAAACAAATTTAACCAACAATGGCACCTGAAAATGGGCTCATAACCCATAAATAAAAGTTAATGTTTTAAGTTGTTCATTATGGATAACTTTAAACTGATTTTATGCTGATTCAGACAAGCACTGGAATGAAGTTTATCTTTGTACTGTTTATTTTTTTTAATTGGCAAGAAAAAATTTTTAAAAATTAAATTGGCAAGAAAATTAAAAATGTAAATAAGACATGAGGGAGGAAATGTTCTACTTAAGGAAATTATCTCTTTTCAATTAAATTAGAAGCAACCTTTTGCATAACCAGTTGTAATTAAAGATGAGCCTTATTTGTGCATTAAATAGGGTGTTGCAGGATTTCTACTTGGCAGTATTTGTACATTAACTTTAATTGCTGGATGCCCTGGGAATGACTGAAACTCTTTAAAATAATCTTCATTTCAGATTATTAAAATACTTCCTCTACTTGGGCTGAATTAATGACATGCCATCACGTTTATATTAGTGATTCCTAAGTACTTCTCTTTTCTATACATAGGCAAATCCCTCTCTAGACACCTTCTAGAAGGTCTGGTTTTCATTATGAAGCAGTGACCTCACTGTCATTGAAAAAGTAAAAGCAAATGCAAAATGACATAACAAATAAGGGAGCAAAAGACTATGAAAAATCACCCTCAGACACTAAGGTTCTCTGATTTTGGGATTTTATTATTAAATAAAATTCAGGTTGCACAATTACTGAATTCCACAATATTGTTTCAAAGTTTAGTTTTTACACCAATTATTTTGCTGTAGTGAGACACCACTCTCCTGAATATAAATAACATAACCATGTCACAGGTGTCCAAAATGTCTCATAACAAATTCAAGAAAGCCTTCGTACCGCTATTGCCTCCTTAAGTAAACGCAATAACTTATAATCCCCTCAGAGGCACCTCCAATAACAAAGAAAGCTTTGTAGCTTCCTGAGATGTTACAGTGGGAGAGTTATTATATTCAGAAAGATGTACTCTTCCCCTTTTAACTCTCTCACTTTGCATAACATTTTTGCCTCTGGGTCCAGAATGAAAACTTGTGATTGAAAGAAAAAATAACTTGGGAAATGACCCTGTCAGTCACACCATTTGTGAATAATCATAATGGTGATAATGATAAATATATTTAAGAGTATTTTTCTCTCTAAAAGTGCACAGCACGTATGAAGGTCAAGAACAGAGAATTATACTCTTACTCACTTTATCTAATGCAAGATTAGGGTGGTAGAATGTGGAAAATATATTTACATGAAAGACCACTTTTCTCAATGATTGACAATGGCTTTATAAGAGTGATATGCCATTATTAGAAAGGCTACTTACCTGAAGAGCAGAAATGGTAATGGTTCTCTGGAATCCATTTGCACACATCCGTGTTGTGTGTTTGTCTGGCATAAACCAATAAAATAGAGTTTCTAAATAAATGAGGCCAGGATGATACTATTTATTCAACCAGGTCAACTTACTGTATTTTAAAGAGATATATTTTCCCTAGTAGTAAGTGATAATGTTTTAGTCAGCATAAACTGGATTCAAGGTAAAATCAGAGCCTTCACGCTTATTTTTAGATGGATAAGATATCACTGAATATTTACAGTCTAGTTACATTCAAGTTAAACCTATACTTATTCTATGTGTTTATCATGAAGATGGGTTATTTATTGATAATTTAAGAAGTAAGAAGAGCTTCTTTGTAATATTTAAAAATAAATGTAATAATCCAAGGACTCAATTTCTCATCTTGCCTGAAAATATGAATGCGTTATAAGAAACTATATTTATTATATCTGTTATAAAGAAGCAGTGTTTATTCAATTACAAGTATAAACCATTTTGTCAAAACAACTTGGCTTTATCAAACATTTTTATGAACATCTGCTAACGCTGACCTCACTGATAAATTCAACTTAACTACTATATTTTAAATATAGCTCTTTAAAAGAAAGCATATGGCTAACTTACTTTATAATTTAAAAAGATAATTTATACTTACCATGTATTTCAAGACAGTGCAAGACTCCACTATTACTTGACCTGACTTAGAGATTGGGGTGATAAAAATCCAAATGCTCTTATGTATTGAGAAAATTTGTATTCAGGTATATTTTCTTATGTCCTAACCCAAGTCCTATAGAAAACCTGAGAAGAACCTGGAGTAGTAATACCTAATTGGGTGCAATCCCAGGACAGAGAGAGTGAGGGAAAAATGTTATGAGGCGGGCAAGAATGGGAAGCAAATAGAGAGTGTATGTTATCAAGCTGGCTGCCACTGCATGAAGAGAAATGACTGGTCACTGAGCCACGTGAGATGGCTCTGGGCAGTCTTATGGAGTTCCAGTGCTGCCTGGAACTACAGAAACTCTACACTTTGGACTAGTCTATAATAAGAGAGCATGGAGAAGAGAATTCACTGTTGACACCATTGATACCTTTCCCTATACCTTTCCCCCAAAAGTTGCCCTACAAGGAACTAACTTCAAACTTCTGAGGTGTATTGCTTGGTCCCTTAGGTAACTCCTGTGATATCTTGGTCCCGTATTCTGAAAAATGGTGATATATGTGAGTCCAGAATTCATTGAAGGAGCCAAGACTCTAGATATTGGCCCTTCTTTACCAACTTTGAAAGTACAAGTTAAATTAGGCAGAATCTATGTGGAGATCTCATCTCCATATCCTACAACACTTGAGAAAGAACATAACTTTAAAAAAAAAAGTAAAGCTATATATAGCTTTCCCTGCTGAAACTCCCTTCATCACGTCATTATGCATTCTAGATTTTCTTCACCTTTGTCCAGCACTTCAGCTGTCATGGGGACCCGCACGTTAGTAGCAGTTTCTAGTTACACATCACCATTCACATGCTCCCTGGCAGAAGCATTTTCCCCTTGAAAACTTGGAAATCCTTTCTGGCAAAATTTAAAGCTGCAGTGAGGAGAAATAAAATTTCAAGTGACTCAGTGGGTGTGATGGTGAGACATCTTATCCTGCTTCAATCCCTTGGCTCTATGGTCCATTTCAACCAGCTCCTGGAACATGCTACCATATGTTGGCAAATGGTTCAGTGCACATTTTGTTTCATGGAAGGCAGCACTGGAACTCCATAAGACTTTTCCCCCAAAACTTCCATGTGCCTGCAACTCTAATCTGGTTATTTCTCGCTAATAGAACATACACTAATATCAGTGATGTCCATGATCCTAAGGCCATTGCTCCAACTTTTTTGTATTAAAAGTACCTTTTGGTCTGAAGCAAAATTGTTTTTGATACCATTCATGGACCAGATATTCTGTAAGCCCTCAGATGATGATGTCGTATAGATACCACAGTCAGGGACAGTGTCCCTCTTTCCTGAATTATGTATTAATTCTGGTAGAAATGAATAGATGTACAGTTGAAAGTACAAGGAGTCTAATGTAACTGCCCAGGCTTCAGTTGGCAGTCAGGTTTCCCTATGCAATATCAAGGACTCAGCATCTTTCTTTCCTGGCAGGTTGGGCATTTGCAAATGTCAACAGCTAAATGGCTTAGTGAGAAGGATTCTATTTTGTTAGAATAATGCATAGTCCTGATCCTTGTCACTCTGCCCACCCTACTCATGGGCCCACTGTAAAATTACTTAAATGACACAAGAGAAAATCTACTTAATTTCCATAGCGTGTGTTGTCTTTTCCTCTGTGCTAGTTGCTGTCTCTTGAACTTTCATGAAACAAAGATTCACCTATTTTTCATTGGCTAAAACAAATCTATTTATATATCCCTCTCTAAGACCTAGTCTGACACCAGTATTTCAGGTTTGTTCTACCAGGTGACTGACCAACTGTCCATATTTACCTCTGTACACAAGTTAGTGCATGTAAATTTCAGGATAATTTTATTCCACAGAAAGTGGACGGCCAGGTTTACTGATTGCATATCTACCAGAAAGATTTTCTTCCATCTCTATCCTTCGGAACTACCCTGATATGGCAATAATATGGCAGCAACTCATTTCCACTGCTAACACAAAGCATCAATTTATTAGGAAATGGGATTTGGACAAAAGTCCTTTCCTCATCCTTCAGCTGGTTATAGGTTATAGGTCATAGGTCACGATTAGCCATTTGAGGTGTATTTAGGGAGAATGTAAGCAAATATAAGTGACATGGAGTTTGGGCTACCCGTTCATGTAGTTTGCATTTTCCTTTTGTACCCACTCAAGGCTCATTGACCCAAATGTACTTACCATCAATGAAGAAGATAAGATATTTTTTTTTTTTCAGAACATGGTCATGGCCAAATTTCCTGAAGGTAATATTTTAAATAAGAATAGAATTATAGCCCTGAAGCCATATGGTAAAAACACTCTCTTCCCCTTACTCTGTAAAGGTGAACTTATTTGAATGAAATTACAAAGAAAACAATTGCCACAAACTAAATGCTGGAGATGTATTACTCTGCACAAGTGAATATGCCACAACGGCAGAATGGTTTAATTTCTGGTAGTCCCCCTAGTTTCTTCATGATCTCTCTATTCCATGAAGAGGCCAGACAGATGAAGTGAATGAAAACCACCACCCTGAGTCTTTCAGATGCCTTTGATGGTGCCTCTAATTTCTGCATTCATTCAAGAACACAGTATCTCTTCCTATTTTCTATCTTAATGATAAACTGGTAGGTATTTCCTAGGTCTTCACTTTGCTCTTCCCATTATATTCTTAATCCGTGGCTCAGGGAACATATGAAATGACAGTGTTAGTTGCCAAGTTGATAGATATGTTGATAGACTCTAATATACACATGTGTGTGTCTATGTGTGCAATTATATATCAGGACCATAATTATAGGATGAATCTATGAATGAATTGAGCCATCTAAAAGATGAACTTGGCTCCAAACTCAGTTTATCATCCAACCTCCTTAAGCTTCCACATGAACTAGAGGATCACATGGCTTTTCAGTTACCCTGGTACCAAAATTGACTGCCCTAAATTTATCACATTGTTATTGTAAGGCCTAAAATAACATCAAAATAGGTAAATCAAGTCCTCAATCTTCATAATTATCATTGCTCTTTCCCATGTTATGACTACTCAATATCTCAATATATTAATGTCTACATATTCCTATACCAATTAATCACAAGAAAAAAATCTCTAAAAAGTACGCCACTTCTTGCCAACGATGATCATTACCTCATTTACCAAGAGGAATGAGGTCCCCATTGCTTTCAAACAATGTTTTTGATTAAAAATCCGATATACTATCTTGAGTATCTGCTCTTTTGAATTATTCCTGAAACTGATAATATTAGACCAAGCAAGTTTTAAAGAAAACAAATACCAAAAGGAAAGATATGGTGTTAATGTATTGGTGGTTATGAGGCTTAAGCAGTGAGAGAGATGCTAAAATAACATGTTACAAAGACTAATGGAAAGAAAATAAATTAATTTCTTACCAAGCTCTATTCTCTCCTTAAAAAGACCCAGCTAGGCGCACCTGGGTGGCTCAGTTCAGCGTCTGCCTTCGGCTCAGGTCATGATCCCAGGGTCCTGGGATGGAGCTGTACATTGGCCTCCCTGCTCAGCGGGGAGCCTGCTTCTCCCTCTCCCTCTGCCTGCCACTCCACCCTGCTTGTACTCTCTCTGTCAAATAAAAAATAAAAAATCTTAAAAAAAAAAAAAAAAAGACCCAGCTAGTATCTTTGGAAGAATCTATTGGAGGGAGACACAGAAAAGTAATCAATCTTCTAGCTCCCTCTCCTCTGTTGTCCTTCATTATTCAAAATTTGTCCCAAGGATAGGTAACCCCAGCACCCCACCATACTTCTGTGTAAGTTAATTTGGTCTAAATGGGAGTTTCTGGGGAAACAAATGGGCATATTTAGTGCCAGTCACAATAAGAGTGGCTCAGATGGGAAAAGGGATGAAAGGCCAGGAAGAAGGTGAGCCTAAAATAATTTGAAGTATCACCTAAGCTGTGAACCGTTAGCAACACTCAAAATGTAACCTTTATTTTTATTTTTATTTTATTTTTTTATTTATTCGCTTGAGAGAGAGGGAGAGAGCAAGCGAGTGAGAGAGAGCAGGGGGGAGCGTCAGAGGGAGAAAGAAGAGCAGACTCCCTGCTGAGCAGGGACCCTGACACGGGGCTCCATCCCAGGACCCCAGAATCATGACCTGAGCCAAAGGCAGACGCTTAACTGACTGAGCCACCCAGGCACCACGAAAATGTAGTCTTTAAGATATAACAGGATTTGTATAATCTAAATCCAAGTAGAAGAGAAATTACTAAACACGTCAGCCACACCAACAGACACTGTAATGGTTATCAATTCCTTGCCTCTCAGCTCCTCCATTCTTCTTCGCCCTTCCTTGTGATACCGGTGTGGTGCTCTGCAAACATTTCTCCCTCGCCAGACAGTGCAATAGAACTGTGCGAATAGAGCACGCTGGGGTGATACTGCCAGACCGCAGCAAGAGGCAGGACTTCTCCCCCTGGTCCTGGGTACTGTTTCTTCTTCAGCATGGCTGCCAGCCTGTATGCTGGAGGCCAGCAGCACTCACCTCAGGAGACCTAGCAGAGTGCTTTCACCCTACCCAAATGCACTAGTGAATTTCTTGGCCTCCTAGGGGGGCATTCCTTAGGATTGGCTCTAGCCCATTTGCATGCTCCAGAAAACGTATGCAGCACTTAGTGACTCATTCCCATGGATCAACTCCAGTCCATCCTCCAGCGAATTTCTCAGCTACCTAGGACACTCTCCTTGTGAATCAGCTCTAACACTACTGCACTCTCCAGTGAATTTCTCCACCATCTGTGAGCTATTCTGAGGACTCAGCGCCAGGCTGCTACACTTTCCACCCAGTTTCACTGCCACCCAGCAGCCGGCTCCTTCAGAACAGCTTTGGCCCAGAACTCTGGCAAGTTTCTTGGTCAATGGCAGTCTGTATGTTCCTGTGGTTGCTGTTTGCCCTCTGCAACTGGGTCAGAATCTTAGCATTGAGGTACTGGAAAAAGCATCTTCTGAGCACTCATTTCCTCTTTATTCACTCTCCCTCAGTCCCCGAGGTAATACTTTCTTCTTGTACTGTATCTCCTTAGCATACTGCTTTGTTCCATTTACTCTTTTACTAGTTAATAATTCTTTATATTAAGTGTTCCATGAGCAAACTTCTGATTGTACCTTAACTGACACAAATACCATCTTCTTGGCAATTTTTTTATTATTTGAATGCCTTCTGCATTTAATGAATTTTTCAAAAGCCAAGCTGCTTTCCACCTTGGAGACACCTTGCAAGTCTGAATCTGGCCCTGGATAACTGCTGTCCATGACAGCATGCTACAGTAAAACTGAAGGTTGTAATTAGGTTTAATGGAACTGCTTTAAACACTATAGCAGTCACCAAACTGGGGTTCTCTGATCCATGGAAACTCAAACTCAGCCCAGGATAAATATCAAACTCAGATATATATATATACCAAATGACTGTGACTTCTACATAATAATTTTTGTGCCATGGTGATACCTCTGATGAGTCATTCTGCCCCTCCTTTCTCTTGAGGACTAAATCTATTATTAGAGAAACCTACTTCTTTACTATTAGCACTATACAGGAGTCTTTTTCATTCCAATATTGCTATTCTTCCAGAGAGAATAACTTTACCAAAGTGGTATGGGAATTGTGCAAAACTGGAATTGTTAGACTAAACATCCACCTTACTAGAAAGCTGGATATGGATGCAGCGTCTGTAAGGTATATCTTAAATTCTGCCATCTGCAAAGTAGGTCTTAAATTCTACCATCACTCCAGTGTTGCACTTATTGGTTGAAATAGCGGAATTAGCTAAATGAGAATGAAATGTAGCAGAGCAGGGGACAATGAAGATTTTTACATATCTTCTTATTTTTTATTCTAAGTATCTTACTTAATAATTTAATGAAAACTTGCTCATCTCCGGCCCAACAAAATCAACTGTTTGTAAGTCACAGAATTACTAATGTTATATTTTGCTTGCTGTGTAGAAATGAAATTCCCTAGATAACATTTTATAAGTACTGATTCTGCAAAATGCAGTAATTTAGGTTTCATTTATAGGGCACATAATATAATGCTGAATTTGCATTATATAGAAATATGGTTAATTTAAACATAAAATTTTCTAGGAAAACAAAATGATCTACATAATCCACTAAATTTCTTCCCCACTAAAATAATGTTATAATTCATCTTCAAATTTTAAAATAGCAACTATGACTATCACATACTTGGTGGTAATAAACATAATTTTATTTATAATGGAATTTTCCACTAATTTGCCAACAGAGAAGATAACTCTACTTTCTAGAATAAAATAATATAAAAATGAAATGGATACTATAGCCATAGAGCTGTATATTTTGGTTGCAAATGTTAGTGCTGTGTATAAAAAGTTAAATAAGATATCAGCTTGTCTCAACTTATAACTATGCCATTTCATCTTTGTGCATGCTAATTCTCAGAGAAAGAAAAACTCTATCCCATGATCAAATGAAAAGCAGCACCACTACAATCATTCCAGAATTGTTCCCATTAAAAAATTCATAGTGTTTTTAAGCTTTTGTTTTCTAAACTCTATCACATGTATACTAATGTAGGACAACTCTAAATAGTTATTTAATTGAAAAAACACTTGCAAGACCAATGCTGAAAAGAACAGAGGTCAGGGTCTAGGAAAAGCAAATCATGAAATAAAATATTACAAAGTACATGAAAACCCAAAGCAGGTTATTTAAATTTTTTTTTCATATACTATGTAGCTTTCAAAATCAAATGATTCTCTAACTTCAGAGGAAAATCAATTCTTAAAGATTAGTATTCCATGATGGGAAAATTAGAGGGTAATACGGGATTGGATTTAGAGGAAATTGTGAAGAGGGAAAAAATCTAATATAGTATATGTAACTCCTCCTCTATAGCTTGTTAACAATGTACTTTCTATGATATAAAAAGAAAGGTGGACTAATAAGAAACTTACAGTCTTGGCTGTGTTAGGCTCAGTGCATAATTAATTCTTAGGTATAGTGAATACTATTGGTTGTTTTCCTTGCATTTATTTCCCACTTATGCCTTACTAAAATAAATCTAATTCTGTTGAGACATTCTCACATGATCCTGGGGAATGTGACCCTCCCCATTCCATCCCACCCTCCGCGCCTTTATCCACTGAGACAAATTCCAATAATTAGATTATGAATATTCTAATTCAAATATAATAATCTGTTTCCATTTAACAATTATAGATTTAAGAATGGGCAGATAGCCCAATAAGGGCCAATGAGAAATAATAGGAAATTAACTAGAGATGTTATCAAAAATCTTTCTCACTCCTAAGAAAGAGTCATAGAAACTTAAAGTTTCAATTTTTGCTCTGTAAGGGGTTACAACTGGGATGTGACATCTGAAACTGCCCCAGCTACTTATCACCAGACTGTGGAGTAAGCTAACATAACAAAAAAGCTAGGCCCACCCTCATCCCCACCTTTGAATGTCTTTTTTTCCGCCTAAATAATGCATTTCCTATTGTTCAATCCAATTTGAGCTGTGTTTTCTCTCCCTTATAGCTAAAAGCAGCCTAATTTATTCATTATATTTTAATTAGATTTTTTCTTTTCTACTCTAATTACGACTGATTTGCTCTATTTCAATAAAAACAATCATTTAATAACTTGAAATAAATTATGGATAAAAACGTATTTTGTAGTAGGATGAATTTTAAATAAATGATTAAAAAATATGTATTTATATAGCTAGAAATGGCTGCACAACATCTTCATCTCTTATAAGATAGGTACTGTGTTAAATTTCATAAAACCAGAAATGACTGAGACAGGTCATGTGTCCTCAAAGTGCCAAAATGAGCAGATAAAAATTAATTAAGGATGATATGTAATCAATAGACTTGGGTTTAATGTACAGGGTACAGAATAAAATGTTGAAAGGCTTCATCAAACATCTAAAGCTTATGAACAGTTTTGAGGAATTAATGCAAGCAATATTGGAGGAAGGAGAAAAATAGAAGTAATCCCAATTATTCAGGTGAGGTGAAACAAGTACCTGGACTTTGGAAGCAGTGGGTATTGATAGCTGGGGTGGAGTTATTGACTATTCTACATGATAGAGACGGAAGATACCAAGACAGCCTCAAACTTGTATCACTACACGAAACTAACACAGCTAAGTTGAATATAACCTAGAAGACAGAGAAGAATTTGTGTATGTAGCTGATGATAATGACTGCTTTATTTAAATGTTATTTGAAAGCACCCTTTATATATTCAGGTGGAGATGTGGCAATTGGAGATCAGGACCTGGAGCTAAAAAGATAGAGTTTAAAATATCTATGCAGGAATCATTGATATACACGGTTTAAAACTCTAAAATTGGATGAGCTCCAAAGAATGCTTGGCAAATCTGAAAAGGAGAAAGGGAAACATGAAACTGTCAAAACACTGTTATTTGATGATTTGATGAAGAGGCAGATTTAGTAAGAAGGACTAAGAAGCTATTAGCAGAAAGTTTATAGGAAAACCAAGATAAAGTTTTGCTTATTTCCTTTGGTCATTTTCCAGAGACTACAAATGTTTTGATGATTTTGTCCAGTTTCAAATTTTAAAGGGATTCTAATGTTAAGAGCCTAGTATCTTTATTATCATAATATGAAAAGACCAAATTAATTTGAGGAATAAATTAAGATCATAAAGATGATGAAAAATTAATGTCAAGTTGAACTACTTCTGACTTTCTAAGTGGATTAATTTTCAACATTAAATTTTTACGATTCAGTGGTATAGCTAAGTCAGTTTTATATCATCAAAATTTAGGAACATTACAGAATAATTCAGTAGAAAATATACAGACCCATGTATGAGCATGGAAAGAAGATTCACCAAGAACTTCTAGCCACTATAGCCAGAGGTCTCCAGATTGTCCTCTTAGGGTCTTCCAGTAGGTTCTGTGCTCATGGCTCCCTGGATCTAGGTGGTCTTTATTTTCCTTTAAAGATTTTATTTATTTATTTGAGAGAGAGCGACAGAGATAGCAATAGCGATAAGGAGCAGGGACGAGAGGGAGAAGCAGGCTCCCCACTGAGCATGGAGCCTGACCTGGGGCTTGATCTCAAGACTCTGAGATCATGACCTGAGCCAAAGGCAGAGGCTTAACCAACTGAGCCATGCAGGCGCCCCTAGGTAGTCTTTAAATTTGACTCAGTTTCATCCATAGTTTCTTCCTCAGTCCTCATGTATTTGGAAGTATCTCCAACTCTTCTTTCTGCTGAGGTCTTTTACAAGGTCAAGAAGCTCATGTAAAAAGAACAAAAAATGGCAAGTAGCAGCTCTCTTTCACAAGTGATTCTGTGCCTCAACAGAATCTGGAAATGTATTAGTTTCCAAACTACAGACTCATTATGTCCTGTCACAGGCTATGTTAGCAAGCAATTAATTCTATCCACATGTTTTTTTATCCCCAACACTCTCTGAGTGTTTTCATGAAGATCTATTCCCAGGTTTAAATGGAAATGTTGGCACCTACTGAAAACTTTCCCTCTGTTGTGAACTACCCACTATTCTGTTTCTGAGATCTACCCCACTGATTCATATAGCTCTAGGGCACTAATTTTAATTGCAAAATAATATTACTTGTATGAATGCACTGTTATTTACCCATTTCCTTTTGAAAATACATCTTTTTTATCTGATTAGGCTACCAGAAAAGATTATTAGTATCACCATAGGTTAATTCACCTTTAAATTATTAAAGGTTATTCTCTAGCAACAGGCTTTAAAGATTTATAGGAAATAAAAATACAATTACTGAGTCTTCTGTGACATGACCTTATGGTGTCCAAATCTGAACAAAGTCAACCATAGGCTGTAGGTTACGACACAGAATAAGACATAAGCACATAAAATTGAGGTAACTGATTGTGACAAGAAATAGCATGAAGGATAATAATTATATTTTAAAAACTATGTATGAGTAATATTATTTCATCTATGTCACAATATAATATTATCATCTTCATTTAAAGATGAGAAAACTCAAGAAAAAGTTTACACATTTTACCCCAATTTTACACTTGATCTTAGCCAAAAGGTGGAGAAGCGATTACCCCAATTTTAAACAGTAATTTGCAGACCTTGGATTTAAAACCAAGTACTCTGACTCTAGAGTTCTTATGCTTAGTCCAGATTGAATATCTGAAAGATAGATTCTAGATTAAACAATCATGTATTGAAAGTATGATTTCACCAATAACTTAAAGGCAGACATTCTAAATATGTGAGGTAATGTATAATAAAATCCTATGAGCTTCTAAAGGCAGGGGAATATCTGCATCAACTACACTTATAAAGAGTAGCATGGGGTTAGCCCACCACTGTCCTAGAAACATCCTTTTCTTCCTCATGAATTCAGTCTATTTTATATTTTGTATTAGAGCTCTATCAAAATAATTCTCCTACTGATGAAGATAGTTGGTAGAACTACTGTTAGAAAGTATGCAACTGCAAAAGATCACAACAATTAGATGATAATTTTATGGATTAAGCTATAAAAGAATAAAATATGTTCAAAATAAGAAAGCAAAAAATCAATCAATCAATCAATCAAATAACCAATGAAGAATCTTACTAACCTCATTCTGAGGAAAAGGATCTTAATTCCCTTCTTAAAATTTTAATGAACATCTATAAATGAGTTTAGAACACTGCCACTTACTAAAAGTTGGAAGCATATCTGCAGTATGTCTTACCCTGAACTTTTAGTTCAAACATTTTTTCTGCTATATTTTGAAAATAAATGCAATATCACATTAAAGGGAACATTATTTGCACCTCTCTCTCACACACACAATTGAGTTTGTCAGTTATTTCGATAATACTGCATGCTATTTTGCTGAAATGGCTATTTCCGATATCCTCTTAAATAATTTAATTATATAAATAGTGTAACTACAGCAGTTCTAGTTCATTGGCCTTTAGTGCTACTTAAATAGCTTGCATTTCTGGATCAGTGAGTAGAACTGCTAACTCTGCTTTCCTCAGGCCAAGCTGTCCATCAAATGAGGCAGCATCTCTTCTCAAACTTCCTCCTTTTACCTGCAACTCCCCTCCGCTCCAGGGTCATCAAAAAAATGAGGTAGGTTTACATCATCTGATGAGGCAGGGCATTGCTACATGAATAGGATAATTTTTTACTTGTAAAAGATGCGAGATTAAATTTTAAAGGGATTCTAATGTTAAGAGCTTAATATCTTTATTATTATAATATGGAAAGAAATTAATGTGAGGAACAAATTAAGTTCATAATGACAATGAAAGATTAATGTCAAGTTGAACTACTCCTGATTTTATAAAGGAGGGATTAATTTTCAACATTAGGTTTTTATAATTCAGTGGTACAGTTAAGTCAGTTTTATATCATTAAATTTAGGAACATATGCAGTAATTCAGTAGAAAATATAGAGATAAATGTATGAGCTTAAACTGGCTTTAAAAGAGCTAAGTTAAATGAACATGTGTTAGATTGTGTTTAAGACAGGAGGCTCTAAGACATGTTCTTCAGGGAGATCAGTTTATTGCAAAATTTCAAGTCAAGGTGAGCAGCACTAAGGTATCCCTGCTACAAAAAAAAAAAAAAAAAGTCTACCACGGGTACAGTGTAACTCACAACAGCTTAAAACATGTAAGCTCACAACATAGTGTTACTGAACCTGGACCGGATCGCCTGACGGAAGAAC
This sequence comes from Mirounga leonina, assembly GCF_011800145.1. Taxonomy (NCBI): domain Eukaryota; kingdom Metazoa; phylum Chordata; class Mammalia; order Carnivora; family Phocidae; genus Mirounga; species Mirounga leonina. The sequence goes on from NW_023270389.1 coordinate 22,905,000, forward strand.
CAAGTGGCACTTGGAGATCTTGAAGGATAGGAGGTTTATTTAACACCAGCAGGCTCAGAGGAGAGTGGTCTCCAAAGGTCTGAGCCCCGAGCACAAACAAAGGGGGCAATTTATACACTCTACTCCCCCATACTTGGCACTTTTGGCGTGTGCGTGAAGCGGGGTAGGGAGAAGAACCCGGAAGAGCCCCTGGGCAAGGACTGGGACTCTCTCGCTGGCTCAGTCAGCCATCTTAGGACACAGATTTTCCTTATCAATAGGAAAATAAATTTCCATTAAATATAATTAAAGACTCCATTAATTGCATTTTAGACAGTTTTATCATATCCTTTTTAAAGAAGTTAAGTTCTCCTAAACATATTCTTGGTGATGTATGTTGCCAAACAGCAAAGTACCATAGTATCAACTGCTTATGATAGGGTATTCAGAAGTAGAAAAATGCACAATATTGTTAATATTTTATACATTTACACAAAGATTTTAGTAACTGTTTATTGAAATGTGATTTCTTATATATTATTTTATTTTTTTAAATATTTTATTTATTTATTTTATTTTATTTATTTATTTGAGAGAGAGTATGTGTGTGAGAGAGAGCACAACGCAGGGGAAAGGCAGAGAAAGAAGCAGACTTCCCGCTGAGCAGGGAGCCTGATGTGGGGCTTGATCCCAGGACGCTGGGATCATGACCTGAGCCAAAGGCAGATGCTTAACCATCTGAGCCATCCAGGCACCCCATCATTTTAATACATCAAGTATAATTATAGTAATAACACTGAAGGGTGATATTATATTCATTTTGCCAATATTGAAGCTGAAGCTGTAAATTTAAATAGGTGATTTTGACACAGGTATATCTGACTTCACAGTTTGTGTTCTTTGACATATTCGGTAATCATTACCACTATTTGCCAAACATTTCCAGCTGTCTGTCCTCCAAGAACATAGTAGGATTGTACTTTCTAAATCTGTCTTTGTTGGGTATGACCATAGAAATAGTTTTAACTAATATGAGCAAATTGAGGTGTGTTTTTTTCCAGGCTGTGGTATTTTATTTCCTCAAGAGATCCTCTTGAGATCCTCCTTTGCCACAATGACCTTCAAGGTCCAAGACAGCTACCGTGTCAGTCTCTGTCCTGGAATGATATGGTATGAACTACAGCCCCAGGATCCAGCAATGGACATGCAAAGTGAGAAAGAATAAACTTTTGTTGTTACAAGCTACTAAGATGTGTATACTATTCAATATAACTAGCCTTTTGTGTTTTATAGGACACAAAACAATAGACAAGAATGACATTCTCAAAGAAAGATACTTAAATCTGGATTAGGGCTTGACAAAGAGTGTTTATCCCTACTACTTATTTTTATAATCCATGCATGGGAGCCAAACACATAGGGACTTTAACATCTTCATTTGAGTTTGTATAGTCGTGGGAGCTAAATTGTGTGTAGGGCTGACTAATGGTGACAAGGCAGAGGGCATACTTACTTCACTGGGGTTAGCCTCTTCCTTGCTATCCAGTGCCTTTTATAACACTATGTTTTCCTTGATTTTATCATTAGTCTTTCTTTCTCCTAACCTCACTATTATTTGTTTTTATACATATATCAATATATATATAGTATCAAAATGAAAAATTAATCCCCTATTCCTTTTATATGTGGACTTATCACAATTGGTTTCCCAATCAAAAATTTTCCCTTCTTCCATGCAACTTACTAGCTTAAAATTGTAAACATTTTTTAAGACTTCAAAATTGTCCCAGTCTATTTTCTAGCTTTATAATCAATAGGGTCACTAATACATATATGCATAAAGCTCATATCCTTTCATCTGAAATAACCTTGCATTCACTAAAAAGCATTGCCCTTTTCATCCACAGTGCCTTTGTTCTTTTAATATTTTTTCTTCTCCAGTTCTTCACTGTAGTCTATAAAAATCTCCCCTATATTTTAAAGTCAGTTTGAGTCACCACCTCTTTTGTGATGCCTAACTGGTTGCTTTAACTATAGAATACTCTGCCCCTTTGGATTATTATGTCAGTTGAATTATTTTTCACAATAATCACCACCTTGGATAATAATGATATGTTTGTGTCTCAAAACCTGAAATTGTAAACTTTGTCAAGCTCATCATAACCTTGACATGATCAACTTTACGCCACTCTTTCCACAGATCTATTAATGTAGTAAGCATTCAGCAAATGCATTGTGGAATAAATAAATGAACTACTGGATTCTAATTAGATTAATTTGAGGGGCGGTTTGGATTAAATATGTTTATCTTAACAGCATGGAACTGTAGGTGTTCAAATGTTCACTAAATTGAATTGTTTATATAATTGAAATTTGTTGGATCAACTTGTGTAATGAAGTGTGGTAAAACTGACTCATAATTTGTTAGATCCTTCCCTTATCAAGTCAACTGGAAAAATTGACATATACTAATATGTGTATTTCTGGTGGAATATCTCAATCTCTTGAAATCAATTGAGCTATGATTGATAAAAATGGAGGAGGGAATCAAGGGGGTTTTAATTAGATTGCTTTGCATTCTGAAATTATGTTTTCAAAATTCGAAGGCATAAATAATGATGCAAATCTCAGGATTTGACTATATGTGCCAAAAATTAGCAACAAAAAATAAAATATGTGCTCAATTATTCATACTGTTTATTTCTACTGAATGAGCTATTTTTATTTCACCCCTATTAATTGTGGCATTATAGTTATAACTTAATATTGTCCAAATTAACTACTGTATTAACTCTGATAAATCTGGTTCTAAAAGAAGGAGCAAGCAAAAACTCCAAATCCTGAATGACAAATAGATTAATTGAATATGAACATATGGACCAAATATATGAATATTTGCAAACATTAAACTATTTGATATCTTGTGGGCAAAACAGTAACTAAATTTTTCTCTTCTTGAGCAAATAAAAAAAAATCTTTGGTCATGATAGTGTAAGTGCACTATAATTTTTATTTGGCATAAATTTTAATATAAACTTAATTTTGATATGATATAAATCTTTAAATTAAAAATGCATTATTTTCTTAAAGATGAAAAAGGCTAAGAGTGACCATATATATTCATAAAGTTAGTTTTACCTCAGCCCCTTTTATTTTTTATTTGAGACTACTTTCTCCAGTGTTGAGGATACCATCAAAATCCATTGCCATGAAGAAGCAGAACTGATTATAAAAATAGCTAGAGTGTTCTCTGTGTTCTACTTAGAGGAGTCATCTTTAATCTCATGGATTTAAAATGATGACTTCCAAAACTGAAATCTTCATTTGATTTTAATTCAGAATTCAAAACTCAGGGAAATTAAAAATTTTGACTCTCTCTAACTATGTCACTGTGACTGGTCAATCAAATAAAACTTAAATCCTGGGCATGGAAATTAATCTAAATTATTATTGGAGAGAATTGAATGCATAATCAAAGTTATTGGCCTACTAGCTTTATGTGGACACAGCCAAACACTAACTTCGTCCATTAAACATTTAGAGCCGTTTCTATCGAAACATCTTGAGTTTTGTCCTTGAGAACAGCTGAAACTTATTGGACTGTAAAAGCAAAATTACCTGGAGCAGAAGGTATTTTTAAACACATGTATTCCCAAAGTAGGCAGCTGCCCACTGCATGGAATCTTTGAGCACTGCTGTGTTCAGCAGTTAACTTTCTTTACTTGAAGGTAGCTGGCCAAGAAAGACAACCCCAACACATTGTTTTTCTATTATTTTTACTATGTTCTCAGTACTATCAAAGGGCTGATATTGACAGCAAAGAAATTATAAAAAAAACACTTAAGGAAAAGGGAAGTTCCTTCTTCCTAGGGAAAAATATTAGCAAATCTTCATAGTCACTTTGGTATTTTTCTAAAGAGTAGCAAAGCAAGTTTATATTGTCTCTAGAGAAAAAGGGAACTTCGTAGAAAATTTCTTTTTCTTTAGTTGTTTTAGCACTTGCATTTTAAATATTAATTTGTATTTTTACTTTATGCAATAATGCACTGACATTGTAACATTGAATATAATTAAGTCAAAACGAAGATAATGCTTGTATTCTTATCACATATTCTGCCTTTGTACATATGGATGTATAAATGCACCTATTAGCTAATCGCTTATAGAAAATGTTAATGAATGCTAACACTTTTCATAGCTATGCAAACCTACTGCCACGTATGATAATTAGACAAGGCTACAATTATTTATTACCATCTAAAATTTATGTAGCATCCAAATGTGCTCCATGATTTGTAGCATTTGAGACTTGTATTTAATAGATGTTTATAACTGGGAAGATAATCTTTTGAAGTTGAAGTCAAGAAGGTCCTATATTTGGTTGAGTGAGAGAGTAGAATTTTTGGATAGACAGAGAAAAACAAATTCCAAATTGGAATACCAGAGAATCTAACTGTCGACCAAACTAAGATTGCCCCTCTCCCCAACCATATAAAGAAATGACTAGATGTTTATTTTTGCCATCTCTGACATCCAGTCATCAAGATACAATGCGTTCCTGCCAGATAAACATGAGGCATATGTGAAACTCCACTGACTTACACATGCTGCTGTTAAAACCTAAGACTGCTCCTTGGTGCCTTCCCAGGAGATTGATGATGCCTTGTGAGTGAATAGCAGGTAGCTAGAGTCAACTCAAGAATAACACATTCCTCAATTTTATTTTTCTTTTGGTATGACCTCCAATTCTCATCTTAGCATTTTCTTCTCCAGTCTCTTTGAAATGTATTTATCTGACACACAAACAGCGTTCCTTTCAGTTGGTGGTGGCTCTCACACCATGTAGAAATAAACCTTTACCAAACTCTTAATGTCTATGAAAAAGTATAACAGTGGTTAATGTTGATATACAGTGATTTAGTTGAGGTTCATTACATAGAGAAGGAGGTGTTACCTGATTTGGCAGGCAGAACAGTGGTCTCCCAAAGATGCTCACATCCTAATCTCTGAACCTATGAATAGCTTGCCACAATTGGTAAAAGGAACTTTGCAGATATGATAAAAAACCTTGGATAGGAACATTATCCTGGACTGTCTCAGTGGGCCCAGTGTAATCACAAGAGTCTTTGTAAGGAGGAGTTAGAGGGCCAGAGTCAAAGAGACATGACAATGGAACCAGAGATTGAAATGATGTGCACTGAAAATGGAGTATATGGAAGGCAGGCAATCTCTAGATGGAAGGAAATTGATTCTTCCCACCTAGTATGTCAAAGTAACATATTCACAGGTTCTAGGGATTAGAGTGTGAATAATTTAGGGAGTCACTGTTCTGCCTAACATAGTGATCTTCTACAGCATTTCATTTTTTTTTTATTAGTGACTTGAGAAATTTGAGAAAGGTAAAGGAAACAAATTTGCTGACAAAATGAATGACTTCGGCTGGCAAAATATTAGCTATTCTCACAGAAATAACTGCAAACGCCTGCATTTTTAAAAAACCCAAACCAACCACCAAAGTGAAAAGAAAACAGAGACATAAAAGAACTATGTAGAGAGAGGAATTAGGGCTTTCAGCTAAATTTAAAAACAATATGAATCAATTCAATCACATAATATATCTGTTTAAAAAGCCAAGACACTGTCTTAAGCAGTCTTTATACAAGTACAATTTTCAGAACATGGAGTGTGGTCATTTAACACATTTCTGAGCTGGCCAGATGAGAACACAAGGCACTGATATAAAACAGAATGTGTCAAGAAGAGAGTGACTAGAATGAGAAGTAGAATGAGTTTATGCTGGATGAGGAAAGGTTCAGACAACTAAAGGTGATAAACCAGGAATGATAAAAAAAAAAAATACAGTGGTTATCATTACACACTAGCAATCCTATAAAAGAAACTAGTGTTTAATAAGAGGCTTTTCTCTTGCCACATCAATTTTCTTGTCTGATTTTTGCAATCTTACTGTTATTATATAGGTGTAAAGGCTTTAAATATTTTTGAAATAAAGTAGGAACCTACCTAAATTAAACTCCCAGGCATAAACTATGAAGAACGAATCCCTATGAAATAGGTATCTGGACAATAGTATTTTAGATAGAATTACTGTACTCAGCACAGTTGAGATACATATTTCTAAAATTCATTACAATTCTAATTTATGATAAATGGGAATATAACACTCATAACTTTGTCAATGGACATTTTTACCATATCATCATTGTTTATCTTGGTAACTTTCAGTTTATCATAATTACTAAGGTTGACAGATTAAGAAATAGAAACATAAGACATCCAGTAAAACTTGAATTTCAGATAAACAAAGAAAAAGTGTTTAATATAAGTATGTCCCATGCAATATTTGCTTTTTATCCGAAATTCACATTAAACTGTACCTCCTGGGGACACCTGGGTGGCTCAGTTAGTTAAGTGTCTGCCTTCCACTCAGGTCATAATCTCAGGGTCCTAGGATCTAGCCCCATATCGGAGCTCCCTGCACAGAGAGGAGCCTGCTTCTCCCTCTCCCCGATGCTCATGCTCTCTCTTGCTATCTCTGTCTTTCTCTCAAATAAATAAATAAAATCTTTAAAAAAATAAAAATAAAACTGTACCTCTTGTATTTATTTGGCAATCCTAATTAACAAAATACAAACATATAAAAGCAACCATTGTGTTGTAAGAAAAACTAATCTAAGACTTCAAGATTTACTTTAATGAAAAATAAAAACTTGTGAATCAAGTAAGCTTGATGAGTGCTCATTTTTCATTAGTCTTTATTTTCTGTTTTTAAGTACACTTCAAACTTATTTTTCACTTTTTATCTTCATTCTATACCTGTGGATAGTTTTTCATATATTGCAAATGATCACTATTATTATTATTAAATAACAAGAACTTGAAGAGCTCTGAAAGGTACCAAAAGATTTGATCTCAAAGCAAAAGTTGCTCTGATAAAAACAATTTAATCTGAAAGAAAAAAAAAAAAAAAACCTCTATCAAAGAACTTGAAGTCGTAAAATTAGTAGTAAATACATAATGATGATGCATCAAGTTTCCCTCCCTTGGAATCCAACATAATTCTCATCTTATCCACATGTCAAAAGTTAGGATTTGCCTGCTATTTTGGAATATTAATAAAGTTGTTTCATTAATCATGATGTTCAAGGAGAAAGAATTAGCATTTAACACAGAATAACAGTTTAGAGTTTAGAGATATAACACACAATCTCATTATATTAAATAAAGAGCAGGAACAAAAGAACAAAAACTGATAAAATTACTCATTTATTAACTCATTTATGACACATCATTTCTATTATGGTATGCACATAAATCTGGGGAATGTTAATTTCTGTTGGAAATGCCATTTACCACAATATAAATATAATGGATTTTGAGGGCATTAGACTAAGTGAAATAAATCAGAAAAAGAAAAATACCCTATGTTCTCACTCATATGTGGAATCTAAAAAAACTGAACTTGAGGCAGCTAGATGGCACAGTCATTCAAGCATGGGACACTTGGTTTCAGCTCAGGTTGTGATCTCAGGGTTGTGAGATCGAGCCCCTGCTGGGCTCCCTGCTCAACACAGAGTCTGCTTAAGTTTCTCTCTCCCTCTCCCTCTGCCCCTCCCCCACTGCTCTCACACACTCTCTCTCTCAAATAAATAAATAAATATTTAAATTTTTTTAAAAAAAATTTAAAAGCTGAACTCAAAGAAATAGAGAGTCCAGTGGTGACTGCCAAGGGCTGGAGGTGGGGGAAACAGGGAGATGTTAGCCAAAGAGTATAAACATCCAGCTCTAAGATGATTAAGTTCTGGGGATCTAATGAGTATAGTTAACAATACTGTACTATATACTTGAAAGTTGTTAAAAGAGTAGATCTTAAAAGCTAATTACCACCAAAAAGAATGGTAACAATGTGAGGAGATGGAGATGTTAACTAATCTTATTGTGGTAATCATTCTGTAATATATTCATGTAACAAATCATCTCGTACATCTTAAAAACTTATACATGTTATATGTCAGTATTTCAAGGTGGAAAAAATTCTAAATAAGTAAATAGCACAGGAAAGTCTTTCTGGTGATGTGAAAGAAATTGTTAATACCTTTGATATAGTGGGAAAAGGAATGCATTTCACAAATGGCACACATAAAATTGGTAAAAGAAAAGTATGTAAATAATCGAGATCTAGCATAAGAACTGTCTAGAAGTGTTGATGTTATACAGACACTCTGAAAACAAATTTTTAAATCTTTTGACAAGAGAGCTAACGGACAAGTGTTATAAATGAAGCAGCAGGTCACACCTAAAATCATGTTAAAATATTGCTTTCCTGCCACCCGCCTGGGTGGCTCAGTCGGTTAAGCATCTGCCTTCAGCTCAGGTCATGATCCTGAGGTCTTGGGGTTGAGTCCTGCATCGGGCTCACTCCTCAGTGGGGAGTCTGCTCTTCCTCTCCCTCTGCCCCTTCCCTGCTCCTGCTTGCTCTCTCTCACTCTCAAATAAATAAGATCTTTAAAAAATAAAAATAAAAATAAATGTGGTACTGTAACATCACCAGTCCTGGGTCACCTTATTTATTCATGCTTACTGGTTCAGATCTCTCAGGTTTCCATAGTTTCCTTTATGTACCTGTATTACAATTCACTGCACAGTGAATTTTAATTTTGACTACTTGCTCTTGTTGGATTTTATGTTATTGCTATCTTATACTTACAGATAAAGTTACCTTCTGACTATTCTTAAAATAAGCCTAATGGATAATAAATATTATTATTTAAAAAATGAGGTTTAGGGGCGCCTGGGTGGCTCAGTTGGTTGGGCGACTGCCTTCGGCTCAGGTCATGATTCTGGAGTCCCGGGATCGAGTCCCACATCGGGCTCCCTGCTCGGCAGGGAGTCTGCTTCGTCCTCTGACCCTATCCCCTCTCATGTGTTCTCTCTCTCTCATTCTCTCTCTCTCAAATAAATAAATAAAATCTTTAAAAAAAAAAATGAGGTTTAATAATTAGGCTAATGCAATTGGTACTTTCATTGAACCAATAACTTAGGAAAGATAAACTTTAAAATGACCCAGAATGAAAGATGGCAAATTTTAATTAACAATTTACAAATTTAAAAATGTATAGTATGTTAATGAATATATGTCTACATAACAATTGTTATTGTTAAAGAACTGTGAATTCTAAAAATAATTCTAATACTATAAGATATTTAACAATAACAAAAGTGACACTGACAATAAATCAACTAGTAAGGATTCAGAGGATATTTAAAAAATTTATGGGGCTCTAAGTTGGTCATTTGCAATAAAAGAATCTGTGATTCTGTTCCAAAGCTGTAACATTTGGCAAGCTTGTGGGTTAATTTGTAATAATAGTTCTTAACAATATTGAGATCAACATGTATGACAAATGTTATTCTATAGGTTGTATACATGTTATCTCATTTAACACTTGATGGCACTATAATTAAGTGCTATAATTATCCCCATTCTAGAGATGAGAAAACTGAAGGTCAGATCATTTTTTCAATGTTAAATACTGAGTAAAATGGTGAAGTCACATTTCAAGCCCAGGCTCTCGGGTTCATCAGACCAAATCATTTCTGTTATCTATTAATATGTCTGAGAATCTCTTTTATGTGAATTTATTATTATAAAGTTGAGTTTGAGAAAGATGCACTTAACAATACTCTAGGTGTAGCAACCTCTAAATACTTGCATGTGGCATCATGCCAAGGAAGTCAAACAGCTACCTTCCTGGTCATTTAGTAGTTTTAAATATTTTCAGCAACAATATCATTACTACTCTTGTGGAAATAAAGAGAAAATGTTGGAAGTGATGTACACTGACTTAAGAGATTCCCAGAAATGTGATTTTCCTATGTCTTTCTAGCTCAATGACAATAAAATGAATAATAAATTTCTTAAAACTAATTGCCATGGAGTTTTATCATCGACATAAAAACATAATTAAAGAATAGTTATATAGGAGAGAGACAGAGAGAGGAAGAGAGAAGAAAAAAGATAACGAAAGAGAGGATTAAAAATCATAATGTGATAATTCTACCTACTGATCAACCCACTGGGTATGTGCCATAAAGGAAGACCACCATGTCTGCCACCAGCCTCTGTTCCTGAGCACTTCCCATAGTAAGAGAATCTAGCCTCATGGAGTGTGAATTTCATTTTTAAAGTTACTGTGTATTTGTGTTATGAAACATAGTTTCAATTACTTTATCTGGAGTTTAAGTGAAAAGAGATGAAAAGGACTTTGTTTCAAAATAGAAGAGAAAAAGGTTGATCGAATTTTTTGAGAAACCATATGTCAGATTACAATGTGGTATCTAAATATGGTCACATACATGTGAGGAAAATGAAATTAAATTTAAAACGACTGACAATTTTGCTGGAAGTTTTCATCCAAATAGTATCTCCAACTAATTTCTCTTTTCCAAACTACTTTTGGAAAAATATCAAAATTCTCCTTCCTTGCTTATTTTACTCTGTAGAAGTCAATTATCAAATATATCCTTGTTCCCCTTGGACACACAATGACTTGCCCAAGTTCAATTAATAAGCCATAGACTATATTAAGATAAGTGGCAAATGAGATCGAGTTTAGGTTCTCTAGATCCACCCATGCTGTCACAAATGGCAAGATTTCATCCTTTTTTGTGAGGGTATTATGCTAAGTGAAATATATCAGACTGAGAAAAACAAATACCATTATGATTTCATTCATATGTGGAAACTAAAAAAAACAAAATGAATGAATAAACAGACAAAAAGTAGAATCAGACCTATAAATACAGAGAACAAACTGATGGTTGCCAAAGGGAAGGAGGATGAGCAAAATGGGTGAAAGGGGGTGGGGTATAGGCTTCCAGTTACGGAACAATTAAGTCAGAGGAATAAAGGGCACAGCATGGGGAATATGGTCAGTGATATTGTAATAGCATTGTGTGGTGACACATGGTAGCCACACTTGTGGTGAGCATAACAGAACATACAGAGAAGTTGAATCATTATGTTATACACTTGAAACTAACATAACATGTGTATTGACTATACTCAGAAAATTTAAAAATATATATTTTTTTAGTCAGAGAGCATTGTCTGGGAATCAGATACATTTTAATTTTTTGGAAATCATAGGATGAGGGATAAAACCTAAACTAATCTTTTCTGCACAAATGTGAGCCTCACGTAGGTGAAGAATGGCGTAGGATTTGAGATCATTCCCTACTTCAAACCCAACAAGTTATCCTGCCACAGTAGCATGGAAGACACAAGACTCCTGGGACTTTACATTCATGGATCAGCATGCAGCACGAACTTCACGTTCATACTACTTTGTCTTCCATCCCCCAGTTCCATAGAGATGTTGCACAGTCAATTGTGTATCAGGCTGCTAACAAACCTGACCAACTGTGCCCCACAAAGAAGACCTTATCTTAATTATTCTGCTCAAGAAACAATTCTGAACTCTGCTGTCAAAGAGGAGACACTATCTCTAACTTCCTAGGCTGTTTTTTAATATCCTTGAAAAGGTGGTCCAAAACGAAATCTGAAACAAGATGTGCAGATATGTGAGACTCGTGGAGAACTGTTTCCAGATAATATGCTCACATCAAAATACTTGGGAAGAATAAAGTTTTCTTAATGAGGAAGTCATTGTTTATGGACTAGATATCATAGATATCATATTTTGTGTATCAGTGTGTGTGTCATGGAATATAAAATCAAATATAAGGGACTGGGGGATTTTAGATAATTTTGATTATACATTATTTTTAACACTAAATTTTAATGTAAAATGTGTTTCCCCTTCATTCTTCATTTTCAAACTTCTGAGAGCTATGAATTGCTTTTATTATTGTTGTTGGGTTCCATATAAGACAAAGGACGTTCATAGAGGTTAAGTAAATTTGCCCAAGGTAACAAAGCTAAAAGCTTTTTGTTAAAATGTACAGTGCTGTTTTATGAAAATAAATACCCAAAGATGACAGTTCCTCACTCTACTACAGATATGAAGATTTTAGGAGTAAATGATAATTGATTTTTTTCTCCACATATTGCTTTCCTTTTTTTTCTGAATTTTTCAATTCAGATTAGAGTTAGTGGAAGATTATAGTCTCCTTCTTTGAGAAGAACTAACAAAGTACAGTGGGAAGAATAACTTCTTAAAAGATGGAACCATAGCGGGGCACCTGGGTGGCTCAGTCGGTTAAGTGGCTGCCTTCGGCTCAGGTCATGATCCCAGGGTCCTGGGATCGAGCCCCACGTCAGGCTCCCTGCTCGGTGGAGAGTCTGCTTCTCCCTCTCCCTCTGCCTGCCTCTCTGCCTACTTGTGCTCTCTATCTCTCTGTCAAATAAATAAATAAAATCTTTAAAAAAAAAAAAAAAAGATGGAACCATACCAAAAGAATTTCATTTCCACCATTAATTAATACTATAATCAAATAAGGACTTAATTTTTCTGAGCCACCTTTTCCACATTGGTAAAATAGGGATATTATTAGTTACTACAGAGCTTTATTCTACAAATGAAATATATAGCATATGTAAATTTAACAGCACACACTAGGTATTCATTATATTGGAATGATAATTTTCATATTCTGATTAAATTAGTTATTTCAGCTCCATTTTCCCCCTCTGTTTTCAAGCTATTAGACATAAGGAGTCTGAGTTGTTTTAGTAAATTAGAAGACAGAATTTTGTCCAGATAGAACTGCTCCATTAATTTTCTTACAGCATCATAAATCACTTTTTAAAAATAAATAATCCAAGAGAACTTTTAGTTATTAACATGTTGGTTTGTGTTCTAGTTCAAACACATGATTTTAGTTTAGCAAAATATTATAATATGTTGGCTGTTTGGGTATTCTGTGTGACTTGCTAACTCCTCTATATCAAATTATAATTTTATGATCATCTTAGAACTGATTGTAAAAACTGAAGATAGTGTGAAATTCTTCAAAAACACATTTTTAACTATGTCTTAAAATTATTCTCATTCTGGGGGTGCCTGGGTGGCTCAGTCGTTAAGCGTCTGCCTTTGGCTCAGGTCATGATCCCAGGGTTCTGGGATCCAGGCCCGCATGGTGCTCCCTGCTCCGCGGGAAGCCTGCTTCTCCCTCTCCTGCTTCCCCTGCTTGTGTTCCCTCTCTTGCTGTGTCTCTCTCTGTCAAATAAATAAATAAAATCTTAAAAAAAAAAAAAATTCTCATTCTATTCTTTATAAGAAACTAGTTTTCCAATATGTGTGTATTTTCCGCTGAATTTGTTTCACATTTTATAGATATTTTGTATATTTTGAGTGGTGTTTCATTTGTTGTTTAAATCAGTGGCAAGTGCATTCTTTTTTTAAGGTTTTTTATTTATTATTTATTTAAAATAGAGAGCGAGGGAGAGATTGGTAGAATGAGTGGGAGGAGAGGCAGAGGGAGAATCAGACTCCCTCTGGAGCAGGGAGCCCAATGCGGGACTCGATCCCAGGACCCTGGGATCATGACCTAAGCCGATGGCAGACGCTTAACTGACTAAACCACCCAGGTACCCCCAGCAAGTACATTCTGATACAAATGTTACTATTATCTTTTGAATTGGTAAAGTAAATACATTTAAAAAATTTTTTTAAGGTGAATACATTTTTAATTGTAGCAGTAAAGTAGAACTTTAACAGCATTCTTAAATTAACATAACGTATTGTTATATAGTTCACATAAAGATGGATTCGATATGTCATTACAATAAAGCAGATAATCAAACACACAGTTTCCTTTTTTTTTTTTTCCTACCCTACACAAGTATTAGTACTCTTCTTACCAGGAATATACCAACTACTGCTGGAAAGTCAAATCTGGCCCACTACCTGTTTTTGTGAATAATGTTTTACTGAAACACAGCCAAATTCATTCATTTATGTGTTGTCAACATATGCTTTCTTATTACAATGAAGAAGTTATGACAGAGATCACATGTCCCTCAAAGCCTAAAACATTTATTTGCTAATTTGCAAAAAAAAAGTTTGTTGGCCCCTGCATAACACAATTATATATGTACTATTTGCAAAGCACAAAAGAAATCTACCTTTACCTTATCTTTGTTAAATATGCAAATGATATCGAAGCATATAAACTAAAGCATGAATGATTCTCAACCACTCTCAATATTACCTGCCATCTCTCTCATTCTCAGAGTAGGCCCTTCATTCTTTAGTATTTATTCACTGAGACCATTTAACTTTTAACTACCCAAAGTGTACTTTTAGGGGTGCCCGGGTGGCTCAGTCGGTTAAGCATCTGCCTTCAGCTCAGGTCATGATCCCAGGGGCCTGGGATCAAGTCCCGCATCAGGCTCCTTGCTCAGCACGGAGCCTGCTTCTTCCTCTGCCTGCCACTCTCCCTACTTATGCTCTCTCACTCTGTCTCTCTGACAAATAAATAAAATCTTAAAAAAAAGAGAGAAAAGAAATAGAAGCTATAGAGATAAAAATACAAAATCTGAAGTAAAATATTCACTAATTTTGATTAACAACAGGTTAGGTGCTTCAGAAAAAAAACAAAGTGAATTCAAGGAAGATATAACAATAAAGCTACAATTAAATATAGAGCAACTCTGAGAACTGAACAGGGTCTTGGTGACCAATAAGAAAAGAGCAATTGATTTAGAATATATATTATCAGGTTCCAGAAGAACAAAAGAGTAGTAAAATATTTGAGAAAGTAATGGCTTAATATATTCAAAATTTGCTTAAAAGTATAAACACTTCAGTTAAGGTGGTCAATGGAGGTGGAAAAGGGAAATATATTCTTTTTTTTTTTTAAGATTTTTTATTTATTTATTTGAAAGAGAGAGAGCGAGCAAGAAGACAAGCAGGGGGAGTGGGAGAGGGAAAAGCAGGCTTCCCACTGAGCAGGAAGCCTGATACGGGGCTTGACCCCAGGACCCTGGGACCATGACCTGAGATGAAGGCAGACGCTTAATGACTGAGCCACGCAGGCGCCCTGGAAATATATTCTTATATACAGCTAACATAATACTTTTGCGTGAAAATGAGATGTATTTCTTCTAAGACTAAGGCAAGAATATCCACTTTTAATATTTCTATACATTTTACTAATCACCTTCAAGTCAGTGGAATAAAGCAAAAAAACAAATTACATGTAGATTAGAAAAGAAGAAGTAATACACTCTTTATCTTGCAAAGTTTATATATAAAGAAAATTTTAAAACAGAAGTCTGCAGATTTTTCTTAAAGAATCCATTATTAAATACTTTATGTTTGCAGCCCATACCATCTCTTTGGCAACTACTCAACTCTTAAAATGTAGCTTGAAATCAGCCATAAATATCTAAACAGATGGCTATGTCTATTTCTAATATTTTTGCTTATAAAAATAGACCAGTGGTGTCAGTGAAAATGTAGGAGTAGGGAATCTCCCCAGAAATATCCCCAAATGACAAAAACTGCCAGAATCAACCTTATTGAAACTGGAAAATATTCTAAGTTTTATAGCAACCAAACAAAAGGTTAGCCAGGGTAAAGACCACTGAAAACAGGATAGGAGATCTTTGTGGCATATTAACAACCATCACCCTACACTACTTCCCAGCATGGTGATGTCCAAAAGGGGCAGCCCATGCTCCTGGTCTGGAAAGCTAGTACTTGAGAGAGCAAAGCAGATCTTGATACCAGGGAATTGAGTTTATCTATTTTGAACTGACTGGGGTTTCCCCCTGAAGGACTGCTTTAGAGGGCTTCCTTTCGTTTTGTCTAATTTGGAAACTGTCACGTTAGAGAAGCTCTGAGGTCCTCAAAAACAATAAAAGCCAAATGAAAAAGATATTTCTGCTTGGAGGGAGAGGGGGTGAGTGAAAAAAAAGAAACAGAGCAAACAATAAACACACCAAAATTCTGGGAGAAAGGCCAAAAGGTGAGTATTGTGAGGGAATAGGGACTTTTAAAGCTAGTATGTATATGGGGGAAACTAGGGCAGATGAATGTTCAGGTCAGTTAACATGCTCACAAAAGACATGAGAAGACAATAAACTTCCAACTGTGGCTTGTCTTTAGGCTCAGAACAAGTAGGAAATATAAGCTAGGTAGAGTGGTAAAGGGCCTGGCTAGATGTTGAAGGAGTACCCCAACAAGAGTCAATTTGCAAAGACTTGAAGAGTAATATTTTACTTTGCTTTGCTTGATTTTTCTTTCTTGTGTTTTTTTCTTTTATTTTCTTTCCCTTCCTCTCTTTGCCTTCATTCCTTTTCTTCTCCCTTCTTCTGTCCCTTTCTTCCTTCCTCTCTTTCTTCCTACATGAGTTTCTTCCTTTTTCCCCCTCAATCTTTTCTTTTTGCATATAATACTCAAAATGTCCAATTTTTAACAAAAATTTACAAAGAATGAAAAGTAACAAATATGACCCATTTACAGGAAAACAAGAAATTAATATAAATCATCTATGAGCAAGCGCAGATGTTGACTTCCTAGATGAAAACTTTAAATCACTTTCTTAACTGTGCTCAGATAGCTAAAGGAAACCATTGACAAAGAGCTAGAGGAAATGGAAACAGTGTATGAAGTAGAGAATATCAATAAAGAGATAAAATGTAAAAAGGACCATAGAGATTCTGGAGCTGAAAAGCACAATAACTGAAATGAAAATTTCACTAGAGTTCAACAGCAGATTTGAGAAGACAGAAGACTACCTCTGTAAACTTGAAGATAAGATAATTTAACCAGTCTGGGGAAAAGAAATAAAAAAGAAAGAAAAATGAACAGAGCCTAAGGATCCTTGGTACACTATCAATCACACCAACATATGCCTTATGGGAGTTCCAGAAAGAGAAGACAGAAAAAAAGGCAGGATATTTGAAGAAATAATGGCCAAAAATTTCCCAGATCTCTTAAAATATATCAATTTAGATATCCAAGAATCTCAATAAACTCTGAGTGGTATAAACAAAGATATCCACCCTAAGACACATTATAATAAAACTGTAGAAAGTCATAGATACATAGAATCTTGAAAGCCACAAGAGATAAGTGACATCATTCTTCTCAAGTTCCTCCAAAAAGTGGAAGAGATAACATTTCCTAACTCATTCTGTAAGGCCATCATTACCCTGATACAAAAGCCAGACAAAGACATCACAATTAAAGAAAACTACAGACCAATATTTCTTATGAATATGAGTGGAAAATTCTCAACAAAATGTTAGCAAACTGAATCCAACAACATATAGCTGGGATTTTTCCCAGGAATCAAGGGTGGTTCAACATAATAAAGCTGATCAATGTAATATACCACATTAATAGAATGAAGAGGAGTTAGGCACATGATTATCTCAATTGATGCAGAGAAGGCTTGACAAAATCCAACATTCTTTCATAATAAAAACACTCAGAAAACTAGGAATAGAAGGGAACTCCTTGAATGTGTAAAGGACATTTATGAAAAATCCATGCCTAATGTCATGCTCAATGGTAAAAGATAGAAAGCTTTGTTCCTAAGATCAGGGACAAGATAAGGATGACTCTTTTTGCCACTGCTATTTACATTGTACTGGAAATTCTAGTCAAAGCAATTAGCAAATAAAAGAAATAAACCCCATCCAAATTATAAAGTAAGAGTTAAAACTATCTCTAATTGCAGATGGCATAATCCTATGTATAGAAAATCATAAGGAACCCACACATACACCTTATTATAGCTAACAAACAAATTCAGCAGTTGTAGGGTACAAGACCAACACAAACAAATCAGTTGTGTTTCTATACACCAGCAATGAACAATTGGAAAAGAAAATTTTAAAAAACAATTCAATCTACAATAATATTCAAAAGAACAAAATATCTAGGAACAAATTTGATGAAGAAGGTTAAAGACATACAAAGAAAACTGAAATATTGCTGAAAGAAATTAAAAAAAAGATCTACACAAATGGAAGACATCTATGTTTATATATTGGAAGTTTTACTAATATTCAGTTGGAAATACTACTCAAGGTGATCTACGATGATCTGTAGTATTAATGTGATCTCTATCAAATTTATTGAATCCCTGTTTCAATGGCCTTTGGGGGCCAGAAATGGAAAAGCCAAATCTCCAAAACAATCTTGAGAAGAAGAATAAAATTGGAGCACTCACACTTCTATTTCTAAACTTATGACAAATGTACATTTATCAAGACTCTGTGGTACTGGCAGAAGGATAGACATATGGATCAATGGAATAGAATTAAGACTCCAAAAATAAACTTGTATTTATGGCCACCTTGCTTTCAATAAGGGTGCCATCACCATTCATTGGGGGCAAGAATATTTTCCTCAACAAATGGTGCCAGGATAACCAGTTATCTGCATGCAAAAGAATGAAGTTGGACTTCTAACTTACACCATATACAAAATTAACTAAAAATGTAACAGCAGTATAAATGTAAGGGCTAAAACAATAAAACTCTTTGGAGAAAACAGAGGTAAATCTTTATGGCCTTGGATTTTGCAATGGATTTTTAGATGGGACACACACAAAAAAAAACATGAATAAAAGAAAAAATAGGCTTTGGACTTCAAAAAATTTCCAAATTTTGTGCCAAGGACATTATTAAGAAAGTGAAAAGACAACCTACAGAATGAGAGGAAATATTTGCAAAGTCTATATCTGGTATTGGTCTAGTATGCAGAACATGTGATAACTCTTTTTTTTTTTTTTTAAGATTTTATTTATTTATTTGAGAGAGAGAATGAGACAGAGAGAGAGAGCACGAGATGGGGGAGGGTCAGAGGGAGAAGCAGACTCCCTGCTGAGCAGGGAGCCCGATGCGGGACTCGATCAAGGGACTCCAGGATCATGACCTGAGCCAAAGGCAGTCGCTTAACCAACTGAGCCACCCAGGCGCCCCACATGTGATAACTCTTACAACAACATACAGACAAACAACACCAAAAATGGCAAAGTACTTTAGTAGACATTTGTCTAAAGAAGACATACAAAATTTCAACAGACACATGAAAAGATGATAAATATCATTAGTCATTACGAAAATATTATTCAAAATAAAACAAGATACCAACTCATTTTCTAGTCTCTTTCTGGGCCACCAAAAAGATACATGTTTCAGGATAGGATATTTTTCCATATAGAGCTATATTTTATTTTGAATCTTTTTTCATTCTGTTCTTCCAATTCTGTGATTTCTAAGTATCCATCTTCAAGTTCACGGACTCATTTTTCTACATTGTCAAATTTGATAATCATGGCATGGCAATCCAGTGATTTTTTTAAATTTCAGATTTTATATTTTTTATATCAGATTTTATATATACTGTATTTTAGTACTAAAATCTACATTTAATTATATTTAATTTTTTTTTAGTTTTCTACTTAGTGAACTACCTATCTGTTCACTAATAAGTTTGTATTTAAAATAGCTGCTTTAAGTCTTCTTATTTTAATAAAAACATTTAGGTCATCTCAGAGTTTACTCCTATCTGGGTGTTTTGTTTTTTTATACATGATATCTTTGAAAATAGAGAGAAAAAGCTATGAGCTAAGGACATCAGAAGGCCTCAAAAAGCTAGAAAAGGCAAGAAAATACCCTCCCTACAGCTTCCAAAGAGGAAGTCAGACTTTCAATAGCTTGATTTTACCCCAGGAAGACTCATTTCAGATTTTTGACATATAGAAATGTAAGATGATAAATATGTATTACTGAAACTGCTAAGTTTGTGATAATCTTTACAATAGCAATAGGGAATTAATAAGCTTCCTAATCAGCTGGCATCTAACAGCTAATTTAACCTATGTTTTAAGGTCCATATTAAGAAAAGAAAGAGGGTAAGCATATTAAACTCAACATTTTATTAGCAAGATTAATGAAGTAATGCACATAAAATACTTATCTCCATGCCTGGCAATTGGAAGTGTTTAATAAATGTTCATTATTCAACAAAATTTATTGAGCATCTACCATGTGTTAATCTCTATTCTAAGGGATGAAAATATAGTGGGGAATAAAAGAAAAAAAAATTGCTGCTCTTCTATCATTTAAATCCTAGTGATAGCAACAGCTAGTTCTTAAGGTATTTCTCTGTGTTTCAGTCACTTTTCTAAATGTTTTCACTGTGTCAATTTTCACAACAACCATATGTGATAAATTCTATTATTATCATTCCTGCTTGACAGATTAGAAAACTTACTTACTCAAAGTAGAAGAGCTAGGATATGAATCCAAACCATATGTCCAGAGTCCATGCTCTGAAATTCTATGTTGTCTTCTTTCTGTACTCTGATTATTAGTTATTATGTAATTTAATGTTCAATGTGAAGGGCTTAATTGTGACACAAAAGAATGCATTTACATTTACTAAAGAATGAAAACACTATGATGTTGCTTTCTAGAGAGTAGGTTTATGACAATGACAGTGAATGAAATTAACAGCTGATTAGAGCACATGGGGTGCACCACTTAATCCATTGTCCCAAACATCATGCAGCCTATTTAGGATACACAGAGAAAATGTTGAGTGACGAGTTGATATTGGTAATGACATTAATCTAACATTTGAAAAAAATAACTTGGGGACTTAGAACAGCAGGTGAAAAGTAAAAAGTATTTAAATATTTATTAAATGAATGTAAGGGTTACTTTTTAATAAAGCATTTGTTTTATTTTCTTACTTTAAAGGTAATTATAGAAAAGCAACTATATTCTTAAATAGTAAATATGGTTTTCCTTAAGTTTTGTTTTTGTTTCAATCTTAATTTATAGTTAAGTCTCATTTAATTTCTCCCTTCTTATTACTGCTTTTTGTCTCTTTTTAAATTCACTACCTTTGAAAGAAAGTGGTTTCTAAAAAAGTTTTAAAAAATACTTTCTGTGGATGGATTATACCATTTTCTGTTTCTAGTTTGTCAGTTTCTGTCTTAATTACAGTTATTTTGTCATCTTTCTATATTTTTTTTTCTGGCTTCTACTTCACCATCATGTAGCTTTTCTTTTTTTTCCTATCTTCTTTAATAACTAACATGTACCTGTTTGAGAATATACATTGACATGGAAAGATGTCTAAGCTTAAATACTCTAAGATAGAGTATTTAAAACTTGGTGAAGGAGGGAGCATATTAAAATATTTCTGTGTATGTAGATAGTCACACATGTATATTTAAATATTACTTTGCTACATATGTTTGTGCATATATAAACTGTATAGATGATGCTTAAGAATGGATATATTTCAATTGTAGAAATATTTTTTTTAATTTTTGCTTTTTAAATTTTTCTACAATGAACATATATCCACAATTTATTATTTTTGAAGGAAAAATTATTGAAATGTTAATTTGATCAATAATATGCAGTGCTACATGGGATCAAAATTTCTTCAGAATAAAAGTTGTTCATTGGATTTAGCAGTAAATGGGTTTATGGGCACATCTACAAGAGTAGTTTCAAAAGTGTATTGGTGACAGAGACCACTACATTTGGCTAAGAATTAAAGGGCATTTATATATCAAATATTCTGCAATAAAGTTGAATTTGGGGGCGGGGCAGGGAGCTGGGTGCAGTGTACTTTATTGATGGTACATGACAAGGTAGGTCTCCCCATGTCCCTCCCCTTCTTCAGAGTGTCTGGGATGGAAACTGTGGAGAGGTTGGGAGAGTCTCAGTGTGTTGGGGGATGATTTGGGGGCAAGCACTCCCCAACAGCCAAGGGCTTTGCTCTTCCTCTTTCTCTTGCTGAGGCTGGTGATCCAAGGGGCTCTTACTCCTTGGAGGCCCTGTGGACCATAAGGTCCACCACCTGGTTGCTATAGCCAAATTCATTGTCATACCAGGAAACAAGCTTGACACAGTGATCATTGAGGGCAGTGCCAGCCCCAGCATCAAAGGTGGAAGTGGGTGTCACTGTTAAAGTCTCAGGAGACAACCTGGTCCTCAGCATAGCCCAGGATGCCCTTGAGTGTGCCCTCTGATGCCTGCTTAACCACCTTCTTGATGTGATTGTATTTGGCAGCTTTCTCCAGGCAGCAGGTCAGATCCATGACTGATATGTTGAGGGTGGGGACATGGAAGGCCATGCCAGTGAGCTTCCCATTCAGTTCAGGGATGGCCTTACCTACAACGTTGGCAGCTCCAATAGAAGCAGGCATGATGTTCTGGGCAGCCTCTCAGCTATCATGCCCTGGCTTCCAAGAGGGACTGTCCACAGTCTTCTGGGTAGCAGAGATGGTATGGACTGTAGTCATGAGTCCCCCCCGACAATGCCAAAGTTGTCATAGATGGCCTTGGCCAGAGGAACCAAGCAGTTGTGCAGGAGGCATTGCTGACAATCTTGAGAGAGTTGTCATACTTCTCACGGTTCATACCCATCATAAACATGGGGACATCAGCAGAAGGGACAGAGATGATGACCCTCTTGGCCCAACATTCAAGTGATCCCAGCCTCCTCCAAGGCAGTGAAGACCCCAATGGACTCCACAACATACCTAGCACCAGCATCACCCCATTTGATGTTGGCTGGATCTCACTCCTGGAAGATGGAGATAGGCTTTCTATTGATGAAAATTTTCCCATTTCAGCTTTGACTGTGCCGTTGAATTTGCCATGGTTCAATCATATTGGAACTTGTAGAGCATGTAGAGGTCAATGAAGGGGTCATTGATGGCAACAATTTCTAATTTGCCAGAGCTAAAAGTAGCCCTGGTGACTAAGTGCTTTATATGGTCAAATCCATTTACTCTGACCATCATCGTGTCTCGGGGACACAGATGGCACTGCACCAGAAGATGCAGTTGTTCAATGGGAAGGAACAGAGCCTAAAGTTGAAATTTTAAATAAAAAGGAATCAAAAGGCAAAAACAAATTTAGAAAAGTAAAGGACATTTTTTTTAAAAAGTGTGACCATGAATCAAGAGAGGACATACAGTTGTTCCTACAGTTTTTCCAGATGGTAGAGATTGAACATACTCCTATGTTGATTTGGGAGAATGGTTGAAAATCTAGATGAATAAGGATAAATTTGATAAAAAAAAGATCACAGAAGAGGGGAAAAAAAGCAGATGGAATTTAGCTTATGGAGAGAGGTAGGTCTTTGAAAGGAGAAAGAATACTTCTTTCCAATTAGCAAGGATGAAGAAAACTGATGTTATAGAAATGAAGAATGGGGTATGGATTTTGACCTAGAAAAGAAATAGACAAGTTATAGGCTATTTTGAAATATTTATAGGATCAAGTACATTTTTCCTTTTGTTCTATAATTTATACATAAGCAGCAGCATGTTTTTATAGATATAATTAATGGCCCAAGGCTAATCTTGGCTAACAGAAATGTTGTTTATGCCTGAGAGAAATAAGAGGAGTCCAAATAAAAACCTGTACTTATGTCTTGTTTTGAAAAATTGCAAGTATTCTTTTGGAGATTCTAAGTCCCACAGTAACAATATTTTTGAAAATTATAATCCTAGGACAACTTAAGCTGTTTAATTTTCTTTGGCTAGATTCATTATAAGAAATCTACAGCCTTGCATGGACTATTCCAATATCTCCTACATACCACTGCCTTCCACTCTTTAAAAATTTTAACTCTTACCCATAATATTCATCGATAAAGTACATCAGAAACTGTGTGTTATGGAAAGAAAGGTGCCTGTTGGTGAGGCAAGGAGGGAACAGCAATACTCTTTTCTCATCTTAAGAAATCAAACACCAATGCGTGAGTTTAGAGGAAGGAAAAATTACCTACAGTGTTCTTTGATAAGGCCCTTCTAGCTCAACACTATGAGACAGAAATAGCTATAATCTCCTGTGAACTCTGTGGGTAGTCAGACTGAAATTTGTAAGGATGAAGGGTACATTAGCAATAATGGTAATTTGTAGCCCCATGATCATAATACTATAACAGTGGACTCAAGTTCTAAACTCTGAAAAATTGATGTTAGACTTATTTCCCCATATAGCAACATATTTTCCCTTTTGCTATGCTTTCAAAAATATTCTAATGGGAATTTAAAGAGGAGTAAGTCACCGATCAATATGTCAAACTAACGCCATTTTAACCTAAATATTGACAGTATATCTCTTACTATTTTGCCCATTTTTTTTCCTTCTAGGCATTCTGTACACTGTATTTCTCTTAGTAGAATATATATCTAAGAAAAGGCACAGAGAGAAAGAAATGAGGAGGAGGAGGGAAAGGGGGACAGGGAGAAAGGAAGAGAGAAGTGGGAATGGATTCTTGAAACTCACAATTTAAGGAAAGAATGCACTTATTACCCCAGATGACAGATTTGAAAAACAAAGAAACATACAATATTTGAAACAAGAAACCCCCCTCTTTTTTCCCCCCACATACTACCCTTGCTCCAGGCAGGAAAGAGGAATTCTTAGTGGAAGCAGTGAAAGAGGGAGGCTGTAGGCTCAGAAGAGTGGGATAGGACTATCAGGGTGTTTGTGGACAGAAATGGAAAAACTATCATGAGATGCTCTGTGAATCCATCACTATGCCCGAGAGCCCAGACAGTTCCCCCAGAATCTCCTTATTCATGGCAACGCTTAGACACTGCCTGAATCTGAGAAGCTACCTGGATTGTCGTACCAGCCAGCTGGCTTCGAATCCAAAGCTGATCATCCATCACCTACTGAAAGTCTAAGATACTCACCATGCCCCAAGACCTGAGTCCCTTTCTACCTCCTCCATATAAAGTTTTCCCATCACCAAGGACATTCATGAGTCTCTCGAGAAAGAGAATGGCCTCCTCAACATCTACTATTACACTTAGAATAGTGACTCTAATTCTCAACCAATAATTAAGTCCTCCAAAATCTGTGATATGGAAGGAAAACCCCTGCTAACATCCTTACCTCCCTAACCAGTATTTGGGTTAAATTAATTGGCACTAGCTGGAGATCTTTTCCTGAACTAGCAGAGGGATAAACTATATTCGTTATACAAGTCGAGGAAACTGGATATAATTCTGAAAGCAATTGGCAGCACTTGCTGTATTTTAAACAGGACAGAGTAGCAGTTTTTGTTTGTTTGTTTGTTTCGTTTTTTTTATTTTTAGGAATATCACTATGACTGCAGTGTGGAGAATAGAAATGGTAAGTGGCGGGCAGGGGGCGGTGGTGGAGGGCGGCAGCCCCTGGGTGGCTCATTCGTTAAGCATCTGCCTTCGGCTCAGGTCATGATCCCGGGGTCCTGGGATCGAGCCCTGCATCGGGCTCCCTGCTCAGCGGGGAGCCTGCTTCTCCCTCTCCCACTCCCTCTGCTTGTGTTCCCTCTCTCGCTGTCTCTCTCTCTGTCAAATAAATAAGTAAAATCTTAAAAAAAAAAAAAAGAAAGAAACGGTAAGTGAGGTTAGGAGACAGTCGAAGTAGTAGAAGGACCTAGGGGAAAGTCTCTATAATTGCAATGACAATATGTAAATTTGAACAAGTTTCTTGCACTCTTGAAAGTTTACTTAAAAAATGAAAATAATAATTGACACATAATTATGTTGTGAGATTTCAATTGCATTGTTCCTATGACCACCTGACATTGTGCCAGCTGAATTTAACTTTCTGCCATCAAAGTGTTCATTCCCTAAGGGTAGTGTGTACAACTTTTTTTTTATATAGATGTCTTCATCTACATTCATAATAAGCACTTAAATGCCTCTTCAGCTGAGGAGGACTACCTATGTGTGCAATATTTATCAATGTATAAGGAATATTGTTTAATATAGGCTTGATTACTATGGGCTTCTAAAATTTTTTAAATATATTTCTTTATATATAATGTCTTTTCATAAGAATGCACCACCTAGAGGTACATATTTGTGTTTACAATTTATAGAATATGTGAGGAAGGTATATTTTTAGGAATATTTTTGGATGCATAAATATGTGATATGTACAGGTCTAAGATAAATGGGAAGATATGTAAATGGAAAACATTGATTCATGAATATATGTAACACCCAGATATCACAATGCACTGAAAGTCATATTTAATTCTAATATTTAGCCATTAATCAAATTTCCCTTATGACTTATTTTTAATACACTTACATAATTAATGTCTTTACTATCATCCCCTAAATTTCCTTGTTGTAATGCTTGATCTTTCAAGCTTGGATGAAAACTTACTTTTGGAAGGAAAAGAAAAAAACTTTTAATTTGAAACTTTAGGAGTATTATTTATTATGGTCTATTATTTGAATAGGTAATTTGTTTAAAAGTATATTCTTTAAATAGATTTTAAATAAAGTACTGATGCCCCTGCAAAGGAAACTCAATGAATTGAATTGACAATTTAATCCAAAATTCATTTTTGCCGATGGACCAGACAGACAATAACCATAAATTTAGAAATAGGAGTTAGTTATCAAGATCTATGACTGTTTATCAAAACAAATTTCCATTATGTAACACAAGGTTAACTTCTCTTCTAGGCATAGAAATTTCTTAAGTCTTGGAGAACCTGAGTGGCTTAGTTGGTTAAACATCTGACTCCAGATCGCAGTTCAGGTCTTGATCTCAGGGTTGTGAGTTCAAGCAAGAAATCTCTTAAGGCTAAACTATTGGAACCTTTTTAAAAACAGTATGTATTCAATTTAATAAAATATATTTGTGTACTGGTGGTGTGAAAGAGTATTTTATTCCACACAAGTAATTATTGTTTCAAATACCAAACAAACCCCATGTAGAGTTAATAGAAGGATTTAAAATATTCATTCTCAAAGGGGCACATGCACCCCAATGTTCATAGCACCAATGTTCACAATAGCCAAACTGTGGAAAGAGCTGAGATGCTTTTCAACAGATGATTGGATAAAGAAGATGTGGTCCATATACGCAATGGATACATACATACAATTCAGCCATCAGAAAGGATGAATACCCACCATTTGCATGGACATGGATGGAACTGGAGGGGATTATGCTAAGTGAAATAAGTCAAGCAGAGAAAGACAATTACCATATGGTTTCACTCATATGTGGAACATAAGCAATAGCACAGAGGACCATAGGGAAAGGGAAGGAAATCTGAAGGGGGAGAAATCAGAGAGGGAGGCGAACCATGAGAGACTATGGACCCCAATAACAAACTGAGGGTTTCAGAGAGGAGGGGGGTGGGAGGATGGGGTAACAGGGTGATGGGTATTAAGGAGGGCACGTGTTGTGATGAACACTGGGTGTTATACGCAACTAATGAATCACTGAACACTACATCTAAAACTAATGATGTACTATACAGTGGCTGCTGACTGAACATAATAAAAAAAAGGAAATAATATACAAAATAAAATATTCATTCTCTAGTTATCATTTGTGTTTTCTATCTAACAAGAAGGAGTCAACATAGTGGTTCAGAGTAGAATCAAACTGTCCAGCTCCACAGCCTAGCTGAGGGATCCAGGGGGACTAAAAATACATGTGCCTCAATTTGCTCATTTCTAGGAAGATAATAAAGGCACTTATTTCATAAAATTGTTGGATAGATAAAATAAGTTCATATATGTAAGGCCCTTAGAATAGTATTATATATATAATACACATGGAGAACTTTATATTAATAACCTATGATTATTTTTAATCGTTTATGTAATATAGTTAATGATGCCACAAAGAGTCTCACAAATCTAGCAATCAAGCTAGGGAAGAGCACATGAAAACAACTTATTTTAATGTTATGTGCCATGAAAATTAAGCAGACATCCTATGGCATACACATGCTAGTTATTATCAACATTGCTCATTAAATCATCAATATTTTAGCTAATTCACTGTGAAAGGAAAGAAGCTCGTAAGTTTGATCCCATAACACATTTTGACTCCCACAGTGTCAGATGATGGTTTTCAGCTCCAGCTGGGGCATAGCTATTAAGATGTTTGGCATAAAGTAATTTATGAAGATTTTTAATGGGAAAACAGTAGTTAATTGCATGGTTTTTTACCCAATCCAACTAAACTTGCGTCTCTTTCATTCTGCACTAATGCACAATCAGATAATCACTTTGCTGACCAAAGTGACACTGATGATTATGCAGATTAAACATTTTATTGAAATAGTATTCACTCATACATCCTGAATGTTATACATTACTGTTTTGAAAATGCATTCCAAAACTTTTGGCTGAAAACACAAGAAAAATCTTTTCAAACTGGCTTTCACTAAACAGAAATTTAGAGCCAAGGTGTCTTCAGAGCTGATTAATTCAGTAGTACAATGATGACATCAAGGACCCAGATTATTTCTCCTTCTGTTTTCTTATCAGGGTGACAGCTTTGCCCTCAGTCTGGCTCCTTTCATAGTCATGGCAATTACGGAGATTACATCAAGACATAATAATTACCTGAGGCAGAATAGGAATTAGTTTTCCTAGGTCTCTCCTTAAACAAAAGAAAATCTGACCAAAAATACTAGCAGACTTGTCTGTAGAGCTCATTGGCCAGAAGTGGATCCTGTGCTAACCCCTAAATCAATCATTGGCAAAGGAAAGAGGAACATCCTTGCTTTAGAATCAAGCAGGCTTTACATCTGAATAAAAAGTAGGAGTCATCTTTCCCTCAGACACTTGGTAGAAGGATGAATGAATTATTAAGAGGATTATAGGGGTGCCTGGGTGGCTCAGTCGTTAAGCATCTGCCTTCAGCTCAGGTCATGATCTCAGGTCCTGGGCTCAAGCCCCTCATCAGGCTCCCTGCTCTTCGGGAAGCCTGCTTCTCCCTCTCCCACTCCCCCTGCTTGTGTTCCCTCTCTCACTGGGTCTCTCTCTGTTAAATAAATAAATAAAATCCTAAAAAAAAAAAAAAGAAGAGGATTATAGTGCTAAAAGAAAAAGGAAATGAACATTGGTTAGACAATAGTGCCTGCTTGAATAATCAGGAACATCTTTCTCTTCAAAAGTTGTGAACTACTTTGTACACAATCAAACTGCATATATACAGATGAGTAATGCTCGACTTTGCTAAAGCCATTTGTAATATAATCTACCAAACTGATATAAGAGAATTAGTTAAGTTTCAGATAAATGCATAATTTCTTTAATTCATTCTCGAGAAGTTGATAATTTACTTCATGCCAGACCTGAGTTCGGTGTTAAATATACCCCGATAAATAAAACACATATGGTAGGCATATGATGCTAATAAGCCTAAAGCAAAAGACTGAGCATTAAATAAAGATACATATACAGATATAATTGGAGTTAAGATAAATGAAGGAAAATGACCAGATACTATCAGAGAGAATAATGTTTGGGGTGGGGGTGGGGGCGGGGAAGGAGATATGTTGGACTGTGTGGTCTGGATGATCTGAGGGGGTCTCACTGAGAAAATGACACTTGAGTTCTGAAAGATGAGTAGGGATTGACATACATTCTCTCCTTGGCTGAACTCTGTACTTTTCAACAAGGTCACTTTCATGTTCCTCTCTGCATTGCCCAATTTTAGCCAGACTCTTGATAACCAGAAGCCCCCACCTTCAATATCTGATCAGGTTCCACATTTTTCACCATCCCCCAAGTGCTATCTCATCACCCTGATCTGCCTTCAGCAAGAACACCTTTAGGCCATTTTTCCTAGAATCCTCCCTTACCCCTATGTTTCTTCTTAGTGATTCCATTCAGTAATTGTCCATCCACTGAATGCTGCCTTGCTCCTTGTCTATACATTCCTACTTGCCCACGCTGTATTTATTCAGAGTTAAACTTGATCTCTCTCCCCTACTGCAAAATTCCATTGCAGTGGTCTTTATACCTATCATGATAGCTCTCCCCTTGAATAATGTCTGTCTTACCATGCCCTAATAATGCTATAGAATATATATATTTTTTAACAGTATTCACCATGTAAAAAATGGGGGGTAGCATCCCTACAAGAGACCACTCTGTACAATGACTCCTAAGGAGGAATGAATTTTTATGTGTACAGAGCAAGTAATTAAAAAGAGAAAACTTGGGGCGCCTGGATGGCTCAGTCATTAAGCGTCTGCCTTCGGCTCAGGTCATGATTCCAGGGTCTTGGGATCGAGTCCCACATTGGGCTCCCTGCTCCGCGGGAGGCCTGCTTCTCCCTCTCCCACTCCCCCCTGCTTGTGTTCCTGCTCTCGCTATCTCTCTCTCTGTCAAATAAATAAATAAAATCTTTAAAAATAAATAAATAAATAAAAAATAAAAAGAGAAAACTTTACAATTATCAGAAATCATAAAGTTCTTTAGTAAGCTCCTTTTAATTTTAAATTGACTAAATCTTTTGTTTGTTATAAATACATTTTATATGTAACATAATACTATTAAAATATATATAACTATCTTTTTCCTTTTAGCTAGAGAAGCATCAAACTTATGAAAAAAACAAAATTTACAAATAGAAAATATTTGAAGTCTTGTGATTTCAGCAAAATTATGCATGTTAATTATTAGCATTTGAAGGATGCTTTTATATTCAGATTAATATAGTATAATGAAATCTTTCTAGAATTTTCAACTGAATGGGATTTACAATGACACTGCTTTGAATATTATTCATCTCCGAAAGGCATTCACAGTGATTGCTACCTTTGGTAGAAAACATATATATCCGCCTCAATGCTTACACTGTTTTATCATTTTACAAAAGGAAAAATTAATATGGAGTAGTTAATAGCATGCATAATTTAACATTTTATATTTGTGACAGATCAGAAAATGTTATATTGTGACAGACCCAGGGCTCCTGATTATTATAACCATGAAAAAAAATTCTTAAAGTCTATGATTCATTATGTTTGTCCTAGAAATAAACAACAACAACAAAAATAATACAAAGGAAAAAGAATTATTTTAACACTATCTGACTAGAGCTCCACTGGATTAGAATTTCCACAGTTCTGCTTCTACCTCTCCTGTGACCCTAAGAAAAGTCTGAATTACCAAAAGCCTTGATTTACTCACCATCCTTCTAAAATATAAGCTGTAGATGGACAGGAATGTTTGCTTCGCTCACTGGTATATACCTGAAGTCCAGCCCCTATTAGGGTCTCAATACTATCTGCTTAAGAAAATGAAACCCTTTAATGAAACTCTTTGGAGTTTCTATGACTATTAAATAATATTGTGCATTTAAATGCTTTTAAAAAGTGCTGATAGCAGGGGCTTACTAGGTACGGTATTATCAAATAACAGTTCCAAATGTAAAATATCTAGACATTAGCCTTTAGAATTAGAATATGTATTATTATAAATATAGTTTTTCCCAGATTAGTAAGAATAGCAATTTTACTCAAACTATTTTAGCATGTATTCATTTCAAAATAGTTTTCAGAGAGAAAAAAAATGTTCATACAAGAAAAAAATCAGCCATGTGTTTTGCAAACATTAATAACCTTGGTAGGCTAGTTTAAATGACTGAGTCATAAATTTTGTATATTCTTAATGTCATAATCCATCTATTGATAACATTTACATTTCCTGAAAACAAAAGGGATTAAAAGATTAAAGCACAGTCATGAATAATTAAGCTACTGTAATTTAGATTAAGAAAAGAGATACTGTAGGTTGATTCATTGGGGTAAACATGTTGAAGAAAATTAAAGCAATGTCAAATGAAGAGCTATCAGTGAAACTAGGGATGGTTATTTTGAATAAAATTTTAAAATGATTCTGGTGCCCAATTTCCATGTGTGGGGTTTCCCCTGCACCACCAACAAACAATTCTCAGACATTAGCTGGGTATCCTATCATTTGACTTGATTCTGACTATCCATCCAGAGATAGCATCAGATCCCACAGGTTAAGGGTCCAGTCTCACAAGCCTTTTCTCCTCTACACACCCTTCGGATGCCAGTCACAAGTCCAAGTTATGACATGCGCTTTTGAGTGACTGGATACAAAATTGGAGATTCCAAAAACCCCCTCCTCTGGTATGATTAATTTGCTAAAGGGGCTCACAGAAACGCTTCACTTACTAGACTACCAGGTTATAAAATGATATAATTCAGGAATAGCCAGATGGAAGAAAGGGATAGAGCAAGGTATGGGGAAAGGGCACGAAGTTTCCATGCTCTCATCTGGTGTACCACTCCCCCACAAATCTCCAGGTGTTCACCAACCCATAAGCTCTCCAAACCCAGTCCTCTTGGTTTTTTGATGGAGGCTTCATTACATAGGCCTGACTGACTAAATCATTGACCATTGGTGATTGAGTCAACGTCCCCTCCCTTGATAATTGCTCTCAGCAAGTTACAGCCTTTTAAGCATAAGAAAGCTTCAAGAAAAAAATATATCTTTTTTCATTTTAAACTCCAGAAAAACATAGATAGACATGAGGGGGCATACATAAAATGAGATATCTCATTTCCCCACACTATTCTCCACCTCCCCCCCTTTTTTGCACACTGCTTCTTCACATCAATCCTTCTGAACATCCTTTATTCCTTTCCATCTTCTAGACCTCTAAGTCTTGGGATAACTCAAGACTCAGTCTGAGAACCGATCTTCTTCTCCATTTATTATTACCCCCCAGGTAATCTGACACAAGCTTTAATACCTTCTTGAACAGGTCACTTCTACTTTTATACCCCTATCTTTCCCATAAATTCCAGAATCCTTACTTGTCATCTTCACTTGGATTTCTAACAGGCATTTCAAAACAAATATACCAAAAAAACCTAGATTTCTGCCTCCAAATCTGCTTTTCTATCGAAGCTTCTGTGAGTGATACCACAATTCCCAAAACTTGGTATTATTCCTCATTGGTTTCTCTCACATGGACTCCTCAAAAAGTCAGCCAAGAAATGCTGGCTACCCTCTCAAGAATTTCTCACCACTATTAACTGCAGACCAAGCCACTATTATCTCTCACCTTGAATTGGCTTTCTTGTTTCCTTTCTTGCAAGGAAAGTTACTTTCTACATAGCAGTAGGAGTGATACTTTAAAATATAAGCCTCACGACAATTATGGTCAAAGCTATGATTTATTTCCCATAAAATAAAATTCAACAGTCTTGTCCATGGTCTATGAGGCTCTCCATGATGAGCCCCTATCAGATTTCTGACCTTATCTTCTCTGTCCCTCTCCCTCTTCCCACCCCCCCCATTCTATTTGTTCTATACCTTTGGTCTCTTGGCTTTTTACCCAAACAGGGCAAGCATGCTTCCTACTCAAGATTTTTGCAACTGATGTTCTCTCTTCCTTAAAACCTCTTCCTCCAATTCTGTCATAAAGAAAAGTGAAATTTTCTAAGACAGATAAAAAGAAGGTACCGTTATTTTAGACAGAGTGGTCAAGAGAAAATTAACTGGTTAGTTGAATTTTTAAAGAGACACATTCAAGTGGTATTATCTCTATAAATATATCTTTTATATTTACATTGAAAACCTCATCACAGTGTTCATCTAGCTAGCTTCATTTCCATATTTTAAGTTCCCTTTTCTGAAAGTGAGAAACTTAACTCCCATTGTTGTTAATATAAAGTTACTTTTCCTAAAAATCAATCCTACTCCATATAACTAATCCCCTATGCCCATGCAGTTATTTTCTTTACTACACAACATTCCAGTTGCCTACCCTTCCATCTCCATCTCCATGTCTAGGTTACCGGCTTGGGTTCTGACACCCCTGCCAGACTGCCTCCCTCCATAATACCCCACTTCACCTTGTATGTACCCATCAGCCCTTTTATCAAGGCTTCCTAGGCTTGTTGAAGCTCCAACACCTGCTCTGGTCTGCCTACCACGTTCCTTACCCACTCTCCCCATGTGGGTACTGTTTTGCTTGCCTTCTCGTTAATGCTTTTAACCTAAAGTAGATTTTAAATGCTATCATGCAGAGATGAGAATAGTCACCAAATCTGTTAGGGTCAGAACTCTCCTCATTTAAAAAGTGGAAATGCAAATCAAAAACACCATTATAGAACCGGTGAAAGCAGTTTGAAACATGAAGTAATAGAGAATTTTTACTCAAGATGTAATGAGAAGGATATGGATTATAAACTAGAGATAACTGAATATAATTTTATTATATTTCTGCATTGTGTTCCTCTAAAAATCTTTTTTATGTACTCTATGAAATAAGCTGATATGAAAGACAACTGAGACAGATGAAATGAACCAGAAGAGAAATAAAACAAATAAGGAGAATGCTGATTGAAACGGAAAGGATGTAATGAACCTAAAAATCCAATGTTAAAAAAATCTAATTAACAACTGAAACTCACCAAATTGAATCAATAAGTGTATTAGGAAAAATTCCTTTTGAGAAAACACCCTCAACCTTGTCAATACCTCTGATGAAGTTGTGAATTTTATTCCCTTATTTCTCTACCCCACTGTACTTCCCTCCTCCCCATTAACCCAAGGTGGTGAGCATGTAACAGGTGTAGTCAATCATAATGCCCTACTCTGACAAAAATGAAATACTACAAGTCATGCAAATATCATCCCATCAGGGACAATTAAAGGTCTTCTGTCAAATTCTTACCTGGAAGCCTAGGGAAAAAAATTCAGCTGCATCTGGAAAGCAAAACAGCTTATGGTTCTATTAATAGTCATACAAAGCATTCTCTGCTCTGAAAATAAAAATCAAGAATGCATGATACGATATAAAAGATGGATTGAAACCTCCCGAACCCCTGGGTGCTGAGGTACTCTGAGCTACCACTGGGTCTGTTACACAGCTAATATGTGCTGTCCATTGCATACCTCCACCTCTTTCCCATACCTCCCCAACAGTTTTTCCTATTTACTTCTCAGAGTTTACCTGTCACAATGGAGGCTGAAAATGTTAAGAATTTTCTAAGCCTCGATTCAGCTACAAAAATAGGCAGAATCCTGTCGTACGGCCCAAGAAGAAATCTGATAAAATAAGAGAAATTTCAAAATCCCTGCCCTATTTTAACGTGATTTGCATATTGTTTAAGAATGATTGGATACCTGAGACAATGATGAAGAGATCAAAAGAATCATAGAAGGGCGCCTGGGTGGCTCAGTTGGTTAAGCAACTGCCTTCGGCTCAGGTCATGATCCTGGAGTCCCTGGATCGAGTCCCACATCGGGCTCCCTGCTCAGCAGGGAGTCTGCTTCTCCCTCTGACCCTCCCCCCTCTCATGTGCTCTCTCTCATTCTCTCTCTCTCAAATAAATAAAAATCTTTAAAAGAAAAAAAAAAGAATCATAGAAAAGCTGACTCAGCCTTGACATCTTGGAACTCCTGAATACCTCTGAGACCTACTAATCTGGAAATTGTGTTTGGTACAAGAAAAAGAAGCTTCTATTATTTAAGCACTTCTAAATTGATATTCTATTACATACAGCCAATTGACTACCAAATGATATGCCAGTTAATGTTAGGCTAAAAACAGAATCCTACTGAAGGGAAGCAGAATTTTTCACCCTAAAATATGACTTTTTGGCTTAAGGATTATTTTAGGCTGGTTATTTTTAAAAAACAGCAGCATGAGAGAAGCTCTGAAAAACAAGTTGAAGTAACCATATTGTAAAAACAACCTTTTAGATTCTTTGGCTGGTCCAATAATTATACTGATAGAAGATTATTAGAAGAAGAACAAATACAAGTTTAATAATATGTATACCTCCTGTATTCATTGGAGAAACCCAAGAAAACTAAGTAACCCTGAAATGGCTTGAACCAGCACCTTAAATATCATCTCCAGTAAAAGACAAAAGACATTGGCAGTAAGAAAAGGAGGCCAGTTATGGGAGATGAAGGGGACCATATTTTGCCACACAAGATAGGCCTGTTTAGCATACTGATTATTTTAAGCTGGCTGTTTTTAGAGAAGCTCTGAAAACTAAGTAAAAGTTACCCTTTTGTAAGAGACATTTACATTTATAAGGGTACATGAATACACAGGACACAGTCTCAGACTGGATGCCTAATAGACATGTGGTGCTACCAGCTAAATGTGGATGGCTATTACCATGCCCCACTGACACACTTCAGGGAATGGGCACACAATGTCAACTCTCCCTTTCTTAAGACTTACACCCCTGTTGGGCAGAGAGTAATGGCAGAATGAAGACCTTCACATGTTATTGAGACCCAGGTCTTCACCCTGGGATCAAGGCATCAGGAATATCTGAGCCCCCAGATGAAGGAGGAAGCCAGCTCATGCCCACAGGTTCAAAGAATGTGGGAATAGGGCATGGAGAACATATCCCAAGAAAGAGAAGGCAGAAAGAGGGAATGTGCTTGCCCCTCCCTAGCACATGCCTCATTGTCCCATCAGACTTCAACTGGAAAAGATAAAATTATTAAGAAATATAAGGAAGGCCTTCTGAGTGGGCAGTTAGTGTGACTATGGAGTTCTCATGCCCAGGAGGCCAGTTCTGCCCTGAAACCAAACTGAACAAACTCCTAACTGTCAAAGCTGGAACAACTTGAGCAACAAAAGAAATATTAAAATAATGGATTATAACACAAAGAATAAAAGAAACATTTATGAGTCCTGTTGATTTAAATAAGTAAATAGGAACAGAGGACAAATCATCCTTATAGAAAAATTACAAATAATATATGTAGATACATTCTCTCCAACACGTCCCCAGGGAGAGTTTAATTCACTTCCCCTTGAGTGTGGGCTGGATTTAGTGACTCAATTTCAAAAAAGAGAGTATGATAAGAAAAAATAGCAAATTTAAAGAGAAATCTGGCCAAAAAAAAAAACAACAACAACACAATAACACACAATAACACTCTAAATAAGTGATACATGTTAATATCTCTAAACAATAAGTAGGAGGAAAGATAGGTGAAAACATCTTACAGACCAAATGTGAGAAAGAGCTTAATCATGCTAATCTTGAAAATTACCACATCAAGTGACTTCTTACAAAGGCAAAGAATATATAAAATTCTCTGTAAGAATAGTAAAGGGAGCATCTCATCCATGGCAGGATCCTCACTCTGTAGATATTTTATCCTACAGAACTTGTGATAGGCAGAATTCTAAGGTGGTACCCTAAAACCCCAGCTTTTTGTGTTCACATACCTTTTTTTAGGTATTCAAACAAAAATTTATCTACTTATTGCTGTAAAGGGATTTTGCAGATGTGATAAAGGTCCACAATTAGTTGACATTAAAATAGGGAGATGGGCCAGACCTAATCACATGAATTCTTTTAAAAGTAGAAAGTTTTCTGTAACTAGTCACAGAAGAGTAAATCAGAGAAGTGTATTCTGGCTAGTCTAGAAAAGAGTAAACATTCATATTTGGACTACCTATGGGAGCCACAGGCCAAGGAACTGAAGGCAGTCTCTAGTTGCTGAGAATAATCTCTGAACAAGAGCTAACCTCAATTCTATAACTACATGCAAATAAATTCTTCCAATAACCAGTGAGCCTAGAAGATCATGAGTCCCAGATAAGAACTGCATCCCCACCAATACCCTGAGTAGATCCAGCTACGCCAAGCTTGGACTTCTGACCTACAGAAAATGTAGGATAATAAATGTGTGCTGCTTTAAGATAAGCTTTAGTGATTTTTTCAACAGCAGTAAGAAACTAATGTACTCTCTATCCCCTTAGTAAACTTAGGGGAACCCATAAATCTTACACATGATTGGGATCCTTTTGTATAATAG
The DNA here is from genome assembly GCF_011800145.1 of Mirounga leonina. Taxonomy (NCBI): domain Eukaryota; kingdom Metazoa; phylum Chordata; class Mammalia; order Carnivora; family Phocidae; genus Mirounga; species Mirounga leonina. Next base: position 22,942,566 of record NW_023270389.1, read on the forward strand.
TCCACTTTATGTAATAATCTCCATAGTTTTTGAATCTTTTCTATTAAAAATGTATAATTTCTATCTTAGGGTTTTTTCAGTTAATCACATCAGAGTACTGTTGGGAAAATTATACAAATAGCAAAGAAAAAGCATCATAAACTATGAATAAAAGGAAAATTTTACAATATGACAAAGAATATTTGTCTCATAACGAAAGCCAAAATCATACCAAAAACTGACAGTAGACGAACAAGGCATTGATGGCAAAAATCACTTTTGTTTAAAATAGCTTTTATGTCCCATCAATTTAGTTGTAAAGAAAAACAAACACTGTATAAATATTGAAAATGAAAACGAGTAACAAGATGGTGATGGCTTGTTCAAAATAGCTTTGATATTTCAAAAACAATTCAGTTACAGAAGAAAATAATCTTATAAATATTGAAATTAAAAACACAAATTATATTTTCTACTGAAGAAATGCTTACTTGCCTATAAAATCCAAGAGAATTACATGAAAACTCTTAGAATTAATAAAATAATTCATATACATTTGATTAAAAAATCCTTAAAGATAGAATAAATTATTTTCTATATATGCCATATTTGACAAGTTAGAAATATAATGGACACAAATCCTATTCATAATAGCAATAAAAATATAAAATACCTTAACATTAAATATAAAATATAAAAAATTAAATATAAAAAACTTAACATTACACGGTTATATGTATAAAGTTATAATGTTATGCAGACAAAAAGAAGTCAAGCATAGGAATGAACATATATTCCTAAATTTCTCTGTTAAAGATTTTGATATTTGCTTAATTATTATATATATATATATATATTATTTTTTATTTATTTATTTATTTTACTTCAGCTATGTCAATTTATCATCGTGAGTGGTTTCAGGGCAGGCCACCCGGAATGCGCCACTTGGACATGGGGATTATTTAGACCTAAAGACAAAGCCCTACAGACTCAGGAAGAGCTTTTTACCTCCCCCTTAACTGCCTGAGAGACGTTGGATAGGGGGCTGTTGCAAGTACACCCATGAGTTGTGTGTTTCTACAAATGTCAGCTTTATTCAATCACAATGCAAAGTTAACTTAATTGTAAGGCAGGTTCAGGATTCCAAACTCAATGCCATGTCACTGTGCATCTAACTTGGCTTCATACACAAGTCACCCAAAGCAAAGCACAATACAAAGGTACACCACAAACAAGATACAGAAGGGGTAAGAAGTTAAGGAACCAAACCTGAAGTCAGCTATGAGGCTGCGGTCCAGTTCTGGTCAGCTCTTGGTGAGTGCTGGTTATTATGTTCAAGCAGTGGAGAGTCTGTTACGTTCGGAGATCAGTGAGACAGAGCCTTCAGCGGTGGTTGCCTTTTTGATGTGGTCAGATGTGAAAAGGGTCAGCATCTAGAGACTGACAGTTTGCTGCAAAAGTCCGCTTTTTAAAGGATCTCCTGGTTATCAGTTCTGGGTGTTGTCAGTTTGTGCTGGTTTGGGCAATATCTGGTCCTAGCTGCAATGCCCTTGGCTGCTTGACAAGAGTGAGCCCATCTTGCTCTCTACAAGTGCCCTACCAGGAAGAGAGCAATTGCCAGAGATGACTTTTTACATCAGAAAAACTTATCTGCATGGCATGGCAAACAGTTGTTTACCAAACATTGGCTCTTCCCATCTTCCTGTGAATTGTCTTCCTCTCCTTTGAAGTCCCAGACCCCTACACCCTTCTCCTTAGCTCAGGATGGCGTGTAAGCCTCAATTGCTTGACTATTTGAGAACCTCCCAGGCCTTATGGGGCTCCGTGTGAACCAGACTAACGCCATCTTGTACAAATCAGTCATGATGACCTCTCTGTGACCTGAAGTCTCCTTAAGCACAGCCTTCGACTTCCCATATTCTTTCTTTTTGTTTAACCATACCCTTCAGTATACCCTCAGGGCATAAGATCCTTGATCTGCTCTTGTTGATATGACTATGACACACATCTATTCTCCAATGTTCTCCCCTTGGGTAATCTCCAAGCCTGTACTTCCAGCCTCAGGGGCTATAGAAGCAGGTCTTACTGGAGGTGGGGTTGTGGAGATCTCAACTTGTAGCCAGCCAAGATAGGTGTCTACAAATCTCCTTAATAAACCCTTTCCTGTCAAGCTGGACTAGTCATCCTTTTTGCTTGGTCTTGTGACTCCTTCGGCCTTTGGAGGTCAATCTGTACATACCTGCCAGTTCTCCTACTACAATAGGCCACCATCATTTTGTGTTAATTATATATTTTTTAAAGATTTTATTTACTGGCAGAAAGACAGCCAGAGAGGGAACACAAGCAGGGGGAGAGGAGAGGCAGAAGCAGGCTTCCCGCAGAGCAGGGAGCCCAACACGGGGCTCGATCCCAGGACCCTAGGATCATGACCTGAGCTGAAGGCAGACGCTTAACAACTGAGCCACCCAGACACCTCTATTTTCTGTTAATTATATATATTCTTATTTATGCGTGTTCTAACAAAATGTGTACTTTTATTTTATGGGAACATTTAATTTTGTGTTTGTTTTATTTGATTATAGTTGACACAAAATGTTATATTAGTTTCAGATGTACAACATAGTAATTCAACTTCTCTATACATTATGCTATGCTCACCACAAATCTATCTACTATCTGTCCCCATACAACACTATTACAATGCCATTGACTATATTCCCTACGTTGTACCTTTCATCCCTGTGACTTATTTATTCCCTAACTGGAAGCCTGTATCTCCCACTCCCTTCACTTTCTGTTTGTTATTATTTTTCACCTATTTTTTTTTTCCATAGAGCACAACTCTATTGCTATGTGTACATCTAATTCATTGCTTCTAATTGCTGAGTAATAGTTCATGGTACACACCCACTATGTTTCATCTATCCATTCTCTGAAGCTAAAAAGCCATATCATCTCCAAATCCTCGTGCTGCAAATAATGTTCAAAGATCATACTTTTACATATCCTTTCTGGAACACTGGGAAATTTTTTGTGATATATGCCCTGTAATAGTATTGCTATGTTATAAATATGTCTATACTTAATTTGCCTAAGTATTGGTAGATTGATTTCCAGAATAGCAGTTCTCTATACTCTGACAAGCCAGCAGCATATCAGGTTCTCATTCCCAATATCCACCAACAATTGAATTTTTTACCTTCTAATTTTTACCAGTCTAATATAGATATTAATTATATCATTTTATTTTAATTTGCATGTCTGAATATTAATTCTTTTGAACACATGACTCTTATTATTTAAGGGTTTCCTTTTATAAATTGCCTATCTTTATCATTTGCCTATTTTCCTCTTGAGGCTTTGTCCTCTTGTTACTTTGCAGAAGTCTTTGTACATTCTAGCTATTAACCATGTTTCACTTTTAATCATTGCAAGTATCTTCTTAAATTTGTTATCTTTCTATTTACTTTGTAATATGCCTTATTAAACAGAAATATTCTATTTTATTATAATATTATTATTAGTTTGCATTATGGGGGCGCCTGGGTGGCTCAGTCGGTTAAGCGGCTGCCTTCGGCTCAGGTCATGGTCCCAAGGTCCTGGGATCGAGCCCCACATCAGGCTCCCTGTTCGGCGGGAAGCCTGCTTCTCCCTCTCCCACCCCCCCGCTTATGTTCCTTCTCTCACTGTCTTTCTCTGTCAAATAAATAAATAAAATCTTTAAAAAAAATAGTTTGCATTATGTTTTGATTTTGAAATTTCACATTTTAAACTTTATTTTACTGTAGTTAGAACACTTAATATGAGATCTGCTCTTTTAACAAATTATTAATGTATAATACAGTATTAATATCAGCATAATGTTATACAGAAGATCTATAAAATTATTCATCTTGCTTAACTGAAACTTTGTGCCTTTTGGTTAGTAATTTTTTTTCCTCTCTCCTCAGCTTCTAGCAACCACCATTCCACAATTTGATTCTATGGACTAATTTGTATACCTCATATAAGTGGAATCATGCAGTATCAGTCTTTCTGTAATTGGCTTATTTCACTGAATTTGTATTTAAGAAATCCTTCCTCATCCTAGGTCACAAACATATTCTATATTTGTACACATTCACAGAATGTCCAAATAGGCCAAAATTCAGTCCAATTAAACAGCCTCACAAGTAGGAAAGACTTAATACACATTTTTAACATTGTGGAAATGACCACTGTTCAAACCACCTTTTTAACAATTTTGTGCTTGAAAGAATAAAAATTTTAGGCATATTGATGGTGTGTAAAATAAATAAATAATAAATAAATAAATAAATAAATAAATATAAATAAATGTTTAAAAAGGATAGTTTATATTTTCTATTGCAATATACCAAAAATATTTACATTAAACATAAATCTTTTTCCAAGGCTCCAAGAAGTTTCATGAAGAAGTTATAAATGCTCAAAACTTGAACTATTATAAACCTTACACAATTTTAATCTGCTAAAATTTATGTTGGGACCCAATGTCTATCTTTACAAACATATACTTTTATAGACATCTTATATGAAGTTCCTGAAATGTTTCAGGTGGAAGCATCTATCTCCTCTCTCTGCCTGCCACCCAAGTACAGGACATTATCCACCCCTATAATTCTTCTGAACAAGACATTCTGTAACCAGTTGTTGCACCAATGCTTATGAAAGAACTGGGAGAATTTCTGTGGCCAGTTCACGTTTAATTTCTGCTTGTTAAATGTAAGTAAGTCTAAACAATAAAGCTACTGAAGACAGCATGATGAAACCAAAAGATTATTTTATGTACAAGGAAAAATACTACTTTACACATAGTTTAGTGTATTTGATTTTCTCTGTATCAGGAGAAGTGGATCTTTTTTAATGCATCCCTAGGCTCTCTTAATAAATATATTCCTGAGCAACTTTTGGATGGAATAGTCGTTCTTCTGAATTGCATTTTTACTGTTTCAATTTTCCAAAAATTTTCTTCTTTAAGGTAAATGACCATCTAGCAGAACATTAATAACAAAGAATTTCACATGTCACTCTCTTCATTGACTTGCAAATGCAATCATTCATGTTCTTTTTTGAATGTAGAGCAATACAGCGCATGCGTTACAGACTGCAATTCTCATCAAGCAGTTGTGTGAAGAGATAGTTCTTTTTCTAATTCATATCTACTGTTAAAGACTACTATTGAAAAATACCATATTTCATATGCAAGGTTAATCTTATCCTTCAACCAGAAAAAAATAATCTATCTTCCTAACTGAGGTGTAAGTAATAGAAGTAAAGTCAATCGAAGAGTCAATACCAGAAAAAAGAAGAAAATCTAAAACCAAGAGTCAAAGTTTGAAGAATCAAATGACTTAACACAGATACACATGAATTTAAAACAATGGAGAAAGGAAATAGAATTATTTCTAGGTTTTAAAAAAAATTTAAACACCTTATGATTGCATATATTCCTCAGAGGACTACCTCCTCAATAGGATATATTAAGCTGGGAATGCATCTGTGCATGTGTATGCTAATTTTGTGGCATATTTTTCAACTTCTTTGACCATAACATATCTTAAAAATGAAATAGATCTATTAATAAAAGATTAAGGTTAAAACTATAAGAAACAACCAAAATTTTTAGAAAAAAAAACAAATTTGGAGAATTTGACCAAAGCATTCCAATTGTGCACCAATTAAAACCCTTTTTCATTTCATAACAGAGAATCCAAAAAAGAGGAGATAAAATTGATTTAAAAAACTTTATGTCCAGGACAAGTGATTTTATTATTGCTTGTTGTCATGATTTTTTAGATAAAATCCAGTGCTACTCAACTGTCAGTTAAGACCACGGCTATCACTAATGAAACATGCCCTGCTGGAGAAATAGTTAAAACAATATCATTTCAAAGCTGGCTCCAACTTTTGAGAAAGCTTTTCAGGAAAACAGAAAGGAATTGAAGAATTAACACACAAAAACCCAAAATCTATCAATATAGATTTACCAGTGGGTGTTTTTCTTTCCTGGACATTGCAGAGAAAAACTTTTTAGGTTCAAATTCAGTTTAAATGAGTGATGATAAAGGATTATTGGGAAAAAATGTGGATGTTTCTGTTTTTGTGCTGGTTTTATGAACTTCAGCTGTCACTTGTGCAGTTTGCTACCTCCAAAGCCTTCAAATGATGTCTTAAATTTTAATTTATGGGACGTTGAATTTAGGATTTGGTTGCAGTTTTTAGCTGAGGGATATCTAAGTTTCCAACTTCAACTATTCATTTTTTTTAAAGATTTTATTTATTTATTTGACAGAGAGAATACAAGCAGGGAGAACAGCAGAGGGAGAGGGAGAAGCAGACCCCCCCCTGAGGAGGAGACCAATACGGGGCTCGATCCCAGGACCCTGGGATCATGACTTGAGCTGAAGGCAGACACTTAATGACTTAGCTACCCAGGCATCCCTGTATTTTTTTTTTTTTTTTTTTACATAATAGTTCTATGGCTGGAATTTTGCTGTGTGCTGGTATTTATGTATCTTCTTTTATGGCTTGTTTTCTGAATCATTAAGTGTTACAATTATGGTTTATTTAGGTATAGCACTGCAGGAAATAATAACATCACTTTTAGTATTTAAAATATACATTTTAATAAAAAGTCTTAGCACAGGTGAAATTTTTGAATTAGGCAACCAGTGTTTTTGATGCTAAATTTGCTTTATTGAAAGGTTAGGAACATTTAGAAGTGCCAGTGGTTGTTCAGGGCACAAAGATACCATAAATCTCTTCTAAAGTGTGGCTTAGTACTCTGAAAAAGCATCTATTCTCAAAGTCCAATACTTACTCTCCTGATGAAATTTATATTCTGGTGAGAGCAGAGCTAGTAAGCTTCTCAGTTCTCTTTACTGTGCTAAAAGTAGAGAAAATATTACCAAAAGAAAGAATAAACAAAACAGCCTTATGTTCAAGGTACAGATCAGTGAGGTAGAGGTGATGCCTGTCATATAAATAATCTGGCTCTCTGTCCAGTCAGGGCCTCAGGGTTGCAGACTGAGATATGGTTAAACTCTAGGATCTGTTTGTAGTATTTGCACATGCTTGAAGGAGTGTGACCCTGGTGGGAATGCCTCACATTAGCCAGATTCACAGGAGACTGACATGTTGACCAAATGACAAATCATTAATATATAAAGAAAAATGTAAAATGACAAATCATTAATGTATAAAGAGAAATGTAACGCTCAAGGAGAATGTCGCATTCATTTCCCCTAAGACAGATACTCCCATGACAAAAATCTTCATGAAAAGCACAAAGAAGTTATAGTTTAGTAATGGTAGCAATTAGCACTTGTGACCAGAGGTGTCTGTATCTGCTGAGTAGGGCTGTCCTAATGGACAAGACTGCAGACACAATTAAACATCTTTACTCTTTGAGTTTTATCTTCTTAAAGATACTCTGTTTATTCTTCCCTTTCTGTTTATAGTCTTATTTTAGACAGGGCATATTATAATAAATTGAGAGGAGCCAAATTTAGTTAATTAAAATCTTACATAGAATCTCAATGTAGGGACCCCTGGGTGGCTCAGTCAGTTAAGCATCTGCCTTCTGCTCAGGTCATGATCCCAGGGTCCTGGGATCAAGTCCCACATTGGGCTCCTTGCTCAGCGGGGAGCCTGCTTCTCCCTCTACCCTTCCTCCACTTGTGCTGTCTCTCTCTCTCTCTCTGACAAATAAATAAATAAATAAAACCTTTTAAAAAAAGAATTATAAAAAAAAAGGATCTCAATGTATTGAGTGGCTGATCAAAGCAACACAACAAAATGATTGAAATTGACTTGAAGTCCACTTTTCTTCTACCTCACAAGCTTTCCCACCCCGCCTCTACCTAGAGAACTAGAGACCTCTGGGGTTTTGTAAACCAAGATTGGAAACTTCTGGATTAAAGAGAAGCAGTATCCTCTAGTGGTCAGTGATAGAATCTTATTTGGCCAGAGTTTAAAGCCAATGTTTCTTTGTTTATAAAATAATAACATATTCCTATTTCATTTGGATAAGCTTGTTTACATTTTAGTAAAACAACTCTCAAATCTCAGTGATATGTAATCAAAAAAGCTTGTTTCTCACTCATATTCATGTTCTTCACAATTTCCCTACATTATTTTTGTCATTCCTCAGGACTCATCCATTCTCTGGACATCACTTAGAAACTTTGAAGGGAGAGAAGATAACATGTGGGTGGACATGCAGGTTCTAGGAACTTCAGCCAGAAGGAACATAGCTTTCTTTTTTTTTCTCAAAGAGTTTATTTATTTATTTGACAGAGAGAGAGAGCATAAGTAGGCAGAGCAGTAGACAGAGAGAGAGGGAGAAGCAGGCTCCCCGCTGAACAGAGAGCCCAACTCTGGGCTCCATCCCAAGATCCTGGGATCATGACCCAAGCAGAAGGCAGACGCTTAACCAACTGAGCCATCCAGGAGCCCCCAGAAGGAACATTGCTTAATTCTGCTCACATGGTAGTGGCCACAGACACAAGGCCAAGGCTGATTTCAAGTGTGCTGGCTAGTGTGATACTGCTGCAGGGAATAGTACACTACCTAATACTAACCTTTATCACCAGCCTGAGAGGTGGTCAAGGAAACTATATTTACTACCATTTCCCAGTACAGTTTCAGTAAAATGTGACGTTTACTGTGTTAATTCTTAACTTGATGTTAGATGAATAGGGAGGGGTTTATGATCATTTTGGAGTATTTCCCAGCTGTGTAGTTTTATTTATCTTTTAATGATGGTCCAACAAGATGGGAGTGGAATGAACACAAGCCCAGAAGTATTAGAAAGAAGACACAGCTGTATTTCCTAAAGATTTCATTGTTCTACTGAGTTTTATTTTGTTTTCCTTAAATATTAAATGTGTTTATTCTTTCACTGGTCTTGGGGAACTTACCACACAATTTAACCAGAAGAAGATCTTAGGGATGATTAGAAATTTGCACTCAACAGAGACCTGGGCAAGTTGTCAAACATGGAATCTAAACATCTGATGTTGGAAAGACCATACTTTGCTCTTTCATAATCAGTCATCATTAGTAGTGAGAATTGACTACTGGAAATAGAGACCAACTGGTGGACATGTCAATGTTCATATAGTCCTAAGACCTAACATATGGGAAAAAAACACCATGGAATTGCTTATTTTGCTATGTACTTTAATAGTAAAAAAAAAGAAAGAAAGAAAGAAAGAAAGAAAGAAAGAAAGAAAGAAAGAAAG